>NW_027361679.1:64892500-65210000 GCF_039654945.1 Dendrobates tinctorius
CAGCAAACATTTTAATGGACAGAGCAGTGGGATGGTAATGCTGATAATAGCATCATCAGCGCTTACCATCTTGGTGCAGTGCTCAAAGTTTTGAAGAACCTCGCTTATGTCACTGATCCACACATACTCTGCAGTTGTTATGTGTGGGGGCTGAGTGTTACTTTGACAGGTAGTGAGAAACTGAAATGCAGACACTGCCTTCTGCTGCTCATTAAGCCCTGCCAACATATGAAAGGTTGAATTCTAGCATGTGGGTAGGTCACAAATCAATCGGTGACAAAGCAAATTAAGTACTGCTGCAGGGAAGCTAGACAGGCAAAAGCCTGAGATGACTTTCAGAAATGTGCGCTGACACAGCATACCTTGGTATGTTTTTAAAAACTGCTGTGCAACCAAGTTCAGCATGTGGGCCATGCATGGAATGTGTAACAGCTTGCCGATCTTTAAAGCCGCCACCAATTTACGCCCATTATCGCAGACAACCAGAACTGGTTGGAGATTCAGCGGGGAGAGCCACTGATCAGTCTGTGCTTTTATCCCTTTCAACAGCTCGGCTGCTTTTTCAGCCTTTTTTAACCCCTTTCTGACTGCTGACGGGATAGTACGTCAGCAGTCAGACTCCCCTGCGTTGAGGTAGGCTCTGGCGGTGAGCCCTCTATGGTTGTTGCAGGCAGATCGCTTTGAGCACCGCCTGGTAGCCCGGTTTACTCAAAGCACTGCAGTAAATCTGCTACATATGGGCGATCTGCTCATCGCCCACATGTAGCAAAGCCGATCGGGTTGTGCAGGCTATTGAAGCATGCCAAAAGTAAAAAAAAAGGTGTAAAAATTAAAAAACCTAAAAGTTCAAATGACCCCCCTTTCGCCCCAATCAAATTAAAACTATTAAAAAAAAAAAATCACACATACACATATTTGGTATCGCCACGTTCAGAATCACACGATCTATCAATAAAAAAAAAGCATTAACCCGATCGCTAAATGACATAGCGAGAAAAAAATTAAAAACGCCAGAATTACGCTTTTTTGGTCGCCGTAACATTGCATTAAAATGCAATAACGGGTGATCAAAAGAAAAAGAACGTATCTGCACATAAATGGTATCATTAAAAACTTCACCTCGGCCCACAAAAAATAAGCCCTCACCCGACCCCAGATCACAAAAAATGAAGACGCTACGGCTTGCGCTTTTTTTTTTTAGCAAACTTTGGAATTTTTTTTCACCACTTAGATAAAAGAGAACAGAGACATGTTTGGTGTCTATGAACTCGTAATGACCTGGAGAATCATAATGGTAGGTCAGTTTTTGTATTTAGTGAACCTAGCAAAAAAGCAAAGCAAAAAACAAGTGTGGAATTGCACTTCTTTTGCAATTTCACCTCACTTGGAATTCTTTTCCTGTTTTCGAGTACACGACATGCTAAAACCAATGATGTCGTTCAAAAGTACAACTCGTCCCGCAAAAAAATAAGCCCTCACTTGCGCATATTGATGGAAAAATAAAAAAGTTATGGCTCTGGGAAGGAGGGGAGCGAAAAACAAAAACGAAAAATCGAAAAACAGATGAGCATGCTGCCATTTCGCTAAGGTTGTGCTGCAGACTTCCCAGCTGGGTAGTGATGGGAAGGCTAGTTACGCTGAGGATGAGGAGGAGGAGAAGGAGGGGAGACAGGAACTGGAATTCGAGCAGACTGAAATCCTGATGCAAGTTGGGCCCGCTATTTTTGGTGTGGGTAAGATGTGTGATTTTACAGCATTTGACTCTTTCCCAGACACCACCAGGTTAACCCAGTGTGTCATCAGGGAAATGTAGCATCCCTTCCACAAGAACATGTCGATGTGTCCGTGGTTAGGTGGACCTTCCCTGTGACTGCATTGGCCAGAGCATGACTGATATTGTGTAACACGTGCTTATGTAACGCAGGGACGGCACACGGGTAAAAATAATGTCGGCGAGTAATTGAATTCCGTGGGGCTGCCACTGCCAAGAGAATAAGGAAAGACTCAGTTCCCACAAGTTGAAACGGCAACATTTCCAGGGCTAGCAGTCTGGCAATGTGGGTGCCTAGCATTTGAGTCTGTGGGTGGTTGGTTGGATATTTCTGCTTTCTGTTAAATGTCTGGGGCAGGGACTACTGAACTGGACAAGGTTACTGACTGTTGTGTCTGTGCAACTGCAGGTTGTGCGCAGGAGGCATCAGCACCTGCTTCATGGACAGCAAATTGGGAATGCTGTAACCCAGGGGAAGGAGCACTTGTTACACCATCAGTCACAGATTTTGTACCCAGAAGTTCCGCCCATGTACTGGGCTGCTTGGCTGCCATGTGCTTTTGCATGCTGGTAGTACTCAGGTTGGCAATGTTCTTGCCTCTTCTTAGCTTGGTTTGGCAGATGCTGCAAATTACAGTTGTTTTGTCTGAATTAATTTCAGAAAAAAATTGAATACAGGGGAACAACGCACCCTTGGCCTGTTATCAAGCCGAGGTATGGGGGGGATCTGTGGAACAGTTGACTGATTTCTCCCTCTGGCCAAACCACTATACCACTACCTTTTCTTGCTTGTTTTCGTGCTACGGATCCATCCCTCTCTGCACTGCTGTGTAAGATATATGTGCCACTGCGCCAGGTTGGATCAGTGGCCTCATCATTGACCACGTCATCTTCCAATTCATCAATCTGATCCTCCTTCTGAGTTGCGATTTTAAGCAACTGTGCATCATGATTATCCTCCATCTCTTCAGACATAAACTGACCTTCCCCAATGTTGTTTTTTCCTGGCTGTGGGTGCTCAAATGTTTGGGCATCACTGTATTCCTCCTCCAAATGACTCTCTTTAATGGTGCACGTTGAGAGGCCTGAAAAATTACAAGGGACTATAAACAGTTCCTCAGCGGGGCCTACGTTGGGGTCATATGTCTCCAGGGACTCTTGATGGTGGGAGGAAGGAGGATCAGATTGAGGATTCAGAATCCTAGCATCTTGGCTACTGAGACTGTACCATGTGGAAGACTTTGTGGTGCTTTTTGTCAACACACTAGAGCCTTTGTCTGCCATCTAACTCAAAACATCCTCGCACTTATCTAGGTTCTTCAATGGTGTAGCACGCTGACCAAATAAGAAGCTAGAATGAGATGCAGTCACCTTCGGATCTGTCACACTGCCTTGGTGGGCACCACCACATCCACATCCCTTAACGTCTCCTTTTCTCATATTATGGGCTCATACTCATATGTGAGAAAAAAGTTCCGATATTAGGACCGAAAAAAAGGACTAGTGTCACGCGAGTACAATGAGATTTTTCTCACATAACATCTGTATGACATCCGTATGACATGCTTATACAATGCGTTTTTTCCTCTGCAACTATTTTTCTACAATCATTTACAGGACCATTTACAGTGTTCTATGCCACAGAATGGTAAGGTATTTGTAAAAAATGGAGGGCATACGGATGGTCCATATGCCGTGCGATTTTTTTCTCGCACCCATTGACTGGCATTGATGAGTCTCGTCCGAGATACGATGCAAATCACAGCATGCTACGATTTTTTTCTCAGTCCGATATGAGCTGAGAAAAAAAAATTGCAGATGAGATGTAACCCATTGAATAACATTGGTCAGAGTGCAATCTGATTTTTTATCAGATTGCACTCATCCATTTTTCTCGCTAATGAGTATGAGCTCTGAATGCGTTATGCTTATGAAAAAAAATGTGCAGGCTTTATTTTTCAAAAGTACCCTCACTGAGGTATTATGTAGGGGGCCTTGTAGGTGCCCCCCAAGGAAAGCACCCCACTAAATGTACCAGAAGTATATGGGAATGTGGACAGAGTAGGAGACATTGCCGGACACACATCAGGGGATCAATTGATGTTACTGAGCCCCAGTAACACAGGAGCAAGTGTTGATTGTGCAGACGGCACTTCTGAGCAGCAACTGGCGGTGTTGGAGGACAGGGTAAATACTAGAGACAGTGGAGCCAGAGGCCTAATTGGAGCACGATTAAAAATCAGTAGTAGTGTGAATGTGGAGGCAGCAATAGACATTGCCGGACACACAGCAGGGGAGCAGCTGGCATTACTGAACCCTACTAACACTGGAGCATGTGTTTTTCTCTGTGTAGACGGCACTTCTGAGCAACAACTGGCGATGCTGGAGCCCAGGGTCAATCATGGAGCAGGCTGAGGCCTAATTGCAGCAAGTTTTATATGTGATGTAGTTTAAATGTGGAGGCAGCAGGAGACATTGCCGGACACACAGCAGGGGAGCAGCTGGCATTACTGAACCCCACTAACACTGGAGCATGTGTTTTTCTCTGTGCAGACGGCACTTCCGAGCAAAAACTGGCGATGTTGGAGCCTAGGGTCAATCATGGAGCAGGCTGAGGCCTAATTGCAGCAAGTTTTATATGTGATGTAGTTTGAATGTGGAGGCAGGAGTAGACATTGCCGAACACACAGCAGGGGAGCAGCTGGCGTTACTGAACCCCACTAACACTGAAGCATGTGTTTTTCTCTGTGCAGACGGCACTTCTGAGCAGCAACTGGCAGTGTTGGAGCCCAGGTTCAATCAAGGTTTAGGCTGAGGCCTACTTGTAGCAAGTTTAATATCTGATGCGGGGTGAATGTGGAGGGAGCAGGAGATATTGCCGTACACACAGCAGGGGAGCAGCTGGCGTTACTGAACCCCACTAACACAGGAGCTAGTGTTTTTTTCTGTGCAGACGGCACTTCTGAGCAACAACTGGCAGTGTTGGAGCCCAGGATCAATCATGGTGTAGGCTGAGGCCTACTTGTAGCAAGTTTTATATCAACTAATATAACAACTGGCGGTGTTGGAGCCCTGGGATTACAGTTCAGGTGGTAGACACATGAACACAACAGGAGACCTGGATACTGTTGCCAACCAATTATTTATTCTGGAAGAGGAGTGGCAAATTCCGGCGAGATCCAGGCCTTGTTCATTTTCAGAAAAGTAAGCCGGTCAACGTTATCAGAGGGTAGTCGTGTGCGACGGTCTGTTAGTACACCACCTGCGGCATTAAAGATGTGTTCCGATAATACACTGGCAGCAGGGCAAGCCAGCACCTCCAATGCATACTGGCTGAGCTCTGGCCATGTATCCAGCTTAGAGACCCAAAATTTGAAGGGGGAAGAGCCGTCTGGGAGTACACTGACAGGGCAAGACATGTAGTCTGTCACCATCTGACGGAAATGTTGCCTCCTGCTGACTGGAGCCGTCTGTGATGGTGTAGACATTTGTGGCGGGCACACAAAACTTTGCCACATTTGGGCCATACTGGTCTTGCCTTGTGCTGAGGCGCTGCCTCTGCTCCCTCTTTGTGCAGAGCTTCCTCCACTGCCTCGACGAACAGAGCTGCTTTGTAAAGCACTAGCAGCACTGCTCTCGGGTGGAATGGAGAACATGATGGAATGCACCAGTGTGTCTTGGTACTCCCGCATTTTACACTCCCGGTTCAACGGTGTTATGAGGCTTGGTAAGTTGTCCTGGTATCGAGGATCTAGGAGGGTGTACACCCAATAATCAGCCGTGTTGAGAATGTGGGCGATGCGGCGGTCGTTTCTCAGGCACTGCAGCATGAAACCAACCATGTGCTGCAGACTCCCAACTGCCCAAGAAATGCTGTCCCCTGTTTGAGGCGTCATCTCTGCCTGCTCTGCATCACCCCACCCTCGCTGTACATAATGACTACTAGAGCATTGTGTACCTCCCTCCTCTGGAGAGATGTCTTCCTCCTCCATTGACTCCTCGTCATCCTCCTCACAAAGTGTCCCCTGCCTAGGCCTTTGTGAGGAACCACGTGGGGTGGGGTCATTGCCCTAGAATCACTGCATTGAGAAACATGATGGTGTCTCCGCAGTGTTGGATGTTGATCTCCA
This sequence comes from Dendrobates tinctorius, assembly GCF_039654945.1. Lineage (NCBI taxonomy): Eukaryota > Metazoa > Chordata > Amphibia > Anura > Dendrobatidae > Dendrobates > Dendrobates tinctorius. The sequence continues at coordinate 64,898,402 of NW_027361679.1, forward strand.
TGAGTTCATTCATCCTCATTTTCACAGTCTTCTACTAGGCATTGCTCCTACTGGCCAGATTCCTACTCCACACTGATGAGGGACAATACCGCGAAACTGCAGTCTGTGGATGGATACCATGTTTTGGCATAGGTGGTTTCCTTCATTGGAGACTGCCCTTCCCGTGGTTGTTCCTTCCCGGGCAAAGACCTGGCTAGTCATTGCTTGCGTTGAGAAACATGTGATGGTGTCTCCGCGGCTTGTGTTTTGCATATATTTAGATATTTTTCATAAGGGTGGGGGCATTGCCCTAGAATCACTGCGTTGAGAAACATGTGATGGTGTCTCCGCAGTGTTGGATGTTGATCTCCATGAGTTCGTTCATCCTCATTTTCACAGTCTTCTACTAGGCATTGCTCCTACTGGCCAGATTCCTACTCCACACTGATGAGGGGCAATACCCCGAAACAGCTGTCTGTGGATGGATTCCATGTTTTGGCATTGGTGGTTTCCTTCATTGGAGACTGCCCTTCCCGTGGTTGTTCCCTCCCGGGGAAAGACCTGGCTAGTCATTGCTTGCGTTGAGAAACATGTGATGGTGTCTCCGCGGCTTGTGTTTTGCATATATTTACATATTTCCCATAAGGGTGGGGCATTGCCCAAGAATCACTGCATTGAGAAACATGTGATGGTGTCTCCGCAGTGTTGGATGTTGATCTCCATGGGTTCATTCATCCTCATTTTCACAGATAAGGGGGACAGTCATGCTGACTAGTGCATCATCTGCACTCGCCATCCGCGTGCAATCATCGAAGGCACGCAAAACAAGGCAGATGTCCTTCATAGAGGCCCACTCAGTGGTGCTGAAGTGTGACCGGCGCACAGTGCGACTTGTTTGCGCCTGATTCAGCTAGTACTCCATTACTGCTGCCTGCTGCTCACACAACCGCTCCAACATATGTAACGTTGAATTCCACCAGGTGGGTAGGTCACATATGATGCGATGTTCCGGAAGGCGGAATCGGCGCTGCAGAGCTGCAATGCGCGATCTTGCCATGCTGGAAAGCAGCAAGTGAGCGCACTCTATGCGGACCTTGTGCAGCAGTACATCAAGATCCAGATAGTCCCTCAGAAAGCTCTGCACAACCAAGTTGAGCACATGTGCCAGACATGGGATCTGTGTGAGGTTGCCTAGGCCCAGAGCTGCAACCAGATTTCGGCCATTGTCACACACTACCAAGCCTGGCTGGAGATTCGCTGGCACAAACCACACGCCTCTCTCCTGCTTGATGGCATTCCAGAGCTCCTGCGCTGTGTGGCTTCGATTCCCCAAAGAAATTAATTTCAGTACGGCCTGTTGACATTTGGCCACGGCTGTGCTCATATCAGTCATAACAGGCTCCTGCAGCGCTGATTCTGAGGAACTGGAGTATGAGGATGAGTCAATGTGTACAGACTGGATTCCTGCAATCCTTGGAGTTGGCATAACACGTACAGCGCCACTCTCAAGATCTGTACCCGGCTCCACAACATTGACCCAATGGGCAGTGAGGGAAAGGTATCGTCCCTGTCCATGGTTACTGGTCCACGCATCGGTGGTCAGGTGGACCTTGCTACTGACGGCGTTTAGTAGCGCATGTTTAATTTTTCCCTTCACATGCTTTTGCAGGGCAGGGACAGCTTGCCTGCTGAAATAAAAGCGGCTCGGCACGGTGTATTGTGGGACTGCCAATACCATGAAGTTACGGAAGGAGTCAGTCTCCACCAGCCTGAATGAGAGCATTTCAAGGGCCAGTAGTTTGGCAATGCCAGCATTCAGAGCCTGTGCTCGGGGATGGTTTGCCGAGTATGCCCGCCTTTTCTCCCATGCCTGTGCTACCGATGGCTGTAGAGTGGCCTGGGAGTGTGAGGATGACAGGGAACGTGGTGCTGTGGGTGGAATGTCACTGGGTCTCTGGACAACAGTGCCAGAGGTTCTTCCATGGCGATCCTGTGAGGAACCCGAACCAGCTGTGTGTGAGCTGGAGGAAGAGGCTACAACACGAGCTGAAGAGGTGGTAGGTGGTGCTGTAGGTTGGCCTAAGTCTTCAGTGTGTCTTTGTAACTTTACCACGTGCTTGAGCCACACATGTTTCCACATATTTGTGGTATTGAGGTTGCTGGCACTTGTCCCTCTTTTGACTTTCTGATGATACAGCTTGCATTTGACAAAGCAAATGTCATCTGCAACTGTGTCAAAAAAGGACCACGCACTGCAAGTCTTGGGAGCGCCCGTTTTGGCTTTTGCAAGAGGAATGCTCCAAACGGGTGCCGAAGTGGAGGCTACAGGCAACCAAGTCTGCCCCCTCCCTCTCCCTCCTGTTTTGGCCGTTGGGGGAATCTCTTCCTCAGAGCTGCTCCCACCACCTTCCTGTTCCTCACGCCATGATGGGTCAAGTACCTCATCATCTACACTCCCCTCTTCAAACACCTGCTTCTCCTGGGTAGTCTCGGCAGCACCGTACACACCAGAAAGTGGCACCTGAGTCTCATCATCTGATGCGTACTGAGGTGTGCTGACCATAGGCACTGGCCCACCCACGTCTTCAGATTCAGAGGGACAAAGCAGTTGCGCATCATTGCATACTCCCTCTTCTTCACATTCTAGAATGCTGCTTGGCTGGCCCTCTCCTTCCAAGCCAACAGATTCAGAGAACAGACGTAGAGAATGAGATGGCTCCTCTACAGGGCTCTCTGACTGCCTGGGCAATTTGGCAGGTGGTGAAGAGACAGATGGTTGCTCTTCAGTGCTCTGGCCCTGAGAGGATGTGGAAGTCATTGAATTCGATGCATTAGCTGCCATCCATCCGACAACGGCTTCAATTTGTTCGTCCCACAGCAGTGGGGTACGGCGAGGTCCTGCAAAGCTGCGCATAAAGGACTGCTGCCTGGTAAAACTGGGGGGATGCTGAGTCACTGGTGCCCGCAGCAGGCACAGAATTCCCATGTCCTGTCCCTGCTGAATCCCCACGTCCTCTCCCTGCTGCAACTCCACGCCCACGACCACGTGCCTTCTTCATCTTGGTAGACTGATAAAGATAGGCAGAAAAGTACAAAGGGGGCTTAGTGTGCTTATTCCTGAACAGCTGCTAACAGGTATAAGAAACACTAATTTTATAAAGTGTGTGCACTACACTTTAATATGAGCTAATGTGGCCTACACAACTGTCAAGTGGAGTGTTTGGTGAACTTTATTTACGTGTTTTTTTTCAAAAAAACAAAAAGGATGTGACCAATGTGAAAGCGATAGTATCACAAACTTTTTGGAGCTATTACAATGCAGGAAGGTAACCTACAATGCAATAGATGAGGCTCCAAAAAATAGGCTAATACTAATCTGGCTGCAGCTGCAGGGCACAAGCCAGAAAAAAGACTCCTCTATCTACTCCTATATAGCGTTTGCAACCAACCAATGTAGATGGATATGGATGGAAGCACACTAATAGGAGCAAAAAATCAGGAAAAATGAGCTGCAATAAAACAAAAAAAGAACTATGTATGAGGCAGTGACGCACGCTGAGCGGACTACAACCAGAGGAGGCTGCAGGACACACTACAACGTGAGCTGCACTCACACACAGAGACCTCTCAGACAGCCCTGAACAGTGCAGATAACTGGGCACTAGCACTGAAAGGCTGCAGAAAGGCTCCGCTGTCTACTCCTATAGTGTTTGCAACCAATGTATATGGATACGGATGGATGCACACTAATAGGAGAATTAATGAAAAATGAGCAGCAATAAAAGAAAAATACGTATGAGGCGGTGACGCACGCTGAGCGGCCTACAACCAGAGGTGGCTGCAGGACACACTACAGCATGAGCTGCACTCACACAGACCTTGCAGACAGCTGTGAGCAGTGCTGCAAGGCAAAAGAAAGCTACAGTGATTGATAATGTAGCCTGGGTAAAGCACAATATTATTTGGAAAATCGCTATCTCTAGCTGTCCCTCAGAGTCTTGAACAGCAGCCTGTCCCTAACTGAATTCACAGCAGAGTGAACCCTAAATGGCGGCGGCGGATTTTATAGTGCATCATGACATCATTTCAGCAGCCAATCACAGCCATGCCATTAGTTAACATGCCTACATGCCTAACAGGATGTGCCCACACTTCTGAGGATTCCTCATTGGCTGAATCAAATCAAACAGGCTGATAGCATTATGGGAACTTCCGATTCCGGTATTCGATATGCTAAAAGTATCGGAACTCAGTATCGGAATTCCGATGCTGCGAATATCGGCCGATACCCGATATTTGCGGTATCGCTATGTTCAACACTAGTAGCAGCATATGTTTTTTTTTTCTTTTACAGCTAAATAATGTTCCTCAGTGCCAGCATCCTTTTTAACCCCTTTACTCCCAAGGGTGGTTTGCATGTTAATGCCCCTGCCAATTTTTACAATTCTGACCACTGTCCCTTTATGAGGTGATAACTCTGGAACGCTTCCATGGATCCTGGTGATTCTGACAATGTTTTCTCGTGACATATTGTACTTCATGTTAGTGGTAAAATTTCATTCATATAACTTGCGTTTATCTGTGAAAAAAAATTTGGCAAAAAATTTGAAAATTTTACAATTTTCCAACTTTGAATTTTTATGCTCTTAAATCACAGAGATATGGCACTCAAAAAATTTAATAAGTAACATTTTCCACATGTTTACTTTACATCAGCACAATTTAGGAACCAAAATTTTTTTTTTGTTAGGAAGGTAAAAGTTGACGAGCGATTTCTCATTTTTACAAAACCATTTTATTTTTAGGGACCACATCACATTTGAAGTCACTTTGAGGGGTCTATATGATAGAGAATACCCAAAAATGACACCATTCTAAAAACTGCACCCCTCAAGGTGCTCAAAACCAGATTCAAGAAGTTTATTAACCCTTCAGGTGCTTCACAGGAATTTTTTGAATGTTTAAAAAAAAAATGAACATATAACTTTTTTCACAAAAAAATTACTTCAGGCTCAATTTTTTTATTTTACCAAGGGTAACAGGAGAAATTGGGCGCAAAAGCTATTGTGCAATTTGTACTGGGAAATTGGGCGCAAAAGCTATTGTGCAATTTGTCCTGAGTACGCTGATACCTGATATGTGGGGGGCACCACTGTTTCGGCGCATGGCTGAGCTTGGAAGGGAAGGAGCGCCGTTTGACTTTTTCTCTGCAAAATTGGCTGGAACTCAGATCGGATGCCATGTCAAGTTTAGAGAACTCCTGATGTGCCTAAACAGTGGAAACACCCCACAGGTGACCCCATTTTGGAAACTAGACCCCTCAAGGAACTTATCTAGATATGTGGTGAGCACTTTGAACCCCCAAGGGCTTCACAGAAGTTTATAATGTACAGCCGTACAATTAAAAAAATCATATTTTTTCCACAAAAATGATCTTTTCACCCCCAATTTTTATTTTCCCAAGAGTAACAGGACCCCACAAGTTAATGTGCAATTTGTCCTGAGTACGCTAATACCCCATATGTGGGGGTAAACCACTATTTGGGTGCATGACAGAGCTCGGAAGGGAAGCAGCGCCATTTGACTTTTTTGGCTGGAATTGAGATCGGATGCCATGTCGCGTTTGGAAAGCCCTTGATGTGCCAAAACAGTGGAAACCCCCCAATTCTAACTCCAACCCTAACCCTAACAAACCCCTAACCCTAACCCTAGCCCTAATGGGAAAATGGAAATAAATACATTTTTTTTTTAAATTATTTTTCCCTAACTAAGGGGATGATAATGGGGGGTTTGATTTACTATTTATAGTGGGTTTTTATTTTTGCCAGCTGTCGCACGCTAAAAGACGCTTTTTATTGTAAAAATAGTTTACGCATCACCACATTTTGAGAGCTATAACTTTTCCATATTTTGACCCACTGAGTCATGTGAGGTCTTATTTTCACACTACTAGTAATGGGAATGTGGACAGAGCAGGAGACCTTGCCGGACACACATCAGGGGATCAACTGACGTGACTGAGCCCCAGTAACTCAGGAACAAGTGTGGATTGTGCAGACGCCACTACAGAGCAGCAATTGGCAGGGTTGGAGGCCAGGGGAAAAACTAGAGACAGTGGAGCCGGAGGCCTAAGTGGAGCACGGTAAAAAATCAGTAGTAGTTTGCATGTGGATGGAGCAGGAGACTTTGCTGTCTACACAGCAGGGGAACAGCTGGCATTACTGTACCCCACTAACACAGGAGCTAGTGTGTGTTTGTCTCTGCAAAGACGGCACTTCTGAACACCAACTGGCACTGTTGGAGCCCAGGATGAAGCATGGATCAGGCTGAGGCCTGATTGTTTTGGCATGTGGAGGCAGCAGGAGACATTGCCGTCTACACAGCAGGGGAACAGCTGGCATTACTGAACCCCACTAACACAGGAGCTAGTGTGTGTTTGTCTCTGCGAAGACGGCACTTCTGAACACCAACTGGCGTTGTTGGAGCCCAGGATGAAGCATGGAGCAGGCTGAGGCCTGATTGTTTTGGCATGTGGAGGCAGCAGGAGACATTGCCGTCTACACAGCAGGGGAACAGCTGGCATTACTGAACCCCACTAACACAGGAGCTAGTGTGTGTTTGTCTCTGCGAAGACGGCACTTCTGAACACCAACTGTCGTTGTTGGAGCCCAGGATGAAGCATGGAGCAGGCTGATGCCTGATTGTTTTGGCATGTGGAGGCAGCAGGAGACATTGCCGTCTACACAGCAGGGGAACAGCTGGCATTACTGAACCCCACTAACACAGGAGCTAGTGTGTTTTGCTCTGTGAAGACGGCACTTCTGAACACCAACTGGCGTTGTTAGAGCCCAGGATGAGGCATGGAGCAGGCTCAGGCCTGATGTTGTTGGCATGTGGAGGCAGCACTAGACTTTGCCACCTACACAGCAAGGGGAACAGCTGGCATTACTGAACCCCACTAACACAGGAGCTAGTGTGTTTTGCTCTGTGAAGACGGCACTTCTGAACACCAACTAGCGTTGTTGGAGCCCAGGTTGAGGCAAGGAGCAGGCTGAGGTCTGATGTTGTTGGCATGTGGATGGAGCAGGAGACTTTGCCGTCTGCATAGAAGGGGAACAGCTGGCATTACTGAACCCCACTAACACAGGAGCTAGTGTGTTTTGCTCTGTGAAGACGGCACTTCTGAACACCAACTGGCGTTGTTGGAGCCCAGGATGAAGCATGGAGCATGCTGAGGCCAATTTGCAGCATGTTTTATAGAGGTTGTAGACTACTACTGATTGTAACCGTGCTCAACTTAGGCCTCAGGCTCCACTGTCTCTAGTATTTCCCCTGGCCTCCAACCCCGCCAGTGACAGCTCTGAAGTGGTGTCAGCACAATCCACACTTGTTCCTGTGTTACTTGGGCTCAGTCCCGTCAGTTGATCCCCTGATGTGTGTCCGGCAAGGTCTCCTGCTCTGTCCTCATTCACACTACTAGTAATGGGAATCTGGACAGACCAGGAGACCTTGCCGGACACACATCAGGGGATCAACTGACGTGACTGAGCCCCAGTAACTGAGGAACAAGTGTGGATTGTGCAGACGCCACTACAGAGCAGCAACTGGCGGGGTTGGAGGCCAGGGGAAATACTAGAGACAGTGGAGCCAGAGGCCTAAGTGGAGCACGGCTAAAAATCAGTAGTAGTTTGAATGTGGATGGAGCAGGAGACTTTGCCGTCCACACAGCAGGGGAGCAGCTGGCATTACTGAACCCCAATAACACAGGAGCTAGTGTTTTCTCTGTGCAAACGACACATCTGAGCGACAACTGGCTGTGTTGAAGCCCAGGGATTATAGTTCAGGTGGTAGAAACATAAACACAACAGGAGACCTGGATACAGTTGCCAACCAATTATTTAGTCGGGAAGAGGACTGGCAAATTCTGGGGAGATCCAGGCCTTGTTAATTTTCAGAAAACTAAGCCGGTCAACGTTATTGGAAGAAAGTCACGTGCGACGGTCTGTTAGTACACCACCTGCGGCACTAAAGACGCGTTCCGATAATACACTGGCAGCAGGGCAAGCCAGCACCTCCAATGCATACTGGCTAAGCTCTGGCCATGTATCCAGCTTAGACCCAAAACTTGAAGGGGGAAGAGCCATCTGGGAGTACAGTCACAGGGCAAGACATGAAGTCTGTCACCATCTGATGGAAACGTTGCCTCCTGCTGACTGGAGCCGTCAGTGATGGTGTAGACAATTGTGGCGGACACACAAAACTTTGCCACATTTGGGCCATAGTGGTCTTGCCTTGTGCTGAGGCGCTGCCTCTGCTCCCTCTTTGTGCCGAGTTTCCTCCACTGGCTCAACGCACAGAGCACCACTGCTGTCGGGTGGAATGGAGAACATGATGGACTGTACCAGTGTGTCTTGGTACTCCTGCAGTTTACACTCCCGGTTCAACGTTGGTATGAGGGTTTGCAAGTTGTCCCGGTAGCGAGGATCTAGGAGGGTGTACACCCAATAATCAGCCGTGTTGAGAATGTGGGCGATGCGGCGGTCGTTTCTCAGGCACTGCAGCATGAAGTCAACCATGTGCTGCAGACTCCCAACTGCCAAAGAACCGCTGTCCCCTGCTTGAGGCGTGATCTCTGCCTGCTCTGCATCAGCCCACCCTCGCTGTAAATACTGACTAGAGCTTTGTGTACCTCCCTCCTCTGGAGAGATATCTTCCTCCTCCATCGACTCCTCCTCATCCTGCTCACAAAGTGTCCCCTGCCTAGGCCTTTGTGAGGAAGCACGTAGCGCAGACTGTCCAGAAGCAGATGGCATTTGGGACTCCTCATCCTCCACCTCTTCCAAAACCTCATCCCTTAGTGCTTGCATTGTTTTTTGAAGCAGGCAGATAAGGGGGACAGTCATGCTGACTAGTGCATCATCTGCACTCGCCATCCACGTGGAATCATCGAAGGCACGCAAAACGAGGCAGATGTCCTTCATAGAGGCCCACTCAGTGGTGCTGAAGTGTGACCGGCGCACAGTGCGACTTGTTTGCGCCTGATGCAGCTGGTACTCCATGACTGCTGCCTGTTGCTTACACAACCACTTCAACATATGTAACGTAGAATTCCACCTGGTGGGTAGGTCACATATGATGCGATTTTCCAGAAGGCGTAATCGGCGCTGCAGAGCAGCAAGGCGCGACCTTGCTGTGCTGGAACGCCGCAAGTGAGCGCACTCTATGCGGACCTTGTGCAGCAGTGCATCAAGATCCGGATAGTCCCTCAGAAAGCTCTGCATGACCAAGTTGAGCACATGTGCCAGACATGGGATGTGAGTGAGGTTGCAAAGGCCAAGAGCTGCCACCAGATTTCGGCAATTGTCACACACTACCAAGCCCGGCTGGAGATTCGCTGGCAGAAACCACACATCGCTCTCCTGCTTGATGGCATTCCAGAGCTCCTGCGCTGTGTGGCTTCGATTCCCCGAAGAAGTTAATTTCAGTACGACCTGTTGATGTTTGGCCACGGCTGTGCTCATATCGGTCGTAACAGGCTCCTGCTGCGCTGTTTCAGAGGAACTTGAGTAGGAGGAGGAGTCAATGTGTACAGACTGGATTCCTGCAATCCGTGGAGTTGGCAGAACACGTAGAGCGCCACTCTCCAGATCTGTACCCGGCTCCACAACATTGACCCAATGGGTAGTGAGGGAAAGGTATCACCCCTGTCCATGGTTACTGGTTCACGCATCAGTGGTCAGGTGGACCTTGCTACTGACGGCTAGTGTTGAGCTTTCCGATACCGCAAGTATCGGGTATTGGCCGATATTAGCTGTATCGGAATTCCGATACTGACTTCCGATACTTTTTTCGTATCGGATACCGGAATCGGAAGTTCCCATAAAGCTATCAGCCTGTTCGATTTGATTCAGCCAATGGGAATCCTCAGAAGTGTGGGCACATCCTGTTAGGCATGTTAACTATTGGCATGGCTGTGATTGGCTGCTGAAATGACGTCATCATGATGCGCGGTCTGTGCGCATCATGATGCGCGGTCTGTTCCGACTGCGGGGGGTCTGTGCCGACTGTGGGGGGTCTGTGCAGACTGTCGTGGGTCTGTGCGGGCCTGCCGGGGGTCTTGTGTGTGTGCAGGCATCGTCTGATGGGACTACAAGTCCCATCGGGCGATGCCTGCTACACTGACAGTGATTGACACATTAGCCAATGATGGGACAGTAGTAGTCCCATCATCCGGCTAATGTGTTGAATGTAAAAAAAAACATACATACTACATACATACTACATACATACATACTACATACATACAACATGCATACATACTACATACATACTACACACATGCTACATACATACTACGTACATACATCATACATACATACTACATACATACTACATATATACTACATTCATACAACATACATATATACTATATACATACTGCATACATATATACTACATACATACTACATACATGCTACATACATTCTACATATATACATACTACATACATACTATATACATACTACATATATACTACATTCATACAGCATACATATATACTACATACATACTACATACATACTACATACTGTGAGAATCATGTGGGAATAGTGGATGAGGGCAGGTATATCTCGCCCAGATTCCTTTCCTATGTGGCCTAGTCTGGTCAGTATCGCACCTGCTTACTAATGGATAATGGGAGGTGGATATAAAAGGATGCAAGGTGGTTGTGTGAGTGTCTCAGCCTGGGAACACAGAGAGCCTGTCTGTGTGAGAGACACACGTGAGTGGAAGCAGTGCCTACTGCAACTGTGGTTTGGCTGGACGGGAGAAGCCCGCCAGTTGGTAGTTAGGTTGTCCATTGTTTAGTTAGTGCCGGACAGGCAAGGATTTGTTTTATGTTTTATTTCCTTTTGCATTGCTTTCACCGTTAATAAACCTGACCCATGGTCAGTTATACACGAATCCCAGCTCTGCGCCTGAGTTTCATGCTGAACGCACGTGACCTTTGACCCCAGCAAAGGCGATCCCGGAGTGTTTTATCACAATACATACTACATATATACATACTACATACATACTACATACATACTACATTCATACAGCATACATACTACATACATACTACATACATACTACATATATACATACTGCATACATACTACATACATGCTACATACATACTACATATATATATACTACATACATACTACATATATATATACTACATACATACTACATATATACTACATTCATACTACATACATACTACATACATGCTACATATATACATACTACATACATACTACATACATACAAGATACATATATACTACATACATGCTACATACATGCTACATATATACATACTACATACATACTACATTCATACAGCATACATACTACATACATACTACATACATACTGCATATATACATACTACATACATACTACATATATACTACATTCATACTACATACATACTACATACATACTACATACATGCTACATATATACATACTACATACATACTACATACATACAAGATACATATATACTACATACATGCTACATATATACATACTACATACATACTACATACATACTACATACATATATACTACATACTACATATATACTACATTCATACAACATACATACATACTACATACATGCTTTATATATACTACATTCATACAACATACATACTGCATACACCATACATACATACTACATACATACTACATACATGCTACATATATACTACATTCATGCAACATACATAGATACTACATACATACTACATACATACTACATATATACTACATACATATATACTACATACTACATATATACTACATACAACATACATACATACTACATACTACTTACATGCTTCATATATACTGCATTCATACAGCATACATACATACTACATACTACATATATACTACATTCATACAACATACATACATACTACATACATGCTTCATATATACTACATTCATACAACATATATACTGCATACAACATACATACATACTACATACATACTACATACATGCTACATATATACTACATTCATGCAACATACATATATACTACATACATGCTACATACATACTACATACATACAACATGCTACAGCCATGCAACATACATACATACATACTACATACTGCATACATACAACATACATACATACTACATACTGCATACATACAACATACATACATTCATACAATACATACATACTACATACAATACATTTATATATTCATACAATACATACATAGACATACAGTACATATAACACAGAGTACATACTCACCAATACTTGTCACTTTGTTCCCCGAAGCCAGTGTCATCTAAGGAAAAATATGAAAATAACAAACAAGCCATATACTCCCTGATCCGCAGAAATCCACGCGTGTCCCACGCCGATCTCCCGTGGAGAGCAGCAACATCAGCTGATGCGACCGCTCTCTAGGGGCTCAAGGAATCCAGTGTCGGGAGGTAGGTATCCTTCCGCACTGTATTCATCCACCACTGTAAAAAAATAGTCCCCAGTCTCACTTTTGGCATTGCTGTGTGAAAAAGTTCCCACGCAGCATTTGCCACAAAGTGAGGCCAGGGACTATTTTTTTTACAGTGGCGGAGGAATACAGTGCGGAAGGATACCTACCTCCCGACACTGGATTCCTGAGCCACGTAGAGAGCGGTCGCATCAGCTGCTGCTGCTGCTCTCCACGGAAGATCGGCGTGGGACACTCACTCGTGGATTTCTGCGGATCAGGGAGTATTTGGTGGTTTGTATTTTCATATTTTTCCTTAGATGACACTGGGTTTGGGGATCAAAGTGACAAGTAATGGTGAGTATGTACTCTATGTTGTATGTACTGTATGTCTATATGTATGTATTGTATGAATGTATTGTATGTAGTATATATGTTGTATGTCTGTAGCATGTTGTATGTATGTAGTATATATGTATGCTGTATGAATGTAGCACATATGTAGCATGTATGTAGTATGTATGTACTATGTATGTATGTTGTATGTTGTATGTATGTTGTATGTATGTAGTATATATGTATGTTGTATGAATGTAGTATATATGTAGTATGTATGTAGTATGTATATATGTAGTATGTATGTAGTATGTATATATGTAGTATGTATGTAGTATATATGTAGTATGTATATATGTAGTATGTAGTATGTATATATGTAGTATGTATGCAGTATGTATGTATGTAGTATGTATGTAGTATGTATATATGTAGTATGTATGTAGTATGTACTGTATGTAGTATGTATGTATGTAGTACGTATGTATGTAGTATGTAAGTATGTAGTATGTATGTAGTATGTATATATGTAGTATGTATGTAGTATGTATGTAGTATGTATATATGTAGTATGTATGTAGTATATATGTAGTATGTATGTAGTATGTATATAGGTAGTATGTATGTAGTATGTATATATGTAGTATGAATGCAGTATGTATGTAGTATGTATATATGTAGTATGTATGTAGTATGTATATATGTAGTACGTATGTAGTATATATGTAGAATGTATGTAGTATGTATATATGTAGTATGTATGTAGTATGTATATATGTAGTATGTATGTAGTATGTATATATGTAGTGTGTATGTAGTATGTATGTAGTATGTATGTAGTATGTATATATGTAGTATGTATGTAGTATGTATATATGTAGTATGTATGTAGTATATATGTAGTATGTATGTATGTAGTATGTATGTAGTATGTATATATGTAGTATGTATGTAGTATGTACTGTATGTAGTATGTATGTATGTAGTACGTATGTATGTAGTATGTAAGTATGTAGTATGTATGTAGTATGTATATGTAGTATGTATGTAGTATGTATGTAGTATGTATATATGTAGTATGTATGTAGTATATATGTAGTATGTATGTATGTAGTATATATGTAGTATGTATGTAGTATGTATGTAGTATGTATATAGGTAGTATGTATGTAGTATGTATATATGTAGTATGAATGTAGTATGTATGTAGTATGTATATATGTAGTATGTATGTAGTATGTATATATGTAGTACGTATGTAGTATATATGTAGAATGTATGTAGTATGTATATATGTAGTATGTATGTAGTATGTATATATGTAGTATGTATGTAGTATGTATATATGTAGTGTGTATGTAGTATGTATGTAGTATGTATATATGTAGTATGTATGTAGTATGTTTTGTTTTTTTTTACATTCAACAGATTAGCCGGATGATGGGACTACTACTGTCCCATCATTGTCTAATGTGTCAATCACCGTCATGGTAGCAGGCATAGCCCAATGGGACTTGTAGTCCCATCGGACGATGCCTGCACAGACCCCCGCAGCCTGCACAGACCCCCAGACAGTCGGCACAGCCCCCCAGCAGGTCGGTACAGACCCCCGGCAGCCGGCACAGCCCCCCGGCAGGCCAGTACAGACCCCCGGCAGTCCGCACAGACCCCTGGGCAGTCGGCACAGACCCCCGGCAGGCCGGCACAGACCCCCGGAAGGTCCGTACACACCCCCGAGAGGCTGTACAAGGACAGAAAAGGGTTTTTCTTATTCCGATACCGGAAGTCCAATAGACTTGAATGGGACTTCCGGTATCGGAATCGGCGATACCCGATACTTTTTTAGATCGGCCGATCCATTCCGATACGATATTTTTCAATTTTTCAGTATCGGCTGGTATCGCTCAACACTACTGACGGCATTTAGTAGCGCATGTTTTATGTTTGCCTCCACAGGTTTCTGCAGGGCAGGGACGGCTCGCCTGCTGAAATAAAAGCAGCTGGGCATGGTGTATTGTGGGACTGCCAATGCCATGAAGTCTCGGAAGGTGTCAGTCTCCACCAGCCTGAATGACAGCATTTCAAGTGCCAGTAGTTTGGCAATGCCAGCATTCAGAGCCTGTGCTCGGGGATGGTTTGCCGAGTATGGCCGCCTTTTCTCCCATGCCTGTGCTACCGATGGCTGTCGAGTGGCCTGGGAGTGTGAGGATGACTTGGAACGTGGTGCTGTGGGTGGAATGTCACAGGGTCTCCTGACAACAGTGCCAGAGGTTCTTCCTTGGCGATCCTGTGAGGAAGCCGAACCAGCTGTGTGTGAGCTGGAGGAAGAGGCCCCAACACGAGCTGAAGAGGTGGTAGGTGGTGCTGTACGTTGGCCTACGTCTTCAGTGTGTCTGTGTAACTCCACCTCGTGCTTGGTCCGCACATGTTTCCACATATTAGTGGTATTGAGGTTGCTGACATTTTTCCCTCTTTTGACTCTCTGATGACACAGCTTGCATTTGACAAAGCAAATGTCATCTGCAACTGTGTCAAAAAAGGACCACGCACTGCAAATCTTGGGAGCGCCCGTTTTGCCTTTTGAAAGTGGAATGCTCCTAACGGGTGCCGAAGTGGAGGCTACAGGCAACCAAGTCTGCCCCCTCCCTCTCCCTCCGGTTTTTGCCGTTCGGGGAATCTCTTCCTCAGAGCTGCTCCCACCACCTTCCTGTTCCTCAGCCATGATGGGTCAAGGACCTCATCATCAACACTCCCCTCTTCAAACACCTGCTTCTCCTGGGTTGTCTCGCCAGCACCGTACGCAACAGAAAGTGGGAACTGTGTCTCGTCATCATCTGATGCGTACTGAGGTGTGCTGACCATAGGCACTGGCCCACCCGCCTCTTCAGATTCAGAGGGACAAAGAAGTTGCGCATCACTGCATACTCCTTCTTCTTCACATTCTGGAATGCTGCTTGGCTGGCCCCCTCTTTCCAAACCAACAGATTCCGAGAACAGAAGTAGAGACTGTGATGGCTCCTGGATGCACACTAATAGGAGAAAAAATGAGCTGCAACAAAAGAAAAATGTGTGAGGCAGTGACACGCTGAGCGGCCTACAACCAGACGTAGCTGCAGGACACACTACTCAGCGTGAGCTGCACTCACACACAGTCAGAGACCTCTCAGACAGCCGTGAACAGTGCAGCTAAGTGGGCACTAGCACTGAAAGGCTGCAGAAGGGCTCCGCTGTCTACTACTAGTGTTTGCAACCAACGTATATGGATACGGATGGAAGCACACTAGATAGAATTTTTTAAAAATAAGCAGCTCAAAAAGAAAAATATGCATGCAGCAGCAGTGACGCACGCTGGGCAGCCTACAACCAAATGTGGCTGCAGGACGCACTCCACAGCGTGAGCTGCACTCACACAGCCCTTGCAGACAGCTGTGAACACTGCTGCTAGGGAAAAGAAAGCTACAGTGGTGGTTTATGTAGCCTGGGTAAAGCACAATATTGTTTTGAGAATCGCTATTTCTAACTGTCCCTCACAGTCTTCAACAGCAGCCTGTCCCTAACTGAATTCACAGCAGAGTGACCAGAAATGGCGGCAGTGGCTTTTATAGTGCATTATGACATAATTTCAGCAGCCAATCACAGCCATGCCAATAGTTAACATGCCTACATGCCTAACAGGATGTGCCCACACTTCAGAGGATTCCCATTGGCTGAATCAAAGCGAGCGGGCTGATAGCATTATGGGAACTTCCGATTCCGGTATCCGATATGAAAAAAGTATCGGAAGTCAGTATCGGAATTCCGATATAGCTAATATCGGCCGATACCCGATACTTGCGGTATCGGAAAGCTCAACACTAATGATAAAGCTTTATTTTTTGCTTCATTTTTTTTTTTTTAAGGGGTTCAATAAAGGGGTTAACTAGTGGGACAGTTTTATAGGGCTGGTCGTTACGGACACGGCAATACCAAATATGTGTACTTTTATTGTTTGTTTGTTTTTTATTTTCAAAAAATGAATTTATTAGGGAATATTTTTTTTTTAAATTCATTTAGCGATTTTTTATAAATTATTATTATTTTTTTTTTGCTTTATTACATTGTCCCAGGGGGGACATCACTGTCATGTGACAGATCGCTGATCTGTCACATCACAGATCGCTGTCACATGCAGTGCTGGAGGCTTCCTCATGCCAGCGCTTTGCAGGCATGTGGAAGCCGGCTCCCTGCAGGCCCCCGAAGGTCCCCGCTGCCATACTGGCTCCAGGGATCTGCAGGGAAGGAGGCCCCCACAGCAGCGCTGCACATTGCGCTGCTCCGGGGTGCTCAGGGATGCACGAAGGGAGCCTCCTCTCTGCCGATGCTTCCCTAAACCCTTGGTACACTGCGATCGTGTTTGATCGCAGTGTGCCAGTGGTTAACATGTCGGGGGTGGTCCATGACCGCCCCTGACACATAGTGCCAGGTGTCAGCTGTGATAATCAGCTGACACCCTGCCGCGATCAGCTGCGCTTCCCCCGTGAGCGCAGCTGATCGCGCTAGACGTACTATTCCGTCCTTGGGACTTAGGTCTCTGGTCACATGGACGGAATAGTACATCTAATGTAGGAAAGCGGTTAAAAGCTAATTGCTGACTAATATTCCTCAATTATTGCTTAAATAGCTAATATTTATCTAGCAGTTGTACAACTGGCGCAAAACCTGCTGAGCTACGGAAACTTCACTATTTACCAGTAATTACCCTGAGTCTGCTGTTGGCATGTCTCATAAAGGCGATCTAAAAAATCCCCGAAAATTTTTATTAACCCCTTACTGATGTCAGGCGTAATAGTTCACCGATGTCAGACTCCCTCCCTTTGATGTCCCAAAATCAATCTGTTATCATTTGCATTACTACAATGCTAGACAATAAAAGGGATGATAAGAAGGATCCTTTAAATATTGCAATATTGAAGTTAATCCGTGAAAAAGAAAAGAAAAATATATTAGTATAGACTATGAATGTAATATAAGGAATTTTAACACTTTAAGGCAAGTAAATAGGATTTGATGTGTGTTAGAAGCAGACCATGGTCCAAAACAGATAGAACATAGCTCATCTGTTATAGGTAATGGCAACATAAAATGAGTGTGGTGGTAGTGAAATAGAAAACTCGAAAGTATTTTGGGGGTTTGAAAGATGAAGTCCCGAAAGAAATGCAGGGACCCATGATTTTACTGATGCATGCATCTATTAATGCTAACCATAGAAATAAATGGGCCCTACAAAATAGGGGATGGAAAACAACCAAAAAGAAATATCAAGGGAAGATGAGTGTATATATCCAATATAGCGCAGAAAATATGTTGAAGGAGCAAGAAACACCTTCTAAAATTTAATGGTGTTAACACGAGCACAAACCACAGATAGCACTAAAGTAGGGACACAACAATTTATAATGTGTCCAAAAACACACAGCAAAAATAATATCTCAATGAGAACAGCTACGATAAAAAAGGTGGTCCAAATATTCCTAAAGATGCACAGGATCCCAGGTAAAAAAAAAAATTATTTTCCATATCGTCCCCTCAATTTGGGCTAAAGGTCCGAATCCTCATCAAACAGCACGAATATAGCTGGCACAATGTCCCCTGTGATCCAGTTAATTATTCAGGATGGTCCACTTTCCCGGCAGAATATGCAAAGTCTACGGACCATATTTCCATGTCTCCAAACATCAAAGAGAAAAACTTTAGAATGTATGCTTGAGAGGTCGTGTCATGAAGAATTCTTTGAAAATACTCCTGGGTAACAAATAAGAAAGGAGATAGTAAATAGTTAAACATCCCTGACTACCAGATGCTATCAGATTTCTTTATAAAAACCAGTAAAGAGGAGTTCCTCATTAAGGCCATGGGGTGCTAAGCCATTCAGATCATGGATCCACTTATATTCACACCTCAGCAACTTCCTTTTCACATCACCCCCTCTGATGTTCAGTGGAATCTCTTCCAGGCCCATTACCTTTAGTCCCATGGAGCAACTCTCATGGACATCCAAGAAATGCATGGCTACTAATGTTAAGCTATTACACTTCTCACGGTCCTTTTTAGCTGTAGAAATATTCGAAAGATGCTGTTGAGTCCTTCTACGAAGTTCCTGTGTTGTCTGTCCCACGTAGATTTTTGGGCAATCACATATGACTTCATATATCAAAAAGCGGGATCTACAGTTGAAAAAAGTTATTTTCGGATAAATCTGAAAATTAGGAATAGTTAAAGAAAAACCATCCTGGGTCACTGTGCACTGGCAAACGTTACAACTCCCACATGAGTAAGTGCCAAAGATTCTAGTTCCCATATTAAGTTTGATCATGGGGCGAGTATAATGGCTATGACATAACATCTTTAAGATTCCTTGCCCGTCTAGCTATTAAGCTTGGTGTCTTGAAGATACGGGGGCTCAATTTGGGCTCACTCAACAAAATACCCCAATTATGGCTCAAGATCTGCCATTGCTTTTTGATCATAGTTATAATGCCCAGGGGCCTGTGAGGTTCATGTATGTGTCTGTGTAGTTAACCTGAGCGTGTACTTGCTTTAGCCCTCTGGTATGCGGAAGATATCACCTTTTTGGGGTAACCCTGGTGTTTGAAACGATCTGTCAGATTTTCAGCTTGGACTTGAAACTCCGATGTAATACTGCAGTTCCATCTCAACTGAAGGAATTGCCCTGTAGGAATACCATTTTTTAGATGTTTAAGGTGAAAGCTAATTTAATGAAGTAGGCTTTTCATAGCAGTTGGTTTTCGGTACAAGGTAGTTGCAATATACAAACCCTCCAGTGTGAGTCTCAGATCCAAAAATTCAACAGTCAAAGATGACATATAGGAGGTAAGCCTCATGTTTAGAGAGTTATTACCGTATATACTCGTGTATAAGCTGAGATTTTCAGCACATTTTTTGCAGAAGACATCATACTCACCCTCCTGGTATCATCGCTGCATATCAGTCCCTCCCTGCCTCTCAGTCTGAGCGCCAGCATCTCTTTTCCTGTCTTCCTTCCAGTGCTGAGAAGTCATGTGATATCGCTCATTAAAGTAATGAATATGCATGCATCTCTGCTCCCATAGGCATGGAGCACATATTCATTACTTTAATGAGCGGTACCATGTGACCACTCAGCACTGGAAGGAAGACAGAAAGAGAGATGCTGGTGCCCGCCCTAGACAGAGATGCCGGGATTGAGATGTAGCAGCGCCAGGAGGGTGAGTAGTACTGGGGGAGGGTGAGCCATGTGATATTCACCTGTCCCCATTCCACCACCATGCTGTCTCCCTGGTCCTCTGGCTGTGACATTCAGATCAGAGGGCACGTTGACGTGTTTAGTGTGCATCTTCTGCATGAACAGTCACTGCAGAGAGCCAGCGACGCTGAGGAGCAGTGGTCAGGGATGAGAGTTATGTCATTTTTTTTAATCGCAGCAGCATTATATGGGGCACATTTTAATATAGAGCATGTTATGGGGCCATTATTAACCTTTGTGCAGCATTACATAGGGCGAATTTTTGTATGGAGCATCTTATGGGGCCATCATTAACCTTTGTGCAGCATTATATGTGGCATATTTTTGTATGGAGCATCTTATGGGGCCATCATTAACCGTTGTGCAGCATTATATGGGGCAAATTTTTGTAAGGAGCATCTTATGGGGCCCATCATGAACTTTATGGAGCATCTTATGGGGCCCCTCATTAACTTTATGGAGCATTATATGGGGCGTATTTTTTATGGAACATCTTATGGGGCCCATCATGAACTGTATGGAGCATTATTTGGGGCTCCTGATTCAATATGGATATTCAAAAACATTTAACCTACTCAAGTCTCAATTAATTTTACTTTTATTGGTATCTATTTTTATTCTTGAATTTTACCAGTAGCTGCTGCATTTCCCTCCCTAAGCTTATACTTGAGTCAATAAGTTTTCCCAGTTTTTTGTGGTAAAATTAGGTGCCTCGGCTTATACTCATGTTGGCTTATACTCAAGTTTATACGGTAATTAAATCTGCAATAAATTGGTGGCACTCCTCCATAGTACCTGTGCAAAGCAAAATAATGTTGTCAATATAATGCATCATGTGTAAACATGGGTTTCATAATTCTTATGTTTGCAGACCATTTCCTCCCACCACCCCAGAAATACGTTAGCATAAGAGGGTGCACAGCATGCCCCCATAGCAGTACCAGTGGTCCCTCTGTAAAAACTTCTGTCTCAAGGATAAAAGAATCGTGTCCTCTATCCCCTGTGGAACTGTGGTCAAGGAAAAAGGACACCACCTCCAGACCTACCATGTGGCCAATGCTTATATATAGGCACTCAACATCAAGCATGACTAAGATAGTGTGTGGTGGTACACACTTATCTTCAAGATGCTGGATCAAGTGTGTGGAGTCCATTACAAATGAACACAGAGCTGTGGCTAACAGTTGTAGTATGAAGTCTAGGTAAGTGCATGGTTTCTCAAAGAGGCCCCCTATCTCTGAGTCAATGGGCCTACCGAGTAGATCGACCAATGACTTGTGCACCTTCAATAAAAGGTAAAAAGTCGGTATTTTTGGATCATTCGTGGTCAAGAAATCCACTTCCTTTTATTAAGGATGTTGCAATGTGCGGCTTGTCTGATCAATGTATCAAGTCTCACCTTGAAGCACGAAATTGGATCTGCAGGAAGAAGGAGGTAACATGAAGAGTCTTGTAACTGGCGTTTAACCTCCTTTAGATAGAAGGAATTAGGCCAAAGTACTCACAAGGATTTTCTTTTCCATCGGACCCAGGTAATTATATCTGTTTTTATCAAGGTGAAGATCCTTGATATCCCTCTACATGCTGTTAAAGAAAATCTGGACCACCAGAAAAAGAGGGTCTGTGAGGGCCTGTGAGGGTAAATGTCCTGTTAACCGTCTCCTTGTGTTCATTCTCCTGGAGGAGGTCGACAAGGTTCCGAAACTGTGATAAGTATAGCGTGGCACTACCGCAGGATGCACAAGTAGGTTACCCAGACCCAAATGAATAGCAAATAGTAACTTGGCACTCAACTTGAATGATCCTTTTTGAAAGAAAATTTTATTATGTGCAGTCTCAGAAACGTTTCGGCCCACAACAGGCCTTCGTCGGTCTGCCGACTGATGTCACAGTATGGTGACTAAATGTAGGTCCAAAATTTCGTATATATTGATTCCTGCTATCAAGGTTGGTGCAGGTGTGCACTGTGCACTCACTTGATACTGTTTGCTTATGGGCTGGTAAACTAGCCAGACTCAATATATATTGATTTTGGTGCGGTATCTAACTCCTTGGATTCAAATTAGGATGATGCACATTGTGAGATGCTTGGCCTTAAAAAACAGGCATTTGATATGAAAAACTAAGTGCTCTTGAACCATAGGTCCATGCAGGACTGTAGCTGAGAGGGAACACAAGATAAGCGGTGTGATCAATGTAGTGGTATCCCCTAAAGCTTGTGGAGGTCGGTTTGGGGTGTGCAGATCAAAACGCAGTATCCACCGCTTGTATGGCTGTTTTTTATGGCCAAGCATCTCACAATGTGCATCATCCTAATTTGAATCCAAGGAGTTAGATACCGCACCAAAATCAATATATATTGAGTCTGGCAAATTAAAACGACATTGCCAATAAAATATCAATGAAAACCTTGTGCTGACAGTACAAATAAAGTGTAACAATTATATGGGTAATACGGAATCTGTGTGGGATAATATGACACTGAGACCAAAGTTGATGCAAATAAGTATATTAACAAGTGTAACAAAATTAACAGGGCACTTCCTGCAATAGTAGCGAAAACACAGCACAATATAGGTTGATACAAGTAAAGCAAAACTAACAGAGCACTTCCTGCAATTGTAACGAAAATACTACTGTACTACTCGCCTACTGTATTATCACCCATCCCTTGAAGATTGTGAGCCCTCGCGGGCAGGGTCCTCTCTCCTCCTAAACCAGTTATGACTTGTATTGTTTAAGATTATTGTACTTGTTTTTATGTATACTCCTCCTTACATGTAAAGCGCCATGGAATAAATGGCGCTATAACAATAAATAATAATAATAATAATAATAAATACAGCACAATATGGAATGATGCAAGTAAAGCAAAACTAACAGAACACTTACTGCAATTTTAACGAAAAAACAGCTCAATATAGAAATGTCCAGAGTAACTGAAGAGCGGTAGCATAACCAGTCCAACAGTAATATAATGCAGGTGTGTACAAGGCAGCAAAAAGTAAGTGAGTAAGCACACTACATTTAATGAGGCAGTCCTGCGATATTAAGAATGAGCACGCACACAGCACTAAAGTTTAGAAGTCCAGTAATCATAAAAGTTGGAATGCACTCACAACACAAACGTGGAAGTCCAGCTTTATGCAGTAGTGGCTTTAACAAGAGAAGATCATTATGTGTACCTTTAGGGCTGAAAGTCCCGCACAAGTCCCGCACAGCAGCCCACACAAACACAGACCTACAGGAGAAGATGATGTCAGGATTCCTTACAGGCCACAGCAGTTCCAGGGGCAAATAGCTCCAACTAGAAGTCTAGACAGCAGTTAAGCACAGACAGCATCAGGGAGATGCCCAGAGGACTATAGGCAGCAGAATAAGGAGAGGCAGAGCATTGATTAACGAGTAGCAGCAGGGAGTCCACCAGCAGAACAGCAGGAGCTCAGGAGCCAACAGCAACAAAATAGGAACAGAGGAGCACACGACCTGGACTTAAATAATCAGGACAGACAGAAAGTTCCATAGCAGGGCGAGATAAAAGACTCCATCTTGGATCAGCGCAAACAGGCACAAAGGAAAGTCCAGAATCCTTACATAAGGTATTAAAAAAGTACCAATATCAATAAGATATTGAAGTGTCAGTGCAATGAAATATCAGAAAATCTTAATAAAGTGACAGCGCCAACAAGGTCAAGCATAGGAAAAAACATCAGAGAATATAGTTAATAAAAAGGATAAAAAGAATAATGAAAATTAAAAAATAATGTGATAATTTGTGTTGAGCATTCCGATACTGCAAATATCGGGTATCGGCCGATATTCGCGGTATCGGAATTCCGAAACTGAGTTCCGATACTTTTTGCATATCGAATACCGGAATAGTAAGTTCCCATAATGCTATGAGCCAGTTTGATTTGTCTCAGCCAATGAGGAATCCTAAGAAGTGTGGGCACCTCCTGTTAGGCATGTAGGCATATTAACTAATGGCATGGCTTTGATTGGCTGCTGAAATGATGTCATGATGCACTATAAAAGCCACCGCCATTTTGGGTTAACTCTGCTGTGAATTCAGTTAGGGACAGGACGCTGCTGTTCAAGACTCTGAGGGACAGTTAGAGTTATCGATTAGCTATATTCCATCTACATTGGTTGCAAACACTATAGGAGTAGACAGCGGAGCCTTTCTGCAGCCTTTCAGTGCTAGTGCCCAGTTCTCTGCACTGTTCATGGCTGTCTGTGAGGTGTCTGTGTGTGAGTGCAGCTCACGCTGTAGTGTGTACTGCAGCCACCTCTGGTTGTAGTCCGCTCAGCGTGGGTCACTGCCTCATACATTGTCCTTTTTTGCTGTAGTGCTGGTTATTTTTCCTGAATTTCTCATATTAGTGTGCTTTCATCCGTATCCAGCTAGATTGGTTGCAAACACTATATAAGAGTAGATCGAGGAGCCTTTCTGCTGGCTTGTGCCCTGCAGCCCTAGCCAGATTAGTATTAGCCTATTTTTTGTAGCCTCATCTTTTGCATTGTAGGTTACCTTCCTGCATTGTAATAGCTACAAAAAGTTTGTGATACTATCGCTTTTACATCTTTGGTCACATCCTTTTTTTTTGTGAAAAAAAACACGTTAAAAAAAGTTCACCAAACAGTCCACTTTACAGTTGTGTAGGCCACATTAGCTCATAATAAAGTGTAGTCCACACTTTATAAAATTAGTGTTTCTTATACCTGTTAGCAGCTGTTCAGGAATAATCACACTAAGCCCTTAGTACTTTTCTGCCTATCTTTATCAGTCTACCAAGATGAAGAAGGCAGGGAGTAAGGCACGTGGTCGTGGGCATGGAGTTTCAACAGGGAGAGGACGTGGGGATTTTGTGCCTGCTGCGGGCACCAGTGACTCAGCATCCCCCAGTTTTCCCAGGGAATAGTCCTTTATGCGCAGCTTTGTAGGAGCTCACCGCACCCCACTGCTGCGGGAGGAACAAATCGAAGCCGTTGTCGGATGGATGGCAGTTAACGCATCGACTTCAATTACTTCCACATCCTCTCAGGTCCAGAGCACTGAAGAGCAACCATCTGTCTCTTCACCACCTGCCAAATTGCCCAGGCAGTCAGAGAGCCCTGAACAGGAGCCATCTCTACTTCTTTTCTCTGAATCTCTTGGCTTGGAAACACGGGGCCAGTCAAGCAGCATTCTAGAATCTGAAGAAGAGGTAGTATGCAGTGATGCACAACAGCTTTCTCTCTCTGAATCTGAAGAGGCGGGTGGGCCAGTGCCTATGGTCAGCACACCTCAGTACGCATCTGATGATGAGTCTCAGGTGCCACTTTCTGGTGCGTACTGTGCTGGCGAGACTACCCAGGAGAAGCAGGTGGTTGAAGAGGGGAGTGTAGATGATGAGGTCCTTGACCCATCATGGAGTGAGGAACAGGAAGGTGGTGGGAGCAGCTCTGAGGAAGAGATTCCCCCAACGGCCAAAACCAGAGGGAGAGGGAGGGGGCAGACTTGGTTGCCTGTAGCCTCCACTTCGGCACCCATTAGGAGCATTCCTCTTCCAAAACCCAAAACGGGTGCTCCCAGGACTTGCAGTGCGTGGTCCTTTTTTGACACAGTTGCAGATGACATTTGCTTTGTCAAATGCTAGCTGTGAAATCAGAAAGTCAAAAGAGGGAAAAGTGTCAGCAACCTCAAAACCACAAATATGTGGAAACATGTGCGGACCAAGCTCGTGGTGGAGTTACGAAGACACACTGAAGACGTAGGCCAACCTACAGCACCACCTACTGTGGCGCCCCCAGGAGTATGGTCACCACAGTGGCATTGCCTTCCTCCAGGGAGGGTGATGTCAAGCTTGGAAGCAATAAAGTGTCTCTCTAACAGTTAATCATTTTCATGCAACACAGTTCCCACTCCAGGCCAACAGAGGGAGCTCTGAACCAGGATTGGGGGAGGAGGGCGCTCTGAGGGCCAGGAGGGAACATAGTTAGTTAGTGGGGGGAGGGCCACGTGTGTAGACGTGTGGAGAGAAGCTGGAGGTTGAGCTGAGGAAAGAGAGCTCCCTTCAAGTGATAGCACAAGATCTGGAGCCTGGTCTCCATGGTTGTATGGATACTGAAGGTCCTGCAACAGAAACCAGAGGAATAGGAAGCTGTAAATGCTCGTTTCCCACCTAAGACTCGGAGGCACAACAACGACGGGTGAGCCAAGAGAGATAGAGGGCTACAACTGTCTGCCATATGAGGTAGTTCTAAGAGAAGATAAGCAGGAGGAACTTCAGTGTAACAAAGTACTGCATGTACCTCAAGCCAGCGCTAGGAAGGAGACTACACAACCCATCTGATAGAGAGATCCCTGAGTTGCTTCCAGGCTAGCCTGCTCCTGTGCCATCTGTAATCAGGACCCTGGACTGCGTTTGCCAAGTAAAGGTAAAGAAACTACACCCTGTTGTGTCCTTGCCTCCTTCCTGCAACATCCTCAGCACTGCTACATCTCTGTGCCTAACACTGCATCCTCTTCCCAAACCTTTATCTACACTGCCCTGGGACATACAGCCCTGCCTGTGGAGGGCTACACCATCATTGCTGCACCACACCATCTGTCCCTGAGGATCTGTCTGCAGCGTCGGCTTAATATCTTTATTGCCGAATACCACAGGTGGCGTCACAAATCACTTATAAACTTTATTCCATCACTCAATTCCCCTTTTACATGGGCACCAAGGGCCATGGACTGCGTCACCGCTGCTGTAACATTCCCCTCTGAGAGACCGGCCCGGTACCGAGTACCCCACAGCCCTGGGAGGGCGACCCACTACCACCTCTTCAGCTCGTGTTGTAGCTTCTTCCTCCAGCTCACACACAGCTGGTTCGGCTTCCTCGCAGGATCGCCATGGAAGAACCTCTGGCACTGTTGTACAGAGACCCAGTGTAATTCCACCCACAGCACCACGTTCCCTGTCATCCTCACACTCCCAGGCCACTCTACAGCCATCGGTAGCACAGGCATGGGAGAAAAGGCGGCCATACTCGGCAAACCATCCCCGAGCACAGGCTCTGAATGCTGGCATTGCAAAACTACTGTCCCTTGAAATGCTCTCATTCAGGCTAGTGGAGACTGTGTGTCGAGGCAGTGGAGGAAGCTCTGCCCAAAGAGGGAGAAGAAGCAGCGCCTCAGCACAAGGCAAGACCAGTATGGCCCAAATGTGGAAAAGTTTTGTGTCCCCGCCACAAATATCTTCACTATCACAGACGGCTCCAATTAGGCCTCTGGCTCCACTCTGTCTCTAGTAGTAGGAATGTGGACAGAGCAGGAGAAATTGCTGGACACAGCAGGAGATCATCTGACATTACTAAACCCCATTAACACAGGAGCAAGTGTTGACTGTGCAGGCGGCGCTTCTGAGCAGCAACTGGTGGTGTTGGAGGCCAGGGTCAATAATAGTAACAGAGTGGAGACAGAGGCCTAATTGGAGCACGTTTAAAATCAGTAGTAGTCTACAACAGATATTAAACTTGCTGAAATTAGGCTTCAGCCTACACCCTGATTGACCCTGGGCTCCAACACCGCCGGTTGATGTTCAGAAGTGCCGTCTGCACAGAGAAAAACACTAGCTCCTGTGTTAGTGGGCTTCAGTAACGCCAGCTGCTCCCCTGCTGTGTGTCCGGCAATGTCTCCTGCTCCCTCCACATTCATACTACATCACATATTAAACTTGCTGAAATTAGGCTTCAGCCTACACCCTGATTGACCCTGGGCTCCAACAACGCCAGTTGCTGTTCAGAAGTGCCGTATGCACAGAGAAAAACACTAGCTCCTGTGTTAGTGGGGTTCAGTAATGCCAGCTGCTCCCCTGCTGTGTGTCCGGCAATATCTCCTGCTCCATCCACATTCACACAACATCACATATTAAACTTGCTCCATGTAGGCCTCAGCCTACACCCTGAATGACCCTGGGCTCCAACACCGCCAGTTGCCGCTCAGAAGTGCCGTCTGCACAGAGAAAAACACTAGCTCCTGTGTTAGTGGGGTTCAGTAATGCCAGCTGCTCCCCTGCTGTGTGTCCGGCAATACCTCCGCTCCGTCCACATTCTCACAACATCACATATTAAACTTGCTGAAATTAGGCCTCAGCCTACACACTGATTGACCCTGGGCTCCAACACTGCCAGTTGCTGTTCAGAAGTGCCTTCTGCACAGAGAAAAACACTAGCTTCTGTGTTAGTGGGGTTCAGTAACGCCAGCTGCTCCCCTGCTGTGTGTCCGGCAATGTCTCCTGCTCCCTCCACATTCATACTACATCACATATTAAACTTGCTGAAATTAGGCCTCAGCCTACACACTGATTGACCCTGGGCTCCAACACCGCCAGTTGCTGTTCAGAAGTGCCTTCTGCACAGAGAAAAACACTAGCTCCTGTGTTAGTGGGGTTCAGTAACGCCAGCTGCTCCCCTGCTGTGTGTCCGGCAATGTCTCCTGCTCCCTCCACATTCATACTACATCACATATTAAACTTGCTGAAATTAGGCTTCAGCCTACACCCTGATTGAGCCTGGGCTCCAACACCACCAGTTGCCGCTCAGAAGTGCCATGTGCGCAGAGTAAAATACTAGCTCCTGTGTTAGTGGGGTTCAGTAACTCCCGCTGCTCCCCTGCTATGTGTCAGGCAATGTCTCCTGCTCCCTCCACATTCATGCTACATCACATATTAAACTTGCTGAAATTAGGCCTCAGCCTACACACTGATTGACCTTGGGCTCCAACACCGCCAGTTGCTGTTCAGAAGTGCCGTCTGCACAGAGAAAAACACTAGCTCCTGTGTTAGTGGGGTTCAGTAATGCCAGCTGCTCCCCTGCTGTGTGTCCGGCAATATCTCCTGCTTCGTCCACATTCACACAACATCACATATTAAACTTGCTGAAATTAGGCCTCAGCCTACAATCTTTAAACTTTTCTAGATAACAACTACTGGAATGCCTGTCACAAATAAGAATATGATGAAGAAGAAGAATAGGAAAAGATGAAGAAGTAGAATCTGAAGAAGAATAATAGTTGAATAAGGAGAATATGAAGAATGTAAAAAAAAAGAATAATAGGATGGAGGTGAAGAAGAAGTTGATGAAAAAGATGCTGCTGCTGAGGATCATGAAGGAGAAAGTGTGGGAGAAGTAAAAAAGAAGGTGAAGAGCATGGAGGTAGTGAAACATACATATCTGACAAAATATAAAAAAGGTTAACATAGTCAATATCTTTGTAACTCCGAACGTCTTAAAAAAAAAAAAAAAATTCCTGCTATTACATTTGATTGGGCTAAACCTCTATGTCTTTAATGTCTCCTCCACCTCCCCCAATACATTCTACATTATTCTTAGTTGTTTTCCTTCATGTAGAATTAACCTACAAGGACAGAAAGGGTTTATTTTAATTCCAATATTTCTGTCCCATTGACTTGCATTGGTTTCCGGTATCGGAATCGGCGATATCCGATACTTTTTGGGTATCGGTCCGATCCAATCCGATATTTCACAATATCGGATGGTATCACTCAACACTAGTGATAATATGATAATAAAAAGGTATAAACTTGTGCACGCCCAGTAATACTGTATGCACAAATGATGTGTTATATATACGTGCAAAACCTGTGAAATAATAAAAAATAGATGTAAAGTGCTTGTCTGGTGTACCAGTATAGTATATGTACTATGATGTGCAAATCCGCTGAAAAGATAATTTATAAATACTATATGATGTGCATGTATACTATATAATGTGCAAATCCGCTAAAAGGTAATAATTAGAGTTGAGCGAAACAGGTCGGCGAGATTCATAAGTCGCCGAAACCTGACCACAGCGTGAAGTCGGCCATGCTGTCTGCAAAACGAGCGCCAAAGTCAGATTTCCCAGAATGCTTGTACGTAACTTTTTTCAGCCACTGAGCAAGGACGTACACTGTGGGCGAGAGAGAGAGTTTTCACGCACTTTAAAAAAGCGGTCCGGCATGTAGGTGTGTTTACTGTCCTCCACTCCCTGCCGACTTTGCTTCCCCATTGACTTGCATTGGGTTTCATGTTTCAGTCGGACCTCCGACTTTTCCCGAGAGTCGGACAATTTCATTCGACTCGACTTTTGAGAAAGTCGGGTTCGACCCTAAAAAAGGCAAAGTCGCTCATCTCTAGTAATAATAATCCATTAAAAGGATAGTAAAGTGCTTGTCTAGTATAAAAATTATAGTGTATATCTCATATAACCAAATCCATTCCCTCATCATAAAAATTATAAAGGAATATATATAAATCCCTTAAAAAAAACACAAAAACATTACATATATTTCAAAAATATATATGTAAAAGTACAAAGGTAAGTACCATATATGAACCAAAGCGAAAAGGGGGCTAAAATAATACTAGATAGTATTAATCAAATGATGCCATAATATCTGACACGCATGTCCAGTTCCTAAGGGGATAAGGCCATATTGTATTCCCAATATGACCAAACAAAAAGTGTGCAACTATGTTGATGAAAATATATAGGGATGTGACAAGGAAAATAGGGCATATGTATCAAGACAAGATAGAAAATAAGAAACATTCTCTGATGTCAAAGAAAAAATATCCAATGGAAATAGCAGCAGCAGCCATTCCCCAGGAGTCGTACGTGAACACATGAACATGCATCTTCCTCCCGCGAACCAAATAAAAGAAGAAATGTATACTGCAATAGAGGAGAAGAATTTTTATTTTTATATTCTATCTCTCAATGTTGAAATTAACGTACCCTTATAATTATAGACTGTTCATGTCTTTGTCAGTGGGCAAACTTACAAAATCAGCAAGGGATCAAATACTTATTTCCCCCACTGTATATCATTTTGTAGTAGTCATGACATTTTAACAACTTTTTATTGCATTTTTTGATGGAAGTTTACCAAACAAAAATTTTTTAATTTTAGAGTTCCAGCTTTTTATTCTTTTTTTGGTCCCCTTAAGGGACTGCATACTATATACAGCAATACTGCAGGGCTTCATATTAGGGCCTTCAGCAGCATGTAGAGACCAATGGGAGCCAGTGTATAAGCACATTAGCAACCAGGAGAAATGCTTTTTTTTTAGTGACTTATAGAGATCAAGGTGTTGAAGGGGTTATCTAGTAATATCTTGTAGTATCCTATTTCAAAGCTAAAATAACAGATGTCCACACATGTGTGGAGGTGTGTTACTGTCTCCTTAACAACATTTAGAGGACTATGTATAAATGATCCATCAATCGCAGGAGCCGCCTTGTTATAGTGAAAATGATTATCCTGGAACTAGCAATCTACTTTAAAGAAAGGTGTTTGGTGAAAATTCCCAGAAAACTAATTTGAAATGTTATCTTATTGAACATTAACTTACATCAACATTTTCTCCCTTCTCACATAACGCTTTTGCTATTATGTGAGAACAGATGGACATTGAAGTATACATATAGTACAATATAAGGTTATCATTATGAATGAACAGGTAAAGCAGCCCTTCGGTGTTAATATTTTTTCTTTCACTGCTGGAGTGTAATCACTAATGTCTGTTTCCTGCTCTGGTGATATGGTTACCAGTCACTGTCTTCTGCTCTTCCCAAAGCAGCAACAGTCCCATTCTGCCTTCTCGTGACCACGAGCTAACAGTCACAAGCACTCAATGTGAGTCTATGACAGCCTTGTTCTGACTCTTATTGACACATTGAGAAGTGAATTCCATTCCAACAAACCCTGGAGCAACCTGACTAGTCACAACTTGCAGAAGAAAACTGGTGAAGAAGACGGAGGCCGGTAAAAAGCGGACATCTTGTTTTGCTGGTGCCATTTGCGCAGTGTCACAGTGTAAAGAGGACGCTCTTGCGTTGTGCTGCTACTGAAAGTGAACTTGTTAGTTAACAAGGTAGAACCCTGTCCTGTGTGAAATCGATCTTCCAGCATCAAACTAGATTTTGCAAAACCTGTGTGACAGTCTCCGGAGGCCATTTGCTAATCCAAATCTTTTGTGATAAAACTGTTTTAGTGGCAATTCAGAAGGCCAGATTTCCACATAAAAATTGTAAGGCTTAATATAGTGTTGCAGCCAAGAGGCCAAATTAGCGACTTCAAATCGTTTGTGACAAAATTGTGTGTTCAGCGGCAAAACAGAAGGCCAGATTTCCACTTAAAAATCTTTAGGTATAACAGTCTTGTTCAGTCACACTATTGTAGGTACCAACAGGTTCTTAGGATGCAGTGACGAGACACGAGACTGAGTATGATTTTGGAAAGCAACGTTTATGAACTGGAGACGCTAGGGCTATGCTGAGCAACCAAAAAGGGGTAACACTTATTTGTCCACGCAGGGACTCAACAACAATAACAATACTTTTCTTATCGAGACTACGACTAACCCGGCAGGGCCGGCTAATATAGGCCACGTACAGCCAGCTATGAGTACTTATTTCCTAAAGTCAACTTATCCTTCCGGTCTTCCTTCGGTGTCACTGGCGGGTCTGCTTCGAGGTCTCTGTTGCGGCTGTTTTGATGTCACTGATGTATCTGATTTGACGTCGCAACCGCTAGGCCCAGCTACTGAAGGATGGCAGTGATCTTAGGCGTCTCAGTATCCAAAAGAAGTTGGGGCACAACAAGGCCTGAAGGATCTGTGCTGTTGGGGCACAACAGGCCCAGTAGTAATCCTGAAGCTGGGGGCACAACAGGCCATGAAGATAACCCCCTGTCAACACGGCGGGGTCGGCCTTTCAGAAAGTCTTGTCATGATTATCTCACAAAGCGGGGTTGTGACGCAGTTTTTAATAGTGACCGTTGGCAGGCTTATGCTAAGGGTCCCTCTGTAGGCGGGGAGTAGGCCTCAACTGCCGACTGTGGCGAGATGATGCCCGCTGTGGCTGGTGATGAAGGGGCCGCAGCCACGGGCTGAGGCAGGGAGGCAGTGTCCAGGTCACCACAGCGGGCTGGTTTTTCGTGACAGTGGCGACTAGGGGTCGTGGACAGCCACACCAGAGAGAGGGACAGCGGTAAAGGCTGCGGCCGACCATGGACAGAGAGTGGCCCAGGGTTGGGGTGAAGCACAAGCCTCTTGTCGGGCAGTTCATCGCTTACCCTCCACAGACCACTGACGATCTCCCCGCTGATCAACGTCTGACACACCCGCTCTCTCTACCTTCCACCATCTCTCTCCCTCTGTCAGCCTCTCTGCCCACTGAACTCTCAGCGTGCTCCCTCCTCCTTTTTCCCTAGCCCCGCCCCCTGCTGCCCTGTTGTCTCTAGTCGCCCTCTTTCCTTCGCTGGCCCCCTGGTACCGTTTCTTCAGGAACCCAGATGGTGATCCCCTTGGTTCCGGTCTAGACACTTTATGAGAGTCCTCTTCCCCACACTATCTAAGAAAATAAATAGTGATTGTTCATTTTGTGACAGGTGTCTACTAGTAATGGGCGAGCACTGAAGTGCTTCGGTGCTCGCTGCTCGGGTCGAGCATATTGAAATGCTCGAGTGCTCGAGCCGAGCAAATAGCCTAATGTTAGTCTATGCGAAACTCGAGCATTTTTGCCGCGGCCCCCCCAGGAGTCCTTTTAGCGTCTAAAAATGGCAGAAATCGATGGGAACAGTGAACAAATGACATAGGAGCATCATGATGAATGGGCAGCACGGTGGCTCAGTGAATAGCACTGTAGCCTTACAGTGCTGGAGTCCAGGGTTCAAATTGCACCAAGGACAACATCTGCAAGGAGTTTGCATGTTCTCCCCGTGTTTGTGTGGGTTTCCTCCGGGTACTCCGGTTTCCTCCCACATTCCAAAGACATACTGATAGGGAATTTAGATTGTGAACCCCATCGGAGATAGCTATGATAATGTGTGCAAAACTGTAAAGTGCTGTGGAATATGAGAGCGCTATATAAAAATAAAGATTATTATTATGGTGAAGACCTCCAGGTGCAAAAATTACAGATGTGTGTGACAGGATATCAGGACTCTTCAGACCTACAGATAACCAACCATTCCTGCTAATACATGTGGGGACACATGACACTGCAAGAAAGGACCTGGAAACCATCTGCAGTGACTTTGAAAGCTTAGGTAAAAAAGTGAAAGAACTGGGCGTGCAGGTGGTCTTCCATCCTCCCAATGGATGGCCATGGAACAAGGAGATGGAATAAGATTCTGCAGGGGAACAACTGGCTACGTCGATGGTGCCGTCAGCAAGGATTTGGATTTCTAGATCACGGAATGAATTATGTATACGATGGACTACTTACTAGAGATGGGGTGCACCTTGCAAAGACTGGAAAACATGTATTTAGAAGTTGCCTTGCTACACTCATCAGGAGAGCTTTAAACTAGAACAATGTGGGAAGGGAAGCAAAAGACCCTAAAAAGCCATGCATCTGACAAATGCTATTGAGAACCCTGCTATTAGAAGAGGAAAGGAAGAACAAAGGCAAAAAATATAAATAACAAAAATATTGGAGGAAGAGAAACCAATCACAAACTAAAATGTTTCTATACAAATGCACAGAGTATGGGCAACAAACAAGGAGAACTGGAACTACTAACGCAGGAAAAGAATTATGTCTTTGGAATCACTGAGACCTGGTGGGACACATGATTGTAATACAAGGCTAGAAGGATACAACTTATTTGCAAGAAACAGACTTGATAAATGAGGAGGTGTTGCATTGTTTGTTAGAAAAGCGTATATCTGCACAGAGATTGAAGCTTCAGAAACTGGGAGTTCTGTGGAAACTGTTTGGGTTAGAATACAAGGAGAGAACAATGGAAAGGATACCATTATAGGCATTTACTACAGGCCGCCTGTGCAAGCTGAAGATATGGATGAACTCTTTACGCATCAAATGGCCAAGTTCTCCAAACAATATGACATAGTGGTCATGGGAGATTTCAACTATCCAGACATTTGTTGGGGATCTCTCTCAGGCAAAACTAACAGGTCAAGCAAATTCTTATCCTCTCTTGCTGACTTTATCTTCCAAAAGGTAGGGGAGAAAACAAGGGGATCTGCTACATTGGATCTAATCCATATAAACAGGTAGGAAATGGTTGAAGAAGTAAGAGTGGCTGGGACCCTAGGAGGTAGCGACCATGCTATTTTAGAATTTTGGATAACTAGAGGAGGAAGACCTGTGAAGACTCAGACTTCAAGGTTAGATTTCAGAAAGGCAGATTTTAACCCCTTCCTGACATCCGACGTACTATCCCGTCCATGGTACCCGGGCCCCTATGCCCATGGACGGGATAGTACGTCTACCGCGATCAGCGGCGCCCACATGGTGAGCGCCGCTGATCGCGGCCGGGTGTCAGCTGATTATCACAGATGACACCCGGCACAATGTGACACGTTAACCCCTTACACACCGCGATCAAACATGATCGCGGTGTACCGGGGGTTAAAGGGAAGCATCGGCAGGGAGGGGGCTCCCTCCGTGCTTCCCTGAGCCCCCCACGGCAGCGCAATGTGCAGCGCTGCTGCCGGGGGCTCCTTTCCTGCAGGCCCCCGAATCCAAGATGGCGACGGGGGCCTTCGGGGGCCTGCAGGAAGCTGGCTTCCTCAGTGCCTGCAAAGCGCAGGCATGAGGAAGCCTTGTGCACTGCCTGTGACAGATCGCTGATCTGTCACAGTGATCTGTGATGTGACAGATCAGCGATCTGTCACAGAACAGTGATGTCCCACCTGGGACTATTTAATAAAGTAAAAAAAAAATAAAAATAAAGTGTTAAAATAATTTTAAAAAAATCGCCAAATAAATTACAAAAAAAAAAAATATTCCCCCAAATAAATCCATTTTTTGAAAATAAAAAAAAAAAAACAATAAAAGTACACATATTAGGTATCGCCGCGTCCGTAACGACCCGCCCTATAAAACTGTCCCATTAGTTAACCCCTTTAGCGAACCCCTTAAAAAATAAAAATAAAAAACGATGCAAAAAATAATGATTTATTATCATACCGCCAAACAAAAAGTGTAATAACGCGCGATCAAAAAGACGCATATAAATATCCATGGTACCGCTGAAAACGTCATCTTGTCCCGCAAAAAACGAGCCACCAGACAGCATCATCAGTGAAAAAATAAAAAAGTTATAGCTTGCAGAATAAAGCGATGCAAAAATAATTATTTTTTATATAAAATAGTTTTCATTGCATAAAACCGACAAAACATAAAAAAAGACCTAAATGAGGTATCGCTGTAACCGTACTGACCCGAAGAATAAAACCGCTTTATCAATTTTACCGCACGCGGAACGGTGTAAACGCACCCCCCAAAAGAAATTCATGAAACGCTGGTTTTTGCTCATTCTGCGTCCCAAAAATCGGAATAAAAAGCGATCAAAAAATGTCACGTGCCCGAAAATGGTACCATTAAAAACATCAACTCGTCCCGCAAAAAATAAGACCTCACATGACTCGGTGGATCAAAATACGGAAAAATTATAGCTCTCAATATGTGGTGATGCAAAAACTATTTTTACAATAAAAAGCATCTTTTAGCGTGCGACAGCCGCCAAACATAAAAAATGCCATAAATAGTAAATCAAACCCCCCGTTATCACCCCCTTAGTTAGGGAAAAATAATAAAATAAAAAAATGTATTTATTTCCATTTTTCCATTAGGGTTAGGGTTAGTGTTAGGGTAGGGTTAGGGTTAGGGCTAGGGTTAGGGTTAGGGCTAGGGTTAGGGCTAGGGTTAGGGCTAGGGTTAGGGCTGAGATTAGGGTTAGGGGTGTGTTGGGGTTCGGGTTGGAGATAGAATTGGGGGTTTCCACTGTTTGGGCACATCAGGGGCTCTCCAAATGCAACATGGCGTCTGATTTCAATTCCAGCCAATTCTGAGTTGAAAAAGTCAAATGGTGCTCCTTCCCTTCCAAGCTCTGACATGCGCCCAAACAGTGTTTTACCCCCACATGTAGGGTATCAGCCTACTCAGGACAAATTGCAAAACAATTTTTGGGGTCCAATTTCTCCTGTTACCCTTAGGAAAATAAAAAATTGGGGGCAAAAATATCATTTTTGTAGAAAAAAATGATTTTTTTATTTTCACGTCCGAGCGTTATAAAATTCTGTGAAGCACTTGGGGGTTCAAAGTGCTCACCACACATGTAGATAAGTTCTGTGGGGGGTCTAGTGTCCAAAATGGGGTCACTTGTGGGGAGTTTCAATAGTTTAGGTACATCAGGGGCTCTCCAAACGCACATGACACCTGCAGACCATTCCATCAAAGTCTGCATTCCAAAATGTCACTGCTTCCCTTCCGAGCCCCGACGTGTGTCCATACAGTAGTTTTCTCCCACATATGGGGTGTCAGCGTACTCATGACAAATTGGACAACAACTTTTGGGGTCCAATTTCTCCTGTTACCCTTGGGAAAATAAAAAAATTGGGGACTAATTGGTCATGTTTGTGGAAAAAATACGATTTTTTTATTTTCATGCCCGGGCATTATAAACTTCTGTGAAGCCCTTGGGGGTTCAAAGTGCTCACCTCACATCTAGATAAATTCCTTAGGGGGTCTAGTTTTCAAAATGGGGTCATTTGTGGGGGGTTTCCACTGTTTAGGTACATTAGGGGCTCTCCAAAGGCACCATGACACCCGCAGACCATTCCATCAAAGTCTGCATTCCAAAACGTCACTACTTCCCTTCCGATCCCCGACGTGTGCCCATACAGTAGTTTTCTCCCACATATGGGGTATCAGCATACTTAGGACAAATTGGACAACAACTTTTGGGGTCCAATTTCTCCTAGTACCCTTGGGAAAATAAAAAAATGGTGACTAAAAGATCATGTTTGTGGAAAAAATACGATTTTTTTATTTTCACGCCCGGGCGTTATAAACTTCTGTGAAGCACTGGGGGGTTCAAAGTTCTCACCACACATCCAGATAAGTTCCTTGGGGGGGTCTAGTTTACAAAATAGTGTCATTTGTGGGGGGTTTCCACTGTTTAGGTACATCAGGGGTTTTCCAATCGCGACATGGTGTCCGATCTCAATTCCAGCCAAAAACGTCAAATGGCGCTGCTTCCCTTCCGAGCTCTGCCATGCGCCCAAATAGTGGTTTACCCCCACATGTGGGGTATCAGCGTACTCAGGACAAATTGCACAATAACTTTTAGGGTCCTGTTACCCTTGGAAAAAAAAGAATTGAGGGTGAAAAGATCATTTTTGTGGAAAAAATATGATTTTTTTAATTGTACGGCTTTATGTTATAAACTTCTGTGAAGCACTTGGGGGTTCAAAGTTCTCACCACACATCTAGATAAGTTCCTTAGGGGGTCTAGTTTCCAAAATGGTGTCATTTGTGGGGGGTTTCCACTGTTTTGGTACATCAGGGGTTTTCCAATCGCGCCATGGTGCCCGATCTCAATTCCAGCCAAAAACGTCAAATGGCGCTGCTTCCCTTCCGAGCTCTGCCATGCGCCCAAATAGTGGTTTACCCCCACATGTGGGGTATCAGCGTACTCAGGACAAATTGCACAATAACTTTTAGGGTCCTGTTACCCTTGGCTTGGGAAAATAAAAATTGGGGTGAAAAGATCATTTTTGTGGAAAAAATATGATTTTTTAATTGTACTGCTGTACGTTATAAACTTCTGTAAAGCCCTTGTGGGTTCAAAGTTCTCACCACATATCTAGATAAGTTCCTTGGGGGGGTCTAGTTTCCAAAATGGGGTTACTTGTAGGGGGTTTCCACTGTTTAGGTACATCAGGGACTCTCCAAACGTGACATGGCGTCCGATCTGAATTCCAGACAATTTTGCATTGAAAAAGTCAAACGGCGCTCCTTCCATTCTGAGCTCTGCCATGCGCCGAAACAGTCGTTCCCCCCCACATATAAGGTATCAGCGTACTCAGGATAAATTGCACAGTAACTTTTGCAGTCCAATTTTTCCTGTTACCCTTGGTAAAATAAAAAAAATTGAACCTGAAGTACTTTTTTTGTGAAAAAAAGTTAGATGTTCATTTTTTTTTAAATATTCAAAAAAATTCCTGTGATGCACCTAAAGGGTTAATAAACTTCTTGAATGTGGTTTTGAGCACCGAAAGGGGTGCAGTTTTTAGAATGGTGTCACTTTTGGGTATTTTCTATCATATAGTTCCCTCAAAGTGGCTTCAAATGTGATGTGGTCCGTAAAAATAAAATGGTGTTGTAAAAATGAGAAATCGCTGGTCAACTTTTAACCCTTATAACTTCCTAACAAAAAAAAATTTTGGTTCCAAAATTGTGCTGATGTAAAGTAAACATGTGGGAAATGTTAGTTATCAAGTTTTTTGGGTGCCATATCTCTGTGATTTAAGGGCATAAAAATTCAAAGTTGGAAAATTGCAAAATTTTCAAAATTTTTGCCAAATTTCCGTTTTTCTCACAAATAAACGCAAGTTATTTGAATGAAATTTTACCACTAACATGAAGTCACGATATGTCACGAGAAAACAGTTTCAAAATCACCAGGATCCATGGAAGCGTTCCAGAGTTATGACCTCATAAAGGTACAGTGGTCAGAATTGTAAAAATTGGCCCGGTCATGAACGTGCAAACCACCCTTGGGGGTGAAGGGGTTAAGGGACTTAAAAAGAGAATCGGAGGGATCCAAAGGCTGAATATCCTAAAGGCCAAAAATGTCCAGGAAATCTTGAAAAATTAGATTATCAAAGAACAATCATTAACAATTCCAAAAAGAGGGAAGAATACGAAGCATTTAAAGAAACCAGGATGGATGAACACAGAACTTAAAAACATGCTAAAAAGGAAGAAAAATGTTTATCAAATGAAAAGAGGGAGGCATGTCTAAAGAAGAATATAATGCTCTCTGCAGAACGTGCAGGACACGAATCAGATTTTCTAAAGCTAACAATGAATTAAGGCTTGCAAGAGGCGTCAAAAGCAATAAGAAAGGATTTTGAGAATGCTGAACTTTTAAATTCCTATTTTGCATCTGTTTTCTCTCAGAAAGGAAATATAACATCAACTGATCTTCACTGTCCTATTAAAGGAATAGAAGAATCCAATATATCTATAAACAGAAAGATAGTGAGGAAACACTAAGCTAACATAAATGAATTAAAGTCTCCAGGTTCAGATGAATTACACCCCAGAGTACTGAAGGAGATAGCAGAAGAAATTTTTGAACCACTCTCCATAATCTTTGAAAATTCTTGGAGAACAGGAGAAGTTTCAGAAGTCTGGAGAAGAGCAAATGTTGTTCCTATCTTCAAAAAGGGTAAGAAGGTGGACCCAAGGAACTATCGGCCGGGGAGTCTGACTTCTATACCAGGAAAGATCTTTGAACAAATTATTAAACAACATGTATGTAAGTACCTGGATAAGAATGAAGTGATTAACCAGAGTCAGCATGGGTTTGTAATTAGTAAGTCATTTCAGACTAACTTAATTTCCTTCTATGACAGAATCACTAACTGGGTGGATCAAGGAAATGCTGTAGATATAGTATATCTTGACTTTAGCAAAGCACTTAACAAAGTATCTCACACCATCCTTATTGAAAAAATGGCTAAGTATGGAATAGACAAGGAAACTGTTAGGTGTATTCATAACTGGCTTAGTGATTGGACCCATAGAGTGGTCATAAATGGCTGCACATCCAGTTGGAAGAATGTCTCAAGTGGGGTCCACAGGGTTCTGTCCTGGACCCTGTATTGTGTAACATCTTTATCAATGATTTAGATGTAGGAATTGAGGGTACACTGATTAAATTTGCTGATGACACAAAGCTAGGAGGGATAGCTAATACTAGAGAAGAGAGAGAGGATTCAATAAGATATAAATAAACTAGAGCAGTGGGCAGCAGCTAACAGAATGGTTAAGTACTGCATCTGGGCAATAAAAA
This sequence comes from Dendrobates tinctorius, assembly GCF_039654945.1. Classification (NCBI taxonomy): domain Eukaryota; kingdom Metazoa; phylum Chordata; class Amphibia; order Anura; family Dendrobatidae; genus Dendrobates; species Dendrobates tinctorius. The sequence goes on from NW_027361679.1 coordinate 64,939,386, forward strand.
TGAAAGCAGCATATACAGAATGGGAAGAATAGGGCTTAGCAACAGCACATGTGGAAAAGACTTGGGTATACTAATAGATCACAGACTGAATATGAGCTAACAGTGTGATGCAGCAGCAAAAAAAGGCAAATGTAATTCTGGGATGTATTAACAGAAGCATATAGTCAAGATCACGTGAAGTCATTATTACCCTCTGCTCCTCTTTGGTCAGACCTCATCTGGAATACTGTGTCTAGTTTTGGGCACAACATTTTAAAAAAGACATCAAACTGGAGCAAGTTCAAAGAAGAGCGACCAGAATGGTGACTGCAAACCATGTACTATGAGGAACGGTTACAGGAGTTGGAAATGTTTAGCTTGCAAAAGAGAAGACTGAGAGGAGACTTAACAGCTGTCTACAAATATATCAAGGGCTATCATATTGTAGAAGGATCATCTTTATTCCCATTTGCACAAGGAAAGACTAGAAGCAATGGGTTGAAACTGAATGGGAGGAGACACAGATAAGATATTAGAAAAAACTTTTTGACAGTTAGAGTGATCAATGAGTGGAATAGGCTGCCACAATAGGTGGTGAGTTCTCCTTCCATGGAAGTCTTCAAACAGAGGCTGGACAGACATCTGTCTGGGATGATTTAGGGAATCCTGCTTTAAGCAGGGGTTGGACCATATGACACAGGAGATTCCTTCCAACTCTACCATTCTATGATTCTATGGAAGCATTTCTGACTCCCAGGTCACTGCTGTGAGCAATGTTGCCAGAGTCTTACACCACTTTTATATGCGCACAATAAAACATACAAAAATGGATTTTTGTGGGAAATATGTTAAGGAACATCCTTTCCAGGGAAAAGATTTGTATGTGAGGCCGGGTTCATATTGCATTGTGGCAGTCCATTAGATGGACTGCGTTACACTGCGGCATAACGCGTTGTAACGCTGTCTGTTAACGCTGCCATTGCCCTCCATTGTCGGGCGCATCGCGACGCATGCCATAAAGCGGCATCGGTTCGCGACATGCCATCATTCAGTGACGGAGCCTCGGACATGGGCTGCAGCGTCTGAGGCTCCATCACCGCTAGCACAGATGATTCACCTGCGCTAGCGGGTATAGCATAACGCGATCGTGTTATGCTATACTGCTAAGCCGGCCCGTCAACGCTATGCGTTGAACGGGCTGGTTAAACGTAATGTGAACTCAGCCTAAGGCAAAATAAATAACCCAAAACAAAAATGTTCCTCCACCACTTGGGCTATGTTCACACGTAGCGTTTTTGATGCATTTTTCAACTTTAGCATTGCTTTCAACCAAGACAAATGCATTCACTGGGAAATGTCATTTTAACATTTTACAACCTTATCTGGCCATGTGGTCTGTGACACATCATCAGACACATCCTGTTTCATTTTTGAAGGAGGGACTCTGAAAGTCACAAAGCCTATTTTAAAAGGGCCATCAGGCGGCCTTTACTATTCTTAAAGGTCCAGCAGTGGGTCCTCACTATTCTTAGAGAGCCATCAGCAAGCTATGCTTTGTTGTTCCCATTATTAAACAGTGGGTCTCCTGTACTGTTATTGCCTATACATTGAATGCAAGGCCTGCCCCAAATTTGGACGCACCCCAATAACCCTTTGAACAGACGTCCTGGGTGGCCACATGAAACCAAAGTTTCCATTATTACTAATGTGGTACTCCCATACTGTTTGCCTTTGCATTGAATGCAAGGCTTGCTTTGCCCCAATGTTACACGCACCCCTATAACGCTTTGAACAGATGTCCTGAATGGCCACATGAAACCAAAGTTCACATTATTTTTCATTTGGTACTCCCATACTGTTTGCCCATGAAGAGAATGCAAGGCCTGCTTCAAGTTTGGATGCACATCAATAACCCATGGAACAGACATCATGGATGGCCACATGAAACCAAAGTTCCCATTATTACTCATTTGGTATTCCCATTCTGTTTGCCTGCGCATTGAATGCAGGGCCTGCTTGCCCCAAAGTTACATGCACCTTAATAACCCTTTGAACAGATGTCCTGGATGGCCACATGAAACCAAAGTTCCCAGTATTACTCATTTGGTACTTCCATACTGTTTGCCTATGTATTGAATGCAAGGCCTGCTCTGCCCCAAAGTTACACGCACCCCAATAACCCTTTCAACAGACGTCGTGGATGGCCACATGAAACCAAAGTTCCCATTATTATTCATTTGGTACTCCCATACTGTTTGCCCATGAAGTGAATGCAAGGCTTGCTCAAAATTTGGACGCACCCCAATAACCCATTGAACAGATGTCCTGGATGGCCACATGAAACCAAAGTTCCCATTATTGCTTATTTGGTACTCCCAAACTGTTTGCCTATGCATTAAATGCAAGGCCTGCCCTGCCCCAAAGTTACATGCACCCCAATAACTCTTTGAACAGACGTCCTGGATGGCCACATGAAACCAAAGTTCCCATGATTACTCATTTGGTACTCCCATACTGTTTCCCTATGCATTGAATGCAAGGTCTGCCCTGCCCAAAAGTTAGACGCGCCCCAATAACCCTTTGAACAGATGTCCTGGATGGCCACATGAAACCACAGCTCCCATTATTACTCTTTTGGTACTCCCATAATGTTTGCCCATGAAGTGAATGCAAGACCTGTTCCAAATTTGGACGCTCCCCAATAAGAGACGTGAAGGAGGGTCTCCTAAAAATCTGTTCCCATTACAAAGGAGCAGGTCTCCTTTACTTGTAATGCCCATGCAGTAAGTGTATGGGCTGACAAACATTTCCCCCTGAGGGGTGTACACCATCATACTGTATAAAAAATGTGTTTACGGGCATCATATACACCTTTACAACACTAATGTGTGTGTTGCATCACGGACAACGGTCACACTGGTGATCTAGTGGTGGTGGATGAAGAGACGTGGAGGAGGGCCTCCTAAAAATCTGTTCCCATTACAAAGGAGCGTATCTACTATACTTGTAATGGCCATGCTGTAAGTGTATGGGCTGACAAACATTTTCCCCTGGGGGGTATACACCATCATTGTTAGTGTGGGTGGTCAGGAGCCAGAATCTCCAGGAGTGGACCCTCTGGGCCGTGGCACCGAGGGGCCCTGGGTGAGCTGCCAGGTGGAACTGACCCCTATACAGGGATCGTTAGGAGCAAGCCTAGGGGTTTGAGTACCACGGTACCGAGAGGGGCGGCTCAGAATGGACTGGAGTAGGAGTGTGGGACTGAAGCGTAGACTGTAAGGCTGGAATATGGAGAGGTGGCTAGAGCAGAACACAGGAGACAGGACTGGAGTAGGACTGTAGGAGTGTGGATAGCTGGATGGAGCAGGAACACCGAAGGCAGGACTGGAGTAGGATGGAACAGGAACGCTGGTGCAGGACTGGAGTAGGATGGAACTGGAACACAGGAACAGGACTGGAGTAGGAAGGAACAGGCACGCTGGAGCAGGACTGGAGTATACTGCAGGGAACACAGGAGACAGGGCTGCCAGGCTGCTGCAGGAAACACCGCGGACAGAACCGAGAGGCTGCAGAGAGCACAGGAGGAAGCAGGGCCCAGTGTGCAAGGTAACAACGATCAGGCGCCTCCCTCAGGGGGAAGCGGCCTGATATAGCCCAGTCTGGTCTGCCATTGGTCCGAAGGTGCTTCCGGGTCAGGGCACAGCCGGAGCACAAGAAGCAGCAGGGAGGCGCGGCTGCGGCCTATGGCGCATGCGCATTGCATGCAGGGATGGCGTCGGCCGCGAGCCCATCAGAGGTGACCGCCGTGGCCGTCGGGCGGAGAGAGGCTGCGGCGTGGGAGTGGAGGCAGGGTGAGTATGACGGAGAAGTGTAACAATCATACTGTATAAAAAATTTGTTTACGGGCATCATATACACCTTTACAACACTAATGTGGGTGTTGCATCATGGACAACGGTCACACTGGTGATATAGTGGTGATGGATGAAGAGACGTGGAGGAGGGCCTCCTAAAAATCTGTTCCCATTACAAAGGAGCAGGTCTCCTATACTTGAAATGCCCATGCAGTAAGTGTATGGGCTGACAAACATTTCCCCCTGGGGGGTATACACCATCATACTGTATAAAAAAAGTGTTTACGGGCATCATATACACCTTTACAACACTAATGTGGGTGTTGCATGACGGACAATGGTCACCCTGGTGATCTAGTGGTAGTAGATGAAGATACATGGAGGAGGGCCTCCTTAAAATCTGTTCCCATTACAAAGGAGCGGGTCTCCTATACTTGTAATCCCAATACAGTAAGTTAAGTGTATGGGCTGACAAACATTTCCCCTTAGGGGGTGTGCATCAACATAATTTGCTTACGGTATCATAAACACCCTTTACAACACTAATGTGGGTGCTGCATCATGGAGCACAGTCACCATGGTGATCTAGTGGTGATGGATGATGAGGATGAGGAGAAGGAGGACAACAGCAAATAGCCAAAATCAGGAAGCGTATACCCATGTGTGGGTGTGAAGAGGTGCATGGGAATAGACCTCCCAAAAAAAGACACTGGATTTGACTTTATGTTATGCTGCTGTCATTCGGTGGTGTAGAGAAGTCTGGCCCAATCCAGCCCTTGTTCATTTTTATAAGAGTCAGCCTGTCAGCATTTTCAGTTGACAGGCGGATGTGCTTATTAGTTATAATTCCACCAGTGGCACTGAAAACCCGCTCTGACAAAATACTAGCAGCAGGGCAGGCCAGGATCTCCAAGGCATAGAGAGCCAGTTCATGCCATGTGTCCAGCTTGGATACCCAATAATTATAAGGCACAGAGGAATCATGGAGGATGTTGGTACGGTCAGCAAGGTACTCCCTCAGCATCATCCAAAAGTTTGCACTCCTTGTGATAGTACCCTGCACCTCAGGGCCAGTGAGATGGGAAGGTCTGAGAAAAGTCTCCCAGAACTTTGACAGTGTTCCCCTGCCTCTGCTGGATTGGAGTTGTGTCTCTCTCGCCTGTACTGCTTGATTTTCCAACGAAGTGTGACCTCTGATGCCAGCGTTTTCAGATGGGAATTTTTTTACTAATTCCACAACAAAGGCCCTCTGGTATTGCACCATTTTAGAACACCTATCTGCCTCTGGAATAAAAGATAGAATATTCTCCTTGTAGCATGGGTCTAGAAGTGTCTCCAACAAGTATTGACTGTCACCCAAAATTTTGAGAACGAGACGGTCACGGGAAAGGCAGCATAACATAAACTCAGCCATGCGTGCCAGACTGCTAACAGGCAAGACTTCTGTGTCCTCACCAAGAGGATGACTAACCGTGCTCTCCTCCTCCTCCTCCCTGTCCTCAGGCCGTCCACTGTTATGAATGAGTCACCGTAGGAGGCAAAAACAGAAATGCTAGCTAAGTCCAGAAAACCAGAGAAGTTGGCAGCTATCAGATGGCAGACCCCTGAACCTATCAACAACAACTAGCAGTAGCCGTGGGGGGTTCCTACGATGCCCTAGACCCCTCGATCACAGCCGGAGAACTGCCTAGCCTAAAGACAGAAAGGGAAATCTAAACTGCCCCAGAGCAGACCCCAAAGCAATAGGCAGCCCCCAACATATAATGACGGTGAAGCAAGAAGAAAAAACACTAACACAGATAGAAAGATAGACTGAGCAAATGATGGGGCCCAAGCTAACTAGATAGGACAGGATAGGAAGGCTGCTGTCTGCAATCCACGAAAAACCCTATCAAAATAAGAGCCAACAGACTGACAGGGAAAAAGGCCCTGAAGATGCTAGGCTTCAAAAAGACTATGTCAGTACTCAGGTATTTTCTGAAGACAGAGCAAACCGACAAAAAGGAATTCAGCTCACCCCAGCAGGGAATGGCAGAATCCAGAAAAGCAAGGCAAACTAAAACCAAAACACAAATGCAAAAAGGCAAAGCAGAAAACTTAGCTTTTGAGGAGCAGGAATCAGACTGGTCTCCTAGAATTCCACAGAGAAATCACCAGCGAGGCAGAAGGGCGTAGGCTGCCTTATATCCAGTCAGAGATCCCCGTCGCCCAGTCATCCTCTCCCAGCTCAGGTGCTTGGTAATCAGCCTCACTACCTTCCTTCACCAGAAGAGGGAGTTCATCAGACCTCAATGGTGAAGGGGAAAATGAACTCATAACAATCCACGCTGAACACATGACAGTTGTGCTTGTAGTACCGTCTATAGTGCATGAAACTTCCTCCTCCTCTTCCTTATTGTCACCCAATCCACGCTGGGATGAGATGAGGCTGGGCTGTATGTAATCACCTTGTATGGTTCCTTACTCCGTCTCATCCTGCTCTGCCTGCAAAGCATGACCAAAGAAAAAAAAGTGCAAAATTCCGTTTAAATGTATAGGTTAGTGATAATGTAGTGAAACCTCCACCAGGGGGAGCTGGTGAGGGAAGAGAGGTTACACACTAAGAGCAGCAACCCTGAGCAACAGCACAGGTGCCACAAGTAACGAGAAAGAATAGTCAGACGAACCGAGTCAGAAACTAGCAGGAGCAGACGTACCAGAAGGAGCAGCAATACACGTCGTCAAAATACCAAGCCGAGAGTCAGAAAGCCAGAACATGAGCACGGGGTCCAAAACGTGAGACGAAATATGTGGTCGGGTTACAAGCCAGGGAGTCAGATACCAGAGAGGGAACGTAACAGCAGAGACGAATACCAAGAGACGAGATCAGAAATCAGTCCGGGTCATACACGTGAATATCAGTCAGAGGCAGGAGGATCACCAAGGTACCAGGGTCAGAGGCTCTAAACTGGAAGCTTGAGCTATCACTAACACTGGTCAGCAGGCTGTGAGAGACTGAAATAGCCCAGCTAGCTCCAGAACGAGGCTGAGGAGATTAACTCCCGCATGACCAGTCCGAAGTGAAGACAGCAGAAAATAAACTCCGGACTGGACCATGACAGTACCCCCTCTCAATGGGGGGCCACTGGACCCCCAGGCTTCCCTTGATGACGAGCGTGAAAGGCCCGGACCAACCGATCCGCATGGACCGAACGCGCCGGCACCCATGACCGATCCTCAGGACTGTATCCTTTCCAATGGACCAAGTACTGAAGTGAACGACGGAGCATACGAGAATCCACCACCTGTTCCACCTCATACTCGGTCTGACCATCTACCATAGCAGGTGGCGGGTGCGAGGGAGACTCATCAGAGAAAGGCACCAATGGCTTCAGAAGCGCTTTATGGAACACATTAGGAATCCATAATGACGGAGGCAAACGCAGGCGAAAGGCCACAGGATTAATCACCTCTAAAATCTCATACGGACCAATAAACTTGGGACCCAACTTAGCAGAGGGAATTCTCAGGCTTATGTTTTTGGTGGATAACCATACCTTATCCCCCACCTGATAAGTCGGCCCCACCGAGCATCGTTTATCCGCAAAAAATTTATGTTTGCCCTGAGCCTCCCCAATGTTTCTCTGAACCTCCCTCCAAACCTCCTCCAACCGCAAAAAGGCCGAATCAGCCCCTGGACTCTCCGAATCTAGTCTGGAGAATTCACCAAAATGAGGGTGAAACCCATAGTTGCAGAAGAAAGGAGAAGTACCAGTAGACTGATTGACACGATTATTGAAGGCGAATTCCGCTATAGGTATCACAGAGCACCAATCATCCTGTCTGGATGTGACAAGACACCGCAGGATCTGCTCCAAAGACTGATTGGTCCTTTCAGTCTGACCATTGGTCTCGGGATGGTAGGCCGATGAAAAGGTTAGACTGATGCCCAGCCTTTTACAAAAAGCTCTCCAGAATTTAGCCACAAATTGCACAACTCTATCAGACACCACACTGACAGGTACACCATGCAATCGGACCACATGCTCAATGAACAGTTTAGAGAGAGTCTCAGCATTAGGGATGCCTGCCCAAGGTACAAAATGCGCCTGTTTGCTGAACCTATCAACCACTACCCAGATCACAGTTTTACCATTAGAGGGAGGAAGATCGGTGATTAAATCCATGGACAGGTGAGTCCACGGTCTATCCGGAATTGGCAGTGGTACCAATTCCCCGGCCAGCCGGTTGTGGGAGGCTTTAGCGCGGGCACAAGTTTCACAGGAGGACACAAAGCCAGTGACATCAGAAGTCAACGAGGGCCACCAGAACAGCCTAGTGATGGCTTTACGAGTGGCCGAGATTCCAGGATGCCCACTCAGAGCTGAGTCGTGGAACTCCCGAAGCACCCTTAACCGATACTGGACAGGCACAAAGAGCTTATTTTCAGGTATGGACGGAGGAGCAAGAGATTGGGCCTCACGAATCTCCTGCTCCAATCTCGGGGACACCACAGCCACCACCACCCCGCGCTGAAGAATGGAGGAAGGAGGCTCAGGAGGCGATACCGGATCTAGGCTGCGAGACAAGGCATCCGCCTTCACATTCTTGGAACCTGGTCTGAAAGTGATGGAAAACTCAAATCGGGAAAAAAAAAGTGACCACCTTGCCTGTCTTGGAGTTAGACGTTTGGCGGATTCGATGTAAGACAGGTTCTTGTGATTTGAAATGACAGTGATATGATAGACAGCCCCCTCCAAAAAATGCCTCCATTCTTCAAAAGCCAATTTAATGGCCAACAACTCTCAGTTACCCACATCATAATTCCTTTCAGCAGAGGAACATTTTTTAGAAAAGAAGGCACAGGGTCTTAAGTTAGTTAATGTGGTGGGCCCCTGGGACAACACAGCCCCCACTCCCACCTCAGAGGCATCCACTTCTATGATGAATGGTTTAGACAAGTCAGGTTGCACCAGTACCGGAGCAGTCATGAAACGTTCTTTTAACAAAGAAAACGCCGCCACAGCTGGAGCTGACCAGCTTTTGAGATCCGCCCCCTTTTGGGTGAGAGCAGTGAGGGGTTTGACCACTTGAGAGAACCCCTTGATGAATTTTCTATAATAATTGGCGAACCCCAGAAATCGCTGAAGACCCTTGAGATCTCTGGGTTGCACCCAATCAACAATGGCCTGTACCTTCCTAGGGTCCATACGAAACCCCTCAGCGGACAGGATGACCCCTAGAAAGGACAATTCTTGAGTAAAAAATGAACATTTCTCCAATTTGGCAAAGAGTGAGTTCTCCCTGAGCCTCTGGAGAACCGCATGAAGATGACCCATATGACTTTGTTTATCAGTAGAATATATGAGTATATCATCAAGATAAACAACTACAAATCATCCAATAAAATCAGAAAAAACATGGTTAATGAAATTCTTGAATACCGCTGGTGCGGTAGTCAAACCGAAGGGCATAACCAAATTTTTAAACAAACCCTCAGAGGTGAGAAACGCAGTTTTCCATTCATTCCCCCTCCCGCATACGGATGAGATTGTATGCTCCCCTGAGGTCCAACTTAGAGAACCACCTGGCCCCCGACAATTGATTGTACAAATCAGGTATCAGTGGGAGAGGATAAGCATTTCTTATGGTTATTTTATTCAGTTCTCGAAAATCGCTGCATGGGCGTAAACCACCATCCTTTTTCTCACAAAAAAGAACCCCACTGCCACGAGAGAGACAGATGGCCATATATGCCCTTTACGGAGACTCTCAGAGATATACTCCTTCATAGCAGCCCGCCCAGGGCCGGAGAGATTGTACAGCCGGGCTTTGGGCAATTTGGCACCGGAAACAAGATCCACGGCACAATCGAATGAGCGGTGTGGTGGTAGAACCTCAGCCTCCTTTTCGGAGAACACATCCTCAAAATCCTTCAGGTACTCCGGAATACCCTCCAGACTGACGGATGACAAAGACACAGTAGCAAGACAATTTTCAGAACAACCAGGTCCCCATTTAACAATATCCCGGGACCCCCAGTCAATAACTGGGTTAAACCCTAACACCAGGCCAGCAGGGAGGTTATCCAAAACATAGCATGACATGCGCTCCTGGTGTAGGGCCCCCACCCTGAGGGTGAATTCTTTAGAAATGAAATGGAGACTATCCTTAGTGAGAGGTGTAGAGTCAATAGCCACAATTTTTAAGGGAGTCTCCAACCTAACTGTCCCTAATCTACAGCGAGCCACCAGCTTAGAGTCAATCAGGTTCAGGGATGACCCACAGTCTACAAAAGCCGAAGAATGGAAAACGCAGTTCTCAACGCCAAGTTCCACCTTTAGCAGTATCTTTGAAAAAGAAGAAAAAGGAACCTGAGAGTCTGGGTGACCTCCACGATTATCACCCAGACTCAGCCGCTTGTTAGTCGGAGGACAGGAGGGGCAGTCTTTTTTCCAATGTCCGGGATCTCCGCAGTAAAAACACAATTTTCCATCACATCACCGTTTCCTTTCTTTCTCCTGGGGGTTGGTGGCTCCCACCTCCATAGGTTCAGATGGAAGCAAAACATCAGGGTTAGCAGGGAAAAACGGAAACCCTCGCTGAGTAACACCTCTCTCCCGCAGTCTCCGATCCATACGGATAGCCTGAGTCATAGCCTCCTCCAATGAACTGGGAGGTGGATGGAGAGCCAGAGCATCCTTCAAGCAATCCGACAGTCCCTTCCTGAACAGACATCTCAGTGCAGAGTCGTCCCAGGATACCTCAGTGGACCATCGACGGAATTCGGAGTTGTACCATTCGGCTGATTGCTTCTCTTGCCCCAGACCCAAAATAATGTCCTCTGCCACCCTAACACAGTCCGGTTCGTCATAGATAAGTCCTAGGGCCTCAAAGAACCTATCTACCGACATCCGTTCAGGGGAAGTAGGGGGCAACGAAAAAGCCCAGGATTGGGGACCTTCCCTAAGTAAGGAGATAACAACCCCCACCCGCTGAGTCTCATCCCCAAACGATCGAGGTCTAAGAGAAAACCATAATTTACAACTCTCCTTCAATATGTGAAATTTATCTTTGTCGCCAGAAAATGTGTCAGGAAGTTTAACTGAGGGTTCAGGAGAGTGCAAACTAACATCTACAAAGTCACCTGGTGGATAAACAATATGAGAGGTGTTTCCCTGCATGGACTTAATAGTCTCAGTCAGTTCTTTCTGTAAGTGGGTATGAGACATGACAAGGGACTGATGATTCACAGAAAAGTCCTGCGCCATCTGCATCAAACTGGACACTTGATCTGCCAAGTTATGCAGCAGATCCATGACCAAAGAAAAAAAAGGGCAAAATCCCGTTTAAATGTATAGGTTAGTGATAATGTAGTGAGACCTCCACCAGGGGGAGCTGGTGAAGGAAGAGAGGTTACACACTAAGAGCAGCAACCCTGAGCAACAGCACAGGTGCCACAAGTAACAAGAGAGAATAGTCAGTCGAACCGAGTCAGAAACTAGCAGGAGCAGACGTACCAGAAGGAGCAGCAATACACGTCGTCAAAATACCAAGCCGAGAGTCAGAAAGCCAGAACATGAGCACGGGGTCCAAAACGTGAGACGAAATATGTGGTCGGGTTACAAGCCAGGGAGTCAGATACCAGAGAGGGAACGTAACAGCAGAGACGAATACCAAGAGACGAGATCAGAAATCAGTCCGGGTCATACACGTGAATATCAGTCAGAGGCAGGAGGATCACCAAGGTACCAGGGTCAGAGGCTCTAAACTGGAAGCTTGAGCTATCACTAACACTGGTCAGCAGGCTGTGAGAGACTGAAATAGCCCAGCTAGCTCCAGAACGAGGCTGAGGAGATTAACTCCCGCATGACCAGTCCGGAGTGAAGACAGCAGAAAATAAACTCCGGACTGGACCATGACAACAGAGAAGCAAGATGATGAAACTAATTATGGTGTCATCGCTGCTCACCATCTTGGTGGAGTCCTCAAAGTTTTGGAGGATGGTATATATGTCTGACATACATGTCCACTCCTGATGTCTTATGTGTGGAATCTGAACTGAATACCAACAGCCTTGTTGATGCTGGTAGTCAACAACTTCCCTCTTCTGGTCACAAGTCCTTTCCAACATATGCAGTGTAGAGATCCAAAGCGTGGGGACATCACACAACAGTCGGTGAGCAGGAAGCTGCAAACGCTGCTGAAGCATGGCAAGGGTGGTGGAAGCTGTAGCTGACTTTCTAAAATTGGCACACAGGCACCATATTTTCACAAGCAGATCCGGCAGCTCTGGGTAGCTTTTGAGAAACTGTTGAACAACGAGGTTAAGCACATGGGCCAGGCATGGTACATGTGCGAGCTTGCCTTGCTTCAAAGCTGCCAAAAGGTTCCGACCATTGTCACACAAGACCATGCCTGGCTGTAGGTTCAGCTGTGTCAGCCACAGATCTGCCTGCTCATTCAGAGCTGTTCACAACTCGTCAGCATTGTGCGGTTTGTCACCTAAGCATATTAGCTCAGGACAGCCTGTTGCTGCTTGGCTGAGGCAGTGCTGCAGTGCTTTCAGCTTGTGGCTGATGTGGTCATTTTGGAGATGGAGGTTGAAGAGGAGGAGGAGGAGCTGTAGACTGTGGGGGAACCCTTGATTGATGCAGGGCCCTCAATCCTCGGCATCGGGAGGACATGTTCCAAGGTCCCACTGGGTACCGGCTTCCACTCTGTTAACCCAGTGTGCCGTCAGTGAGATGTACCGTCCTTGCCTACAAGTACTTGTCCATGTGCCTGTGGTTAGGTGGACTTTCCCAGTAACTGCATTGTTGAGGTCACGGCTAATGTTGTGGGACACGTGCTTGTGTCATGCGGGGACAGCGTACCGGAAGAAATAGTTGCTGCTGGGGACCGAGTAAAGAGAGATGGCCGCCGACATCAGGTTGAAGAAAGCTTCCATCTCCACGCGCCTAAAAAGCAACATTTTGAACTCAAGCAGATGAGAAATGAGTGAATTTAGTAGTGTAGCCTATGTGGCATTGGCTGGGTATTTGCGCTTGCATTCGAAGTACTGGGGTATGGACAACTGAACGCTGCGATGGGACAAGGACGTGGATGTTCTTAATGATGGTGCCAGTTGAGTGCGTGCAACAACAAGTGCAAGGCAGGAGAGGAAGCATCTTCGCATGCACCATGGACAAAGGACTGGCTTTCACGCACAACAGCAAAAGAAGCAGTGGTGTTACCCGCAGACACTGTTCGTGGACACTGGAGTTCGACCCACAAAGTCGGGTGCTTTGCTTCCATGTGCTTGATCATGCTGGTGGTAGTGAGGCTGGTAGTTTTGCTACCCCTGCAAAGTGACAGGAAGCATTATCCGCTATCCTACCAACAAACTTTTGACACTGCCCTGGGTTCAAGAGTGGTGTGCTGCTGCTGTTCCATAGAAAATTGGGACAGGAAGGTCGGGTGAGAAGATGTTGGTGTTTGTTGTGGGAAATTTCAGCTTGGCCACGGCCATCGGCCTCGGCTTCTGCATGCACAATCACCATCACGTCCACTTCCCCATCCCTTGCCACTCGCCTTGCACTTTTTAAATGGAGTACAAAATTTACCATGTTCTGCACAAATGGCTGAATTTAGAGCGATCTTATACAGTATGTGATCCATGTGCGAGAAAACCACAGGTTTTTTTTTTTCTTACAGCAAACTGATCTCAATAACTAGGCTAAGAAACAACAAAAAAATGCAATGGAGGACTGAATTGGCACAATTTTGAGTGCACTGATATGTGGAGACCTGTAAAGGAGATACCCCACTTTCAACTATATGGCCTATATTTTTTTTTACAGCAAACTGACGTCAATAACTAGGCTAAGACACGGCAAAAAAGTGCAATGGAGGCCTGAAACGGCACAATTTTGAGTGCACTGATATGTGAGGCCTGTGATGGAGTTGCACCAATTTCAAATATCTGGTGTCAACACTGGTGTCAGTAACTACGCTAAGGTACAGCAAAAAAAATGCAATGGAGGCCTGAAATGGCACAATTTTGAGCATACTGAGATTTGAGGCCTGTGACAGAAATTCCTCACTTTCAAATATCTGGCCTGTAGTTTTTTTTTTTTTTTTACAGCAAACTGGTATCAATAACTAGGCTAAGACATGGCAAAAAAATGCAATGGAGGACTGAAATGGCACAATTTTGAGCGCACTAATATGTGAGGCCAGTGACGGAGATACCCCACTTTCAAATATCTGGCCTGTATTTTTTTTTGCAGTAAACAGGTGTCAATAACTAGGCTAAAACACAGCAAAAAAAATGCAGTAGAGGCCTTAAATGGCACGATTTTGAGCACACTGAGATTTTAAGCCTGTTATGGAGAAACCTCACTTTCAAATATCTGGCTAGTATTTTTTTTTTTTTACAGCAAACTGGTATCAATAATTAGGCTAAGACACAGCAAAAAAAAATGCAATGGAGGACTGAAATGGATGAATTTTGAGCGCACTGATATGTGAGGCCTGTGACGGAGATACCCCACTTTCAAATATCTGGCTTGTATTTATTTTTTCAGCAAACGAGTGTCAATAACTCGGCTAAGACACAGCAAAAAAAATGCAATGGAGGTCTGAAATGGCACAATTTTGAGCGCACTGATATGTGAGACCTCTGACGGAGATACCCCACTTTCAAATAACTGGCCTGTACTTTTTTTTCTCAGAAAATGAGTGTCAATAACTTGGCTAAGACACAGCAAAAAAAATGCAATGGAGGCCTGAAATTTCACAATTTTGAGGGCACTGATATGTGAGGCCTCTGAATGAGATACCCCACTTTTAAATATCTGGCCTGGTTTTTTTTTACAGCAAACTGGTGTCAATACTAGGCTGAGGCTGGTTTCACACTTGCGTTTTTTTGCGCTGGATTTTAGCGCTAAAAAAAGCATGCGCTTTTTTTTCTTATATTTTGCATGGGATGCGCTTATGTGCGCATACACATGCGTTTGTATGCGTTTTTACGCGCATGCGTTTTTTTGTGGTGTGCGCTCGGGCGCACAAAATGCATCCTGTTGCATTTTTTGCGCGTCCGACTTGCCTCAAAAAAACGCATGCGCGCGCAATGCGTTTTTTTACAGCATGACACCCATTATAAGTCTATGGGTGCGCATATGTGCGCATTGGCATGCTCATGTATGCGTTTTTTTGGGCATGCGTTTTTTTGTTGACCATTGGTTAGACAATGGAAATTAGGGGTTTGGGTTAGAGTTAGGGTTAGTTAAGGGGGTTTAGTGTTAGGGTTAGGGTTTGAGTTAGGGTTAGTATGGCTTGGTCAAGGGTTAGGGTTTAGGGTTAGTTAGGGTTTAGGGTTAGGGTTTGGGTTAGGGTTAGTAGGGTTTGGTTAAGGGTTAGGGTTAGGGTTAGTATGGTTTGGTTAAGGGTTAGGGTCAGGGTTAGGGTTAGGGTTAGGGTATGGTTTGGTTAAGGGTTAGGGTTAGTAAAGTCATGGCTTGGGTTAGTGTGAGGGGCCAACTAATGTTGGAAAAAAATGCAAACGCGGTAAAAACGCACTTAAAAACGCATACAAACGCATAAAAACGCTGCGTTTTTTTCATGCATGCTCATAAAAATGCTTGAAAAAAATGCAGCATTTGTATGCGTTTGTATGCGTTTTTTCCATGCGTTTTTTTGCGGGAAAAACGCGCTGCAAAACAAAGCAAGTGTGAAAGTAGCCTAAGACACAGCAAAAAAATGCAATGAAGGACTGAAATGGCATAATTTTGAGCGCATTGATATGTGAGGCCTGTGAAGGAGATACCCCACTTTCAAATATCTGGTCTGTATTTTTTTTTTGCAGCAAATGGGTGTCAATAACTAGGCTAAGACACAGCAAAAAAAATGCAATGGAAGCCTGATATGGCACAATTTTGAGTGCACTGATATGCGACCCGTGTGGCGAACAAAGCCCTGAGTAAAATATCTGCCCTGTAGGTAACTATTTATTTCTCAGCAAACTGGTGTCAATAAATTGTATCACACACTCCAACAAAATTTTACAGTAGCACAGATATGGCAGAATTTTCTGCGTACTCAGATATGATCGCTGTGACAGCCAAACCCTTGGTTAAAATAGCTGGATTTTCACGCTGTACTATGGAAAGGATCTGGCTGTATTCTGCAGTGCCAACATGCAAATGGAGAAAATAAACCATGTGCTCTGGATTGCTTTTGAAGAAAATAATCTGGATCAAGATGCAAAAAAATTTTTTTCCTGGTCACTGATACCTGGAGCTATGTATGTATGGTAAATATCTCTAATAGGCAGCAGCAGACAGTAATGGAGTGGACCCTCTTGCTGTACGCAGTGATGTATGCCTCGTATACTGCCTGCCTAGCACTGATATCTATATACCCCTTAATTTGACCTCAGGACTGTTGGTTTAGCTGGATTTGTGTATTCTATACGGTATACCTGCAATAACTTATACATCACAAAATCTGCCCCTATCTCTGCAGCAACTCTCCCTACACTGCCTAAACCCAGAGGTGACTGGGATGAGCAGGGCGACACCAGGTCTGATATAGACCTGATGATGCTGGGCGGCCAGCCAATCACTGTAATGCCACAACCAACATGGCTGCGGCATTACAGTGTGTGGCATACAATTCCTGCATGTTGATTGGCGCTGTAAAGTGCGACAATCATGCATGGCTTGGACTTGAGCTCCCATCGAGCAACCCCGGAAATGCTAGGTGCTCACCAAGCATCGCAAGCAGCGCGATGCTCGGGTGAGCAGCAAGCACTACAGAGCATGCTTACTCATCACTAGTGACTAACTGCTGTGAACCTAAGGTTGTGAAACAGCATGTTATTTGAGGGAAAGGCTACCTAAAACATGAGTGGAAAAAAGTGAGGTAATGGTGGAAGAGGGAATAGGCTTGGTGTTAAACGTGTACGTGGGTTAGGTGTTAATGCTAATGAATGTTTAACTAAACAAACACCGTCTCATCCATTCCAAAGATCACTGACAACAACTGCTACTGGACAGGTTACGTGACTTCCTTTCTTTGGCAGCCACACAGCGGTACACCTTGTGGATGAGGCTCAGAAAAAGCATGGACTCCAGTGGATGGTAAGTGCTGCATTAAGTTGTCTCTCCTCCTCTTACTCCACCTTAACATCACACACAGTACAATCCTTAGAGGTGGCACCAAAAGCATTCTTTTTTTCCCACATGTCAAAAGTTTCCAACGCCCAACTGACTGTGGGGTACCACAGATGGGCCACTCTGCAGAGCTATTCAAACATTCTATTCCATGGGCATCAGATGCCCAAAGTTTTTTTATGTTGGATCTGGGGCTGGACGAAGTAGGGTCCAAGCATAATCCTGACCCTTGTCACCAGGCGTTAACCATGGTGTCAGGGCAGAAAGAGGAAGAGGGTGACTCTCAGGATGAGGAGTGTGAGAACATAGAGGATAATGATGAGGTTGTAGATCCCAGATGGTGTGAACCCAAAGGTACACAGTTGAGTAGCTCAGCAGAGGAGGAGGAAGACGAGGAGGTTATGTTGCTGCTTCCCACACATACACGAAGTGATGCAACCACGACAAGCACTGCATCCTCAGCCCCAACTCTGGTTGTGGTTGCGAGAGAGCAGTTCGCAGGGATGGCAAGGGTTGCCTAGCCTGGGCCTTTTTTGAGACCACAAAGGATGAACCAACATATGTCATCTGTCAAATTTGCAAACAAAATTCAGTAGAGGCAAAAATTGCAATAATTTGGCAACTACATGCATGAACTGGCACATGGGCGATCAACATGCCTTAGTGTGGGAATCTCACAGCAAGAAAATGCGGACTAGTGGTCCTCGCCAACCACTGGCTATCCCTTCAACCCCATCTGCTGCTTCTTCTTCTTCCATCAACATGCCAAGTCTTTTGACACAGGTTTCTGGCTGTAGAAACTACACTTGTTTACTCACTACAGTTGGGGTGAGTGCGAGCCCGTCAGTTGTTATGGAAGTAGACAAAACTGCTGCTTTTTTGTCACCTAGCACAACACATCTTTCTCAATCCACCATAACATCTCTGCATGGACTGAACTCACAGTCCAGCAGTTTGTCCTGTTCTCCATACTGCGCCCTCTCTCAGCACAGCAGCCAGCTCTAGGCTTCATAGTTGTGGTCACGTAACAAAAGGCTTCCTCATACACATGGCAAAGCAGAGAGCTTGAACTCCACCATCTACAATCTGTTGGTCACCGAAATGCTACCTTTCCGCCTGGTGGATACAGATGGTTTCTGAAAGTTGATGGCTGTCGCAGTTCCCCAGTACACAGTCGCCACTACTTCTCTAAGAAAGCTGTGCCTGCACTACACCAACATGTCAGCAAGAACAATATCTCCTGTTCCCTGAAAAAATCTAAGTCTGCTGGGTGCATTTCACCACTGACACCTGGACGAGCAAACATGGGTTTGGGAGTTAAATCTCGCTGACTGGGCACTGGGTGACTCTGGTGGCTGTGGGGGCAGGTGGTCAAAGGGTTGAAAGTCTTTGAATCCCAAAAAACTTTCTGGAAAAACCTTTGTATCTAAAACTTCCTTCACTGCTTCTTGCTCCTCCACCTCCTCTAGGGCCTCCTCTCTGCCCTCAACCTCCCGCTCAATCTGACATGCATTCCAACATTTCAGATAGAATCTTCCCATCTCCGTACTGCACAGCTATGGCTCACCGCAAACAGGCAGTCTTCAAATTAATATACCTTGGGGACCACAGTCGCACAGCTCAAGAGTTGTGGACAGCAATCCAGGTCAGGTTAGGGCAATGGCCATATCTACTTAACCTGGTTCCAGGGAAGGCCATGTGCGATAGCGATGAAAACCTAGTGGCGGCCGTATGCCCGGGCAACCTCACACACGTGCTTTCATGGTTCATGTCCTTCACCTGGTGGTACAGCAATTTCTCTACCACTATCCTAGCATGGATGCACTGCTACAGAAAGCACAGTTGCTGTATACTCACTTCCGATGATCGCACTCTGCAGGTCATCGACTTGCATAGCTACAGAGGTCTACCCGCTAACTGTTTGATTTGCTATGTTCCGACACTGTGGAATTCCACTCTGCACATGTAGCAGTGACTGTGGCAGCAGCAACATGCCCTGGCGCAGTATATTCTTTTGCCTAGCCTGGGCCAACGCAGCTCGGACATGGTGCAAATCATGCTTGTGGAGAAATCACGCTTACGGAGTAGGCACAGATGAAGGAACTCAGCACCCTTCTGCACAATTTGAATGAGGTGGAAGCAGAGGAGGATGCAGAAGAGATAACAAAATTTTAAATTTCCGGACTGTCATCATACAGGCAAATGCCAAGGGAGGATGTCTTACAGGGATAGAGAGGGGCTCATGGTACCAGACAAACTGTTAGTAAAGGTGCAATAACTGAAGAACAAATGGAGGACGACGAGCTAATGGACGTTCAACAGTCAGGAGATTATGATGATAATGATCCCCTCTCTGTTGGAATGTGCACAGGCAGGAGTATCAAAACATGCTTGGAGCCAATCTTAAGGGTGGTTTTCCCCAAGACTTCAGTGAGGCACACAGTCTCCATCCCAGTTCTAGACGAACAACCCTGGGAACATCAAGGAGTCATTGCAAAAATATTAGAAGCAGCAGTAGCAGCAGCAGTGTAAGTGGCATAACCAATTACTGTGAGTCATTTCACACATTTTTTAGACCAGCCTGTGCACCAGCAGAACAGAGTTCAAGTATGATATGTTGTGAACGACTGGAGAGGATGGTGCAGGAGTATCAGGAGCTCAATATCATTGTCATTGGGGGGTTTGGACCCTTTTGCATTTTGGTCTTCAAAAATGGAAGAGTGACCTGAGCTTGCCTGTCACGCCTTGGAGATTTTGACATGCCCGGCAGTCAGCATTCTCTCAGAATGTGTCTTCAGTGCTGCTGGTGGTGTCCTGACAGATAAGCGCATCCAGCTGTCCTCTGAAAGTGTTGACCACCTAACTTTCATCAAAATGGCAGACTAGCCAGACTAGGCGATGGTTGTTTTTAGTTTTAGTATTTGGTGAGCTGCATTTCTTGCTGCATGTTCACAACTTACCAGTGGAAAAGCCAAACTTCACATGCCACAAATGCAAGCTTGTGTCCCTGTTGGAGGAAAAGTTGCAAAATCTCGAAGAGAGGTTAGCTACGTTGAAGATCATTAAGGAAGGTGAAGAGTTCTTGGACAGAGCATAATTATCTCTTCATGTTACAGAAAGAGAAGAAATTCGAAGTGCACCTGAAGAAACAGAGGAATGGAGACATGTGACCCAGAGAAGCAGGAGGATCAGGAGGCAGTCAGCACCCATACTGCTCAGGAACCAGTACCAGGCTCTCACGCAGGAAAACAATGAAGAAATACATCAGGATAAGACTTTGCCAACAGACAGCAACCTGGTACGCCTTCAGAGTCCTCCTGGATGGAGAAAGAAAAATGTTGTGAAGAAGAAACGGAGAGTGGTGGTCATGGGGGATTCCCTGCTGAGAGGAACAGAGGCCGCTATCTGCAGACCGGATATAACTTCAAGAGAAATGTGCTGTCTTCCAGGTGCAAAAATTAAAGATGTGTCTGACAGGATATCAGGACTCTTCAGACCTACAGATGACTACCTATTCCTGCTACTACATGTGGGGACAAATGACACCGCAAGAAACGACCTGGAAACCATCTGCAGAGACTTTGAAGACTTAGGCAAGAAAGTGAAAGAACTGGGAGCGCAGGTGGTCTTCTCTTCCATCCTCCCAGTGGATAGCCATGGAACAAGGAGGTGGAATAAGATTCTGCAGGTGAACAACTGGCTACGTCGATGGTGCCGTCAGCAACGATTTGGATTTCTGGATCACGGAGTGAACTACTTATACGATGGACTACTTGCTAGAGATGGCGTGCACCTTACGAAGACTGGAAAGCATGTATTTGGAAGTCGCCTTGCTACACTTGTAAGGAGAGCTTTAAACTAGAACAACATGGGAAGGGAAGCAAAAGACCAGAAAAAGCCATACACCTGACAAATGCTATTGAGAACTCTGCTATTAGAAGTGGAAAGGAAGAACAAAGACAAAAGAATCTAATTAATAAAAATATTGGAGAAAGAGAAACCTATCACAAACTAAAATGTTTCTATACTAATGCACAAAGCATGGGCAACAAACAAGGAGAATTGGAACTACTAACACAGGAAAAGAAATATGATGTCATTGGAATCACTGAAACTTGGTGGGACAATACACATGATTGGAATACAAAACTAGAAGGATACAACTTATTTGCAAGAAACAGACTTGATAAACGAGGAGGAGGTGTCGCATTGTATGTTAGAAACGCGTATATTTGCAAAGAGATTGAAGCTTCAGAGACTGGGAGTTCTGTGGAAACTGTTTGGGTAAGAATACAAGGACAGAACAATGGAAAGGACACCATTGTAGGCATTTACTACAGGCCGCCTGTGCAAGCTGAAGACATGGATGAACTCTTTATGCATCAAATGGCCAAGTTCTCCAAAAAATATGACATAGTTGTCATGGGAGATTTCAACTATCCAGACATTTGTTGGGAATCTCTCTCAGGCAAAACTAACAGGCCAAGGAAATTCTTATCCTCTCTTGCTAACAACTTTATCTTCCAAAAGGTAGGGGAGAAAACAAGGGGAACTGCTACCTTGGATCTAATCCTAATAAACAGTGAGGAAATGGTTGAGGAGGTAAAATTTGCTGGGACCCTAGGAGGTAGCGACTATGCTATTTTAGAATTTTGGATAACTAGAGGCGGAAGACCTGCGAAGACTCAGACGTCAAGGTTAGATCTCAGAAAGGCAGATTTTAAGGAATTCAGAAAGAGAATTGGAGGGATCCAATGGCTGGATATCCTAAAAGACAAAAATGTCCAGGAAGGATGGGAAATCTTAAAAAATGAAATTCTCAAAGCACAGTTGTTAACAATTCTGAAAAGAGGGAAGAATAGGAAGCATTTAAGGAAACTAGGATGGATGAACACCGAACTTAAGCACATGCTAAAAAGGAAGAAAAAAATGTTTATAAAATGGAAAGAGGGAGGCATATCTAAAGAAGAATATAATGCTGTCTGCAGAACCTGCAGGGCACAAATCAGATTATCTAAAGCTGAAAATGAATTGAGGCTTGCAAGAGATGTGAAAAGCAATAATAAAGGATTTTGGGGATATGTCAAAAGTAAAAGAAAAGTCAAAGATGCTATAGGATTTTTACAGGATGAAAATGATGAAATGGTAAGACAGGATGTTGAGAAGGTGAACTTTTAAATTCCTATATTGCATCTGTTTTCTCTCAGAAAGGAAATGTAACATCAACTGTTCTTCACTGTCCTATTAAGGGAATAGAAGAATCCAGGATATCTATAAACAGAAAGATAGTGAGGAAACACTTAGCTAACCTAAATGAATTCAAGTCTCCAGGTCCAGATGAATTACACCCCAGAGTACTGAAGGAGATAGCAGAAGAAATTTTTGAACCCCTCTCCATAATCTTTGAAAATTCTTGGAGAACAGGAGAAGTGCCAGAAGACTGGAGAAGGGCAAATGTTGTTCCTATCTTCAAAAAGGGGAAGAAGGTGGACCCAGGCAACTATAGGCCGGTGAGTCTGACTTCTATACCAGGAAAGATCTTTGAACAAATTATTAAACAACATGTATGTCAGTACCTGGATAAGAATGAAGTGATTAAACAGAGTCAGCATGGGTTTGTAACTAATAAGTCATGTCAGACTAACTTAATTTCCTTCTATGACGGAATCACTGATTGGGTGGATCAAGGAAATGCTGTAGATATAGTATATCTTGACTTCAGCAAAGCCTTTGACAAAGTCTCTCATACAATCCTTATTGAAAAAATGACTAAGTATGGAATGGACAAGGCAACTGTTAGGTGGATTCATAACTGGCTTAGTGATCGGACCCAAAGAGTGGTCGTAAATGGCTGCACATCCAGTTGGAAGAATGTCTCAAGTGGGTTACCACAGGGTTCTATCCTGGGCCCTGTATTGTTCAACATCTTTATCAACGATTTAGATGAAGGAATTGAGGGTAAACTGATTAAATTTGCTGATGACACAAAGCTAGGAGGGATAGCCAATACTAGAGAAGAGAAAGAGAGGATTCAAAAAGATATAAATAAACTGGAGAAGTGGGCAGCAACTAACAGAATGGTTTTTAACAGGGAGAAATGCAAAGTACTACATCTGGGCAATAAAAATGAAAAAAGCATATACAGAATGGGAGGAATAGGGCTAAGTGACAGCACATGTGAAAAAGACTTGGGTATACTAATAGATCACAGACTGAATATGAGTCAACAGTGTGATGCAGCAGCAAAAAAGGCAAATGCAATTCTAGGATGTATTAACAGAAGCATACAGTCTAGATCACGTGAAGTCATTATTTCCCTCTACTCCTCTTTGGTCAGACCTCATCTGGAATATTGTGTCCAGTTTTGGGCACCACATTTTAAAAAAGACATCAACAAACTGGAGCAAGTTCAGAAAAGAGCGACCAGAATGGTGACCGGTCTGCAAACCCTGTCTTATGAGGAAAGGTTGCAGGATTTGGGAATGTTTAGTTTGCAAAAGAGAAGACTGAGAGGAGACTTAATAACTGTCTACAAATATCTAAAGGGCTGTCACATTGTAGAAGGATCAACTTTATTCTCATTTGCACAAGGAAAGACTAGAAGCAATGGGATGAAACTGAATGGGAGGAGACACAGCTTAGATATTAGAAAAAACTTTTTGACAGTTAGAGTGATCAATGAGTGGAACAGGCTGCCCAAGAAGTGGTGAGTTCTCCTACAATGGAAGTCTTCAAACAGAGGCTGGAGAGACATCTGACTGGGATGATTTAGCGAATCCTGCTTTGAGCAGGGGGTTGGACCAGATGGCCCAGGAGGTCCCTTCCAACTCTACGATTCTATGATTCTATGATTCTATGAGTATCATGCATTTATCTTGCGTTATTGCAGTCTGTGCCATGTTTGTGGTATGTTCTATGCCTGCTGTTGCTACTGCTGCTAATGTTACAAACAATTTTTTGAAATGTGGAGACTCCAAGTTGGGTCTCCATCTGGTGGGTTGCTTGTAGTAGAAAGTGTGTCATAGGCCTATTATACTGTTTCTACTCTGTGGAAATTGCTGAGACTTTAGTAGTGTGCAAAAATTATTTTTTGATATATGAAGACTCCAAGTTGGGCCTCTATCTGGTGGTTTGTCTGTGTAAGTAGGGCTCACAGACAGGCAGGCCTGCCCTTACTTTCTATCAACTACCTGTTTTACTTTCCTTACATGTTTCCATCAATATTACTGTATGAAACAGATGTTTGTGCCATCTGAGTGTGGCTGGAATAAAAAAAAGAAAAAAAAAGAGGTGTTGCATGAGGTATCAGGTCTCCCAGCTAAGAAGGCTTACACTGCTCCCTACCAACCAGATCCTCATTGAAAATTCAGTGCCAAGCTGTAAGTGCTGAGCTATACCCTGATACCTCGTACATGGCCCATGGTTGACTGCTGCTGTGCCATTTGCAAATTTCAACTGTGGGTCAATTGATGCCACTTTTCATAGTGTCTGACCCTAATTTTAGCTGTTTGCACTCATAAAGTATGATGCCAACAAAAGTTTACACCAAACACAGCAAATTCCTCCACAGTACCCTTCACAGGCATACAATATAATGGCATGAACACTTGCTCACACTGTATAATGGACCCTACTAACCCTCCATACAGCATGATGGACCCCACACAAAGCTTCACACTGTATAATTGCTTGCAAACAGTATAAGTGCATCTACATAGCCTTGTATTAATTATAAAGGCTCCCATATAGCATTCCATATACACTGCTCAAAAAAATATAGGGAACACAAACAACAGAATATAACTACAAGTAAATCAAACTTCTGTGAAATCAAACTGTCCACTTAGGAAGCAACACTGATTGCAATCAATTTCACATGCTGTTGTGCAAATGGAATAGCCAACAGATGGACATTATTGGCAATTATCAAGACACACTCAATAAAGGAGTGGTTCTGCAGGTGGGGACCACAGACCACATCTCAGTATCAATGCTTTCTGGCTGATGTTTTGGTCACTTTTGAATGTTGGTTGTGCTTTAACAATCGTGGTAGCATGAGACAGACTCTACAACCCACACAAGTGGCTCAGGTAGTGCAGCTCATCCAGGATGGCACATCAATGCAAGCTGTGGCAAGAAGGTTTGGTGTGTCTGTCAGCATAGTGTCCAGAGGCTGGAGGTGCTACCAGGAGACAGGCCAGTACACCAGGAGATGTGGAGGGGGCCGTAGGAGGGCAACAACCCGGCAGCAGGGCTGCTACCTCTGCCTTTGTGCAAGGAGGAACAGGAGGAGCACTGCCAGAGCCCTGCAAAATGACCTCCAGCAGACCACAAATGTGCATATTTCTGCACAAACGGTTAGAAACTGACTCCATGAGGATGATCTGAGAGCCCAACGTCCACAGATGGGGGTTATGCTCACAGCCCAACACCATGCAAGATGAGTGGCATTTGCCACAGAACACCAAGATTGGCAAATTTGCCACTGGCGCCCTGTGCTCTTCACAGATGAAAGCAGGTTCACACTGAGCACATGTGACAGATGTGACAGTCTGGAGATGTCGTGGAGAGTGATCTGCTGCCTGCAACATCCTTCAACATGACTGGTTTGGCAGTGGGTCAGTAATGGTGTGGGGTGGCATTTCT
The DNA here is from genome assembly GCF_039654945.1 of Dendrobates tinctorius. Lineage (NCBI taxonomy): Eukaryota > Metazoa > Chordata > Amphibia > Anura > Dendrobatidae > Dendrobates > Dendrobates tinctorius. Next base: position 64,965,001 of record NW_027361679.1, read on the forward strand.
TTGGAGGGCCACACAGCCCTCCATGTGCTCGCCAGAGGTAGTCTGACTGCCATTAGGTACCGAGATGAGATCCCCAGACCGCTTGTGAGACCATATGCTAGTGTGGTTGGCCCTGGGTTCCTCCTAATGCAGGACAATGCCAGACCTCATGTGGCTGGAGTGTGTCAGCAGTTCCTGCAAGATGAAGGCATTGAAGCTATGGACTGGCCTGCCCGTTCCCCAGACCTGAATCCAATTGAGCACATCTGAGACATCATGCCTCGCTCCATCCACCAACATCACGTTGCACCACAGACTGTCCAGGAGTTGGCGGATGCTTTAGTCCAGATCTGGGAGGAGATCCCTCAGGAGACCATCTGCCGCCTCATCAGGAGCATGCCCAGGCGTTGTATAGTTGGGAGGTCATACAGGCACGTGGAGGCCACACACAATACTGAACCTCATTTTGACTTGGTTTAATAAGGACATTACATTCCACTTTAATTTTGTGTGTGACTCCAAATCCAAGCCTCCATTGGTTAATTAATTTGATTTGAATTGATGATTTTTGTGTGATTTTGTTGTCAGCACATTCAACTTTGTACAGAACAAACTACTCAATGAGAAATATTTCATTCATTCAGATCTAGGATGTGTTATTTGAATGTTCCCTTTATTTTTTTGAGCAGTGTATTATAATAGCCCCCACATAGCCCTCCAAATATTATAATGGCAGCTACATAGCCCTCCAAATATTACAATGGCAGCCACAAAGCCCTCCAAATATGATAATAATCCCACATAGCCCTACAATTATTATAATAGCCCTCCATATTGTATTATGGGCCCCATAGTCCTCCACATAGTATACTGATCCATATAATCCTCCATATAGTATAATGCACTCACCATAGTCCTTCATATAGCATAATGCACCCCCATAGTCCTCCAGATAGTATTATGCACTCCACATAGTCATCAATAGAGTATAATGCACTCAATAGTCCCCCACACTGTATAATGCATTTCCCATAGATCTCCATTTAGACTAATGCACCCCATCGTCGTCAATATAGTATAATGCACTCCCCATAGTCCTTCATATTGTATAATCCACCCAATTGTTCTTCATATACTATAATGAACTCCCCATAGACATCCACATAGTATAATCCACCCTATAGCCATCCATATAGTATACTGAACCTCATATTCCATACAGTATAATGCACTCCTCATAGTACTCCATAAAGTATAATGCACCCTCATAGTCCTTTTCACAGTATACTGCATTCAATAGTCCTCCATACAGTAAAATGGACTCCCCATAGTTCTCCATATAGCTTAATGCACCCCATAGTATAATGCACTCCCCAAAGTCCTCCATATACAATAATGCACTCCCCAAAGTCCTCCATTTTGTATAAAGCATTTCATAGTCCTCCATGTGGTATAATGCACCATATAGTCGTCCATAATAATATAATGACAGTCACATAGCCCTCTAAATATGACAATGACCCCATCTTCTCTCCAAATCACATCTCACCCCTTGTGCACTTGACTCCATCCCATCCCACCTCCTCCTCAACCTCGCCACCACTCTTATCCCATCCCTAACCCACCTCTTCAACCTATCACTAACTTTTGGCACCTTCCCTTTTGCTCTCAAACATGCCACAATCACACCTATCCTTAAAAAGCCAACCCTCAACCCAACTGCTATGTCCAGCTATCGCCCAATATCACTGCTCCCATTCACTTCCAAACTCCTGGAGCAGGACGTCCACGCTGAACTTTCCTCCCATCTCTCATCTAACCTGCTTTTGTCAATTTACAATCTGGTTTCTGCCCCCATCACTTCACTGAGACAGCCCTGACCAAAATTACTAATGACCTACTTACAGCCAAAGTGAACGGACAATACTCTATACTCCTGCGTCTAGACCTGTCCTCCACCTTCGACACAGTTTACCACTACCTCCTACTACAGATCCTCTCTTCCTTTGGCATCAAAGACCTTGCCCTATCCTGGATCTCCTCATACCTCTCCAACCACACATTCAGCATCTCCCACTCACACACTACCTCCTCATCCCACCCTCTCTCTGTTGGAGTCCCCCAAGGTTCTGTTCTAGGACCCCTACTCTTCTCAATCTATACACTTGGCCTGGGGCAACTCAAAAAGTCCCACGGATTCCAGTACAACCTTTATGCCGATGATACTCAGATCTACCTCTCTGGCTCAGATGCTCTCCAGAACTCCGGAGTGTCTATCAGTCTTATCCTCCTTCTTCTCCTCCCGCTTCCTCAAACTGAATGTGGACAAATCTGAACTGATAATCTTTCCCCCATCTCACAGATTTTCCTTACCTGACCAATCTATAACAATTGATGACATCATGCTTTCCCCTGTACCAGAGTTCTGCTGCCTCGGAGTAACACTTGACTCTGCCATGTCCTTCAAACCGCACATCCAAGCTCTCTCCACCTCCTGCTGCCTCCAGCTCAAAAATATTTGCAGAATCCGTCCCTTCCTCAACCCTCACTCTTCTAAAATGCTTGTGCATGCCCTCATCATCTCCCATCTCGACTACTGCAATATCTTTTTCTGTGGCCTCCCTGCTAACACCCTCGCACCTCTCCAGTCCATCTTTAATTCTGCTGCCCGACTAATTCATGTCTCTCCTCGCTACTCCTCTACTTCTCCCCTCTGCAAATCTCATCACTGGCTCCCACTCCCTCAGCGTATCCAATTCAAATTACTAATACTGACTTACAAGGCCATCTATAACCTGTCTCCTCCATATACTGTATCTCTGAACTAATCTCCCGATATCTTCCCTCACATAATCTACGATCCTACCAAGACCTCCTTCTCTCCTCCACACTTATTCGCTCCTCACCCAACCACCTCCAAGACTACTCACGAGTAGCCCACATCCTCTGGAATTCTTCGACCCAACACATCCTGATATCAACCACACTCGGATCCTTCAGATGGAACCTGAAAACCCACCTCCTCAGGAAAGCCTACAGCCTGCAATGATCCCCGCTGCCTCCTCACCACTACTGGAGCTACCGCCTCACCATGACTAGAGCTGCTGCAAACCCCCAACCTACTGTCTCCTTCCCCACCATCCTGGAGAATGTAAGCCCACAAGGGCAGGGTCCTCTCTCCCCTCTATATCAGTGTGTGATTGTTAGCTTGTTTACTGTAAGTGATATCTGTAATTTGTATGTAACCCATTCTCTTGTACAGCACCATGGAACCAATGGTGCTTTATTAATAAATAAATAATAATAATATAGCCCTCCAAATATTTGAATAGCCCTCCATATAGTATTATGGACCCCATAATCCTCCATATAGTATAATGATCTCCATAATCCTCCATATAGCAAAATGCACTCCTCATAGTCCTCCACATAGTATAATGTTCCCCATAGTTCTTAATATAGTATAATGCACTTCCCATAGTCATCCATATAGCATAATGCACCACATAGTTCTCATATAGTGTAATGCACTCCCCTTAGTCATCCATATGGTATAATTCTTCCTCATAGCCCTCCATATTGTATAATGCACCCCCATAGTTCTCTATATAGTATAATTCACCCCATTGTCCTCCATCGTGTGTGAGTCCTCTTTGTATAATAAGCACTCTCCATAGCCCTCTATCTGGTATAATGCATTTTCCTTATTCCCCCATACAGTATTATGGCCACCAGCATGTACTCACTCATTTAAAATGGAAAAAAATAACAATACTCACCTCTCCTCCTCATTACCCCACTGCTCAAGTCTCTGCAACGAGTGTTCTGAAGCTCCATACACCTCAGCAGAGTGGGCGCCTTGTATTGCGTCATCACGCCTGCTGTGCTTAGAAGTCAAAATGAAGGAGGAAGAAGTGCATGGCCTGCCGCCATCAGCGATACACCACTGCTGGTGATCCACAGTGTCAAGTGTCAAATGCAGCAGAGAAATCCAGGAGAATTATCAAGGAGTAGTGACCATTAGATTTCACTGTTAGTAGACTATTGGAGACTTTAGTGAGGGCAGTTCAGTAGAGTATAAAGATCAGTAACCAGATGGTAAAAGGTAAAGAAGAGAGTGATGTGCGAGATAGGGGATTGGACGAGAATGGACCATGCTTTCCTGGAGTTTAGAAATGAAGGGGAAATTAGAAATATGACTATAGCGTTAGGTTCCTGTCGATGGACAGCAGGAATCCTGAGCCTTGCATTTAGAAGTCTCCCATTCCTCTCCGGCCACAGAGGAGGCTGCTTATCAGCCTCATTGACCCTGGAGCTCTGATCAAACCAGCACAGTGGGTTTGGTTGCTGCTGTCACCTCTGTTCCAGCTATAGCAACGCATGCCTGTCAGCAGCGACGTACTCCAGGGACTAAGTCCTCCTTTCAATAAACTGAGCATGCCCATGGGATGATCTCTCATTGGAGATCGGAGGTCACATGCTCAGGTCCTTCTCCAGTTCTGATTGGACCATCAGGAAGGTCAGGAAGGTCCCGCAAGGACCCTGCTATAAAAGGTTCGCATGGCCGGTCTTATAGTAGTATAGACTGCATTACCAGACTATGAGTGAGTTTTGATCAACAAAAACCCAATAAATAGTACTGTAGGCAAAAACTCAAAAGTCTCAATTAATACACGACACCAAATTAGTATAAATTGCCAATAATTACAAAATTTTATTAAATACATTAGCATGACAACAAGAAAATTCACAGATAAAACAGGGATACTGCAATCTTAAAGAGGAGCCATATTGCACATTTGCCCGAAGCTGGCATTAACAAATTCATAATATTGCAAAGGCCTTCATGCCTACAGAAAATGCGTGACGCCTCCTGACGAAGAAGCGAAACACACGTTGGGGCGACGGGGATGCCAGTGCCACACACTCCCTCCATGTAAGTCTCCAATTGGGAAATTTTCCATTGTCTAAATTTCTTAGTGCACCTTTTTGAGACGCTCTTTTAGAGCTAGATGGTATTGCTTGCTCATAGAGTATTTCATATATTGAGTTATGCCCTTGTCCATAAGGAATAATTTTAGTATGTTTACTCGGTTGATATGAAAGCAATTCATATGGGTGTTACCTTGGACACATGAGTTTGGCATTTTCTGTAGGCATGAAGGCCTTTGCAATATTATGTATTTGTTAATGCCAGCTTCGGGCAAATGTGCACTATGGCTCCTCTTTAGGATTGCAGTGTCGTGTATGAGTGAGTGTTGTATGCATGTATGAATGTCTCTGGTGAATAACTCATTAAGAAACCCCTACCCTTGGTATGCATGTGTTGTGCGGCCTAGCCTGTTAAGCGCCCAGGCTTAGGTGTAGTTAGAGGCAGAGTCTGAGACTGGCATCAGTGTCCACCGGTGGCTCTGCACGCCACGGTGCACATGCTCGACACTCCACCATAGTTAGCGTCTATAGTGGCGTCCGCAGGTGCGACGCCGCACGCTCAGAAGGTCTAGAGGGACTCTGACTCCATGTCCTTGGGCTAGAGTACTGTAACACCATTCTGTGTGCTCCGTTGCCAGGTTCTGTGAGCTAAACAGGCTCCGGCATTTATATTCTGCGGTAGTGTGGCTCTGTGAAGTAATAGAATTCGCCCTGTTCACACTGGGTGACGTTAACTCACGTGTGACCTTTTGTATACCGCTTTATACTTCCACCATTACTAAGCAGCAGTTTACCACCCCTGCACGGTGGACCCCGAGAACGCACCTTACTATTAATTTATTATTTGGTACGTTCCGCCAGCCCTAACATTATACTAGCGTCAAGGTCTGGCTAGTAATGGCGGACGAACAGCAACTGCTGCAGCACATCCGGCAGCTGGGAGGCAGGTTGGCAGCTCTCGAGTGTTCAGCCTCAGCTGCAGATGTTACTGCGGTCGCTGTTCAAGCGGCCATGGAGGCCATCTTCCGTGTGACCACTGCCATCCCTGCTCCGACTTTGTCCCGCCTCCCTCTGCCCGAGAAGTTCTCGGGTGATAGTGCCTCATGTAGGGGTTTCGTCAGCCAGTGAGCTACACAGCTAGAGCTGCTGGCGGCATGATTCCCCTCAAAGCGGGCTAAGGTGGGATTTATCATCTCCCTCCTGTCGGGCAGGGCTCTGGAGTGGGCCACTCCGCTGTGGTAGAGCGGTGACCCCGTGCTACAGAGTGCCTCTCAGTTTCTGGTCACTCTGAAGCAAGGCTTTTTGGGGCCTCTGGTCACACATGACACTGCGCTCCAGCTCCTGGCTTTAACACAGGGTTCGTCCTTGGTCAGCCAATATGCCATCCACTTCCAGACTCTGGTCTCAGAGCTGGAGTGGCCTGATAAGGTCCTCATTCCCATCTTCTGGAGAGGCCTGGCTGATCATGTCAAGGATGACCTGGCCACTAGGGAGGTTCCCGCAACACTGGAGGAGCTCATTACCATCTCCACCCGCATTAATCTTCGCTTTACCGAGCAAGGGTTGGAGCAGACCCAGTCCAGCCAGAGGTTTAGATTGGGATCAACCTTCACTAAACCTCCGGTGTCTGAGCTCCCAGAACCCATGGAGGTGTCTCGCAGGGGTTCCAAGCCCCGGTCCGCGTGAGCATCGCAAGTCTGTTCCCTCTGACACAGCGTCTAGAGATGAGCGACTTTGCCTCCGGGAGGGTCGAGTCGGGATTCAGGCCACCCGATTTTACCATCGGAAAAATCGGCCGACTATCAGAAAAAGTCGGAGTTTCGACCGAAACTCGACCCCAATGCAAGTCAATGGGGAATAAAAGTCAGCAGTGAGTGGAGGACAGTAAACACACCTACTGTGGCCATTTCAATGGAAACGATATCAATTCTTATTACTTAAGCATGTCAACCTTAATTTACTTTATAATAATAGTAACGCATTGAAAACTGCGGGTTCTTTGACTAAAGTTGTGGGGGGGAGAGTACAGCCCGATTAGGGAGGTGGAAAAACTGACATATGTTGAGGTGTATGCTGGATGTTCAGCAGCTGCAAATGGAGGAATTGGAGAAGTCGGAGGAAGAAGAGGACAAAGTGAGCCATTTGAACATCGATAGGGGAGGAGAGGTAATTTTGAACAATAGTTGACAACTGCTGTCTCCTATCTGTTGCAATCGATTCAGTATTAACAGTCGTGTGAGCGGCACTCGAGAGATCAGTCCACAACATGGTCATGAAACCCCTGTCTCCAACGCCACTTTGGCTGTGTGCACCACGAACACCTCTTCCATGTTGTCCAGTATGGCTCGTGGTAGAACCTGCACCGCTGCTGTGTGCTTGGAATGCCTCTAACAAACGGTTTACCAGAGTTGCTTGTTTGTTCGCCAATATTAGCTCTAGGTTCTCCTGTGGCATGATGTTCTGTAATTTGCCTTTATAGCGTGGATCGAGGATGCTGGCCAACCAGTAGTCATCATTCTTCATAATTTTGGCAATGCGGGGGTCCCTTTTTAGGATCCGCAAGAGATAGTCACTAGAGTTGAGCGAAACGGGTCGGTCAAATTCATAAGTCGCCGACTTTCGCTGAAGTCGAGTTTCATGAAATGAAACCTGACCATAGCGTGAGGTCGGCCACGAGGTCGGCGACCAGAGCGCCAAAGTCGCATTTTAAATGATGCTTCCAGTGCCCTTTTTCAGCCAATGATGGAGGACGCACACTGTGGGCAATGCGATGACATGGGCAGCGGTCACCACCATCTTTAATAAGGTCATGCAAATGATTGGCTTGCTTTGTTTTTCCGTCACAGGGGCTATAAAAGGGCGTGCAAGCCGACCGCCATCTTACTTATGCCGATCTTAGCATAGGGAGAGCTGCTGCTGCTGCTGATTCTGTAGGGAGAGCATTAGGCAGGGAAGAAGAACAAAAAAACTGCTTCTGCTGGTAGCGATTTTCACTACAACACAACAGTTTGTGTGCAGTGACAGGGGAGGCAATATTTTTTGTGCATCAGCTCTGTTGGTTATTAGGCTGCCTTATAAGGCTCCCTGATAGCTGCATTGCTGTTTGCACACTGCTGTGCAAACTGCTTTTTTAAAAGCAAAAATACTTTTCTTCCTCTTTTCTGCACAGTTACCAAGCGTTCATTTTTCCACACTTTTGTGTGCAGCAGTCCTGCTTATTAGGCTGCCTGCTGCCATACTTGGACTGAGAGCATCATTGTCAGCCTCCTAAAATCTCTAGGGAGCTTCCAGTTCTCCCCAATACTATATATATATATATATATATATATATATATACACACCTTGTACTTTGTCATACACCAGCCAATTTCCGCCTGTTACATTGAGGTGTAATCTATAGTGGGCCTGAGATAATAGTTCAGCCTCCTAAAATCTCTAGGGAGCTTCCAATTCTCCCCAATACTATATACACACCTTGTACTTTGTCATACACCAGCCAATTTCAGCCTGTTAAATTGAGGTGTAATCTATAGTGGGCCTGAGATAATAGTTCAGCCTCCTAAAATCTCTAGGGAGATTCAAATTCTCCCCAATACTATATACACCGTGTACCTTGTTTTACAGTGCCATATAGCTGGTGGTATTTTGGGTACATTTTTCCAAAAATGAGGAAGTATGGTGGAAGAGGCCATGGAAGTGGGCGGGGGTTGCCAGCTGGTACTGATGGTGGTGGGGGTGGTGGTGCATCTGCTGGTAGTGGCAAAAGCACAAGAGCACCTAAGGCAGGAGGTGTTGAGCCTGCGTCATCGTCTGGCTCCAGAATGCCTGGAAGGCTACCTTTTCTGGGAGTAGGTTAACCTCTTATAAAGCCGGAGCATCAGGAACTGGTTTTGGCTTACATTGCCGGAACAGACTCCAGCAAATATGCCCTCCCAAAAATGCAAGCACTGAGTCGTCAAGTGCTGGCTCCTGGTCAGGAACAACCCCTTTCCTTGTGTCCTTCACCCCCACCAAAAGTGAATGATGCAGCAGGCCACACTTCACATTAGTCCATGTAGCTCTTTCCCACATACCATGCCTGGGTTATCAAGTCAAATTGTGAATTCCCCAGTCCAAGATGAATCTGACATGGAGTGTGGGTGGCTAGCCAGGGCAGTGGGGTTAATCGGTACCGGGCCGGTGTCTCAGAGGGATGTGTCACGGTGGTGGTGACCCGGTCCGTGGGCATGGGCGTCCATGCACAGGGGTGAATAACGTTTATAGGTGAATGATACATGACGCCACCTGTGGTTTCTGATCAGATTGACCAGCGCTGCAGTGTCGCTTCTCTGAGACAGATGTTGTGGTGCAGCTAAGATGTAGAAGCCCTGCACAGGTAGGGCTGTAGTCGCAGGGCAGATGAAAGAGTTGGCAAATGGTGTGCAGTGCAGGATGTAGCAGAGCCGTGCACCAGGCGCAGGAGAAAGATGACAGACACAGTCGTGCAGTTCCTTTACCTGTACTTGGTAAGTGCCGTACAGGACCCAGAGTACAGATGGAGAAGGAGTTGGTCAGCCTGGAAGCAAATAAGGAATTCTGTCTCTGCAGCTAGGTAGTGTGGCCTCCGTTCTAGCGCTTATCTGAGGTACTCGCAGTACTGAGTTCACTGAAGTTCCCCCTGTTGACTCTCTTTTGAAACTTTCTCGTATGGCAGGCAGCCATAGCCTTTTCCTTCTTGCTCACACAAGTCGCTGCTGGGGCCTCAGAGCCTTAGTTGGGAACAGAGCATTTACAGCTGCTACTTCCTCCGGTTTCTGCTGCAGGACCGTCAGTGTCCCTACAAACTCGGAGACCGGAATCCGGACCATGCGTTCCAGCTAGGAGTGAGCCTTAACTCTGCTCATCCTCCAGCTCCCCTTTTCACATCCACACACTTCCCCTTCCCTTCACAGACTGCCCTAACTTCCCTCCTTCTGACCACAGAGAGCAGCTCCTCAGCAGTCAGGTTCAGAGCTCTCCCTGCTGGCCTGGAGTGGGAACTGTGTTGTGTGTTGGTTTAACTGCTAGAGAGATCCTTCGTTGCTCCCAAGCATGACATCACACTCCATAGGAGGAAGGTAATGCCACTGTGGCGACCGTACTCCTGGGGGCGCCACAAGTGCACTGATGCCCAGCCACTGCTAGATGATTTTGCTGGTGCATTGACCCAGACCACTACATTCCCCTCGCACTCTACACAGCCAGAATCTGACCCTGATGAAACTCAGGTTCCCCTTTCCGCATACTATACCACCTTACACGGTGACAAAGAGGAAGATGCAGATGAAAGTGCAGGTTCCTTCAGCAGGTGGGGGTGCATACTCATGGGCGACGGCTCTGGCACAGGGCCCCTTTAGTATGCAAAAGTGTCTCTGCCGGTGTGAGGCACCCGCCGTCAGACACACCGCCGCACTATGAGGGGCCCTGTGCTAGTGCCGTTGCCAACGAGTGGGCCTCCCCCGCTTGCTCAGGATCACAGCACTTGCAAAGTTGAAATACTTACCTCTCCCTGCTCCACCGCCGTGACATCTTCCGCGTTTCCTGACAGTGACATTCTGGTCAGAGAGCGAGATGACATCACGTCTGTATGCCCTCTGCCTAAACAGTCCAAGTGCAGAGAGATGGAAGATGGGGACGACGAGGAGTCCAGACTAGTACAGGGATTCCCTAGCGAGGAGACTTATTTAATTGTTTTAAAGGTTGGGAGCAATTTTTGGGGAGCACTATACTCTGGAGAATGATATATGTGGCCCACCATACACTGGAGCATTCCAAAGGTGGACATCAGACACTGGAGCAGCATTTACAGGGCCCATTATACACTGGAGCATTAGAAATGGGGCCCATTATATATGGAGCATTATTTGGACCCATAACACAGTGGAGCTTCATCCATGGGGACCAACATATACTGTAGCATTATGTGGAGCTCATCATATACTGTGTGGAACATTATATGGGACCAATGATTCTGTATGGAGAAATATATGGGCCTCATTAATCTGTATAGCGCACTATGCGGTGGCCATAATACTGTATGGAGTAATATACTGTCCGTTTTTGGAGCTATTGGAGAATTTAAAATGGATATCAGTAATGTGATGTAAGAAGTGAAGTATTTTTCATTGTACTATACCGCTTTTTCTCTGTCGTATCAGAGGATCATGAATTGTGGCATGTAATCTAATAATCACATATGTGGGCCAATGTTCCAGGTGTCAATGATGCACTGCCAGCCAACATTTTCTCTTGCCCCCTGTAAAGCATCCTCCTCCCCAAAATAATCATCCCCCTCATCCTCGTCCTCTTATTCTTCTTCCTCCACCTCGTCCAGGACAGTTCCCTGAGCAGACAATGCCTGACTGTCATCAAGGCTTCCCTCCTCCTCCGCTGCAGACCCCTGATCCTTAATGTGCATCAAAGTTTGCATGAGCAGACGCATAAGTGGGATGCTCATGCTTATGATGGCGTCGTCTGCGCTTATGAGCCATGTGCATTCCTCAAAACACTGAAGGACTTTACAGAGGGCTTTCAGCTTTGACCACTGCACACCCGACAACTCGATGTCTGCCCTCAAACTGTCTGCCCGTGTATCCTCCCACAAATGCATTACAGCCTACCTCTGTTCGCACAGCATCTCAACCATGTGCATGGTGGAGTTCCACCTTGTTGCAACGTCTATGATTAGGCAGTGCTTGTTGAGGTGGAGCAATCGCTGCAGCCTCTGCATACGACTGGAGTCTACGGGTGAGCGATGGATGTGTGAGCACAGTCTTCGCACCTTATGGAGCAGGGCTGGTAACTCCGGATAATTATTTATGAAGCACTGCGCCACCAGGTTCAAGGTGTGAGCCAGGCAAGGTATATGTTTGAGTTTTCCCATGGCTATGGCCGCCACAAAATTACGTCCGTTATCACTGACTACCTTGCCTGGATCAAGATGTAGACTGCCCAGCCATGACTCAGTTTCTCGCTGCAAGTAGTCGGCCAGTACCTCCGCGGTGTGTCTGTTGTCGCCCAAAGACATCATCTTTAAAACAGCCTGCTGACATTTACCACTAGTTGTTCGACAGTGGGACACCTCATGTGCAACACTGGCAGCTGTGGATGGAGTGCTCGTGCGACTGCGCTCTGTCGATGAGCTTTTGCTTCTGGAGGAGGAGGAGGCGGAGTGTTGTGAGTTCATTTTCCCCTTCATTACTGAGACCCGAGGAACTCCCTCTTCTGGTAAAGAAAGGTAGTGAGCCTGATTATCAAACACCTGAGGCTGATGATGATGACTGGCTGAGTGGAGTTACTGACTGGATATAAGGCTGCCGACGCCCTTCTGCCCTGCGGGTGACTTCTCTGTGGGATCCTTGGAGACCAGTCTGAATTCCTGCTCCTCTAAAGCTAAGTTTGCTGCTCGGCCTTTTGCTTTGGTGCTTTGACTTTGTTTTGCTTTGTTTTTCTGGATTTCTGCCATTCCCTGCTGGGGTGTGCTGAATTCATTTAGCTCTGTCTTCTGAAAATACCTGAGTGCTGATTTAGTTTTTGAAGCCTAGCTGCTTCAGGGCCTTTTTCATATCAGCTTGTTGGCTTATGTCTTTGATAGGGTTTTGGCAGATTGCAGACAGCAGCCTTCCTGTCCTTTCCTATCTAGGTAGTTTTGAGGCCCGTCTTTGCTCAGTCTATCTTTTTGTCTGTGTTGGTATTTTCATCTTGCTTCACCGTCATTATATGTTGGGGGCTGCCTATTGCTTTGGGGTCTGCTCTGGGGCAGTTTGGATTTCCCCTTTCTTTCTTTGGGCCTATGTAATTCTCCGGCTGTGATCGAGGGGTCTAGGGCATCGTGGGAACCCCCACAGCTACTGCTAGTTGTGTTGATAGGTTCAGGGGTCTGCAATCTGATAGTTGCCAACTTCTCTGGTTTTCTGGACTTAGCTTGTATTTCTGCTTTTGCCTCCTACGGTGACTCATTCATAACATAATCACCCGCCATACCGCAGATCCTAGGGTACTCAATAGCAGGAAAGAATTGTAAAAAAAAAAAAAAAAAAAAAAGAGTGTATATTTTTTCCTCTATATCTCTGAGGCCGTAGGGGGAATTTTTTTTTTTTCTCTCAATGGAGATAAAGCAATTGTCTGATCGTGTGGAGCAGCTCGCTGCGGAAGTGCGGGTAATTTCCGCCTACCTTGCTCATTCACATGCTGCTGAACCAAAGATTCCTACACCTGATGTATTTTTTGGGGATCGGTCTAAATTTTTGAATTTCAAAAATAATTGTAAATTATTTTTTGCCTTGAAGCCTAACTCGTCAGGGAGCTCCGCACAGCAGGTTAAAATTGTCATCTCTTTGCTGCGTGACGATCCCCAGGATTGGGCGTTTTCTTTGAAACCAGATGATCCTATTCTGACTAATGTGAACGCATTCTTTCAAGCTTTGGGGTTGTTGTATAACGAACCTAATGCCATTGATCAGGCTGAAAAGACCCTGCTGGCATTGAGCCAGGGTCGTGATTCTGCAGAATTCTACTGTCAAAAATTCCGAAAGTGGGCAGTACTTACTACCTGGAATGATAATGCCTTGGCTGCTCTCTTTCGGAAGGGGTTGTCAAAAGCCGTAAAAGATACTATGGTGGGATTTCCTGTTCCTTCTGGTCTTGACGATTCTATGTCACTAGCCATTCAGGTTGATCGGCGTTTGCGCGAACGCAAAGCTGCATGAGAGGTGTTGCCACCTGTTGAACAAATGTCTGAACCTATGCAATGTGATAGAGTTTTTTCCAGAGAGCAGCGTCAGGAGTTCAGAAGGCGTAATAAGTTGTGTTTTTTCTGTGGAGATGCCTCGCATATTATTTCTGTCTGTCCTAAACGAGAGAAACGCTTTGCACACACGTTTTCTGTTGGGGGTGTTCAACCTAAGTTTCTTCTGGCTATTACTCTGATCTGCTCCCTGTCCACATTTTCCGCCAAGGCTTTTGTGGATTCGGGAGCAGCCCTAAACCTAATGGACTTGGATTTTGCTAAACGTTGTGGATTTCCGATGACACCTCTGCAGACGCCTATCCCTTTGAGGGGGATTGATGCTACTCCTTTGGCTAAAAATAAACCCCAGTTTTGGACCCAGGTGGTAATGCGGGTCTCCCCAGACCATCAAGAAAATTGCAGATTTTTGGTGTTGCATAATCTGCATGATACTATTGTTCTTGGGTTTCCCTGGTTACAGATTCATAATCCAGTTTTGGATTGGAAATCTGTGTCTGTGGTGAGTTGGGGTTGTCGGTGTGCCTTTAGTGAGGCTCCGGTGTTTTCCACCTCTCCTCAGTCGCATGATGTTCCTGATTATTTGGCGGACTTTTATGATGTATTTAGTGAGAATGAGTCTGCATCTCTGCCTCCTCATAGGAGTTATGACTGTGCAATTGAACTGAGCCCGGGGTGTAAATTTCCCAAGCGTCGGCTCTTCAATTTATCTGTACCTGAGCACGAGGCTATGCGATCCTATATTAAGGAGGCGTTGGAGAAGGGTCATATTAGACCATCCTCGTCACCCTTAGGTGCCGGGTTTTTTTTGTAGCCAAAAAGGATGGATCATTAAGACCTTGTATTGATTATCATGCCCTCAACAAAATTACTGTTAAATATCAGTATCCGTTACCCCTGATTTCTGATCTATTCTCCAGAGTTAAAGGTGCTTGCTGGTTTACCAAGCTTGACCTCAGGGGGGCATATTATCTTATTCGCATTAAGCATGGGGATGAATGGAAGACGGCATTTAATACTCCGGAGGGACATTTTGAGTACCTGGAGATGCCTTTTGGGCTCACTAATGCCCCTTCTGTCTTCCAGTGCTTCATGAACGATATTTTCCGAGATTTTGTCGATAAATTTTTGATTATCTATCTGGATGATATTTTGATCTTCTCCAAGGATTGGGATTCTCATGTGGAACATATTCGGACTGTGTTCCGGATCTTGAGGGAGAATTCCCTGTATGTCAAAGGATCTAAATGCCTTTTTGGAGTACAGAGGATTTCTTTTTAGGGATTTATTTTGTCCCCGTCAACTATTGAAATGGACCCGGCCAAGATACAGGCCATTCACGATTGGGTTCAGTCCACTTCTTTGAAGTCCCTCCAGAAGTTTTTGGGTTTTGCTAATTTTTATCGGAAATTTATAGCAAAATTTTCTAGTATTGCCAAGCCATTGACTGATTTGACTAAGAAGGGTGCTGATGTGTTAAATTGGTCTCCGGAGGCTGTTTCTTCCTTTCAGGAGCTGAAGCGAAGATTCACCTCCGCCCCGGTTTTGCGGCAACCTGATGTCTCACTTCCATTCCAGGTAGAGGTGGATGCTTCTGAGATTGGTGCAGGAGCTGTTTTGTCCCAAAAGGATCCTGTAACATCTAAAATGAATCCCTGTGCTTTCTTTTCCCGAAAGTTCTCTCCATCTGAACGTAACTATGATGTGGGGAATAGGGAACTGTTGGCCATGAAATGGGCATTTGAGGAGTGGAGACATTGGTTGGAGGGAGCTAAGCATCAAGTCGTGGTCCTCACTGACCACAAGAATTTGATTTACCTAGAGTCGGCTAAGCGCTTGAACCCTAGACAGGCTAGGTGGGCCTTGTTTTTTACACGTTTTGATTTTGTGGTTTCTTTTCTTCCTGGAACAAAGAATGTCAAGGCAGACGCCCTCTCTAGGAGCTTCTTTGCTGATTCTCCTGTGGTGACCAAGCCTGCTACCATCTTAGGCGAAGGGGTAGTTCTTTCTGCCATCTCGCCCGATTTGACACGTGCTCTGGAAGAGTTCCAGGAGGACAAACCTGAGCGTTGTCCCAGTGGAAAGTTGTATGTTCCTGACCAGTGGAAGAAGAGAGTGATGTCTGAAGTTCATTGCTCTGTTTTGGCTGGTCATCCAGGTATTTTTGGTACTAGAGATCTAGTGAGTCAGCTTTTTTGGTGGCCCTCCTTGTCTCGTGATGTCAGGAATTTTGTGCAGTCCTGTGGGACGTGCTCCCGGTCTAAATCGTGTTCTCGCTCTAGTGGGTTGTTGATGCCTTTGCCTGTCCCCAAGAGGCCATGGACCCATATTTCAATGGATTTCATCTCTGATATGCCTGTCTCTCAGAGGATGACTGTTATTTGGGTGGTTCATCTTGTACCACTCCCTAAGTTGCCGTCTTCCTCTAAGTTGGTGCCCCTGTTTTTACAACAGGTGGTTCGTTTGCACGGGATTCCTGAGAACATTGTATCTGACAGAGGAGTCCAGTTTGTGTCTAGATTTTGGAGAACTTTCTGTTCCAGGCTGGGAATTCAGTTGTCCTTCTCCTCTGCTTTTCACCCTCAGACCAATGGGCAGACAGAGAGAACAAACCAGACCTTGGAGTCGTATTTGAGATATTTTATTTCTGCTGATCAGGATGATTGGGTTTCATTTTTGCCCTTGGCTGAATTTGCTTTAAATAATAGAGCTAGTTCTGCCACTTTGATGTCACCTTTTTTTTGTAACTTTGGGTTTCATCCTCGATTTTCTTCAGGGCAGGTGGAGCCCTCTGCCTGCCCAGGTGTTGACACTGTGGTGGAGAGAATGCACCAGATCTGGGACCAAGTGGTGGATAAGTTATCTCTCTCCTAGGAAAAGGCCCAGCGGTTTTCCAACCGACATAGGACCATTGGTCCCCAGTTTAAGGTTGGTGATATGGTGTGGTTATCATCAAAAAATATTGCTATGAAGGTGGCTTCTCCTAAGTTTAAGCCTAGATTTATTGGACCTTACAAGACTGTGGAGATTATTAATCCGGTCTCTTTTCATTTGGCTCTTCCTGTCACATTTAAAATCCATAATGTGTTCCATAAATCTTTGTTGAAGAGGTTTGTTGAACCTGTTGTTCCGGGGGTGGCACCTCCAGACCCTGTATTGGTTGAAGGTAACATGGAATATGAGGTAGAGAAAGTACTGGATTCCCGTCTGGCTAGACGGAGACTCCAGTATTTGGTTAAGTGGAAGGGTTATGGTCAGGAGGATAATTCCTGGGTCTCTGCCTCTGATATTCATGCCAAAAGATTGGTGCGTGCCTTTCATCGGGCTCACCCTGATCGCCCTGGTGGCGTAGTTGAGGGTTCGGTGACCCCTCCTCAAGGGGGAGGTACTGTTGTGAGTTCATTTTCCCCTTCATTACGGAGGCCCGAGGAACTCCCTCTTCTGGTAAAGAAAGGTAGTGAGCCTGATTATCAAACACCTGAGGCTGATGATGATGACTGGCTGAGTGGAGTTACTGACTGGATATAAGGCTGCCGACACCCTTCTGCCCTGCGAGTGACTTCTCTGTGGGATCCTTGGAGACCAGTCTGAATTCCTGCTCCTCAAAAGCTAAGTTTGCTGCTCGGCCTTTTGCTTTGGTGCTTTGACTTTGTTTTGCTTTGTTTTTCTGGATTTCTTCCATTCCCTGCTGGGGTGTGCTGAATTCATTTAGCTCTGTCTTCTGAAAATACCTGAGTACTGATTTAGTTTTTGAAGCCTAGCTGCTTCAGGGCCTTTTTCATATCAGCTTGTTGGCTTATGTCTTTGATAGGGTTTTGGCAGATTGCAGACAGCAGCCTTCCTGTCCTTTCCTATCTAGGTAGTTTTGGGCCCTGTCTTTGCTCAGTCTATCTTTTTGTCTGTGTTGGTATTTTCATCTTGCTTCACCATCATTATATGTTTGGGGGCTGCCTATTGCTTTGGGGTCTGCTCTGGGGCAGTTTGGATTTCCCCTTTCTTTCTTTGGGCCTATGTAATTCTCCGGCTGTGATCGAGGGGTCTAGGGCATCGTGGGAACCCCCCACAGCTACTGCTAGTTGTGTTGATAGGTTCAGGGGTCTGCAATCTGATAGTTGCCAACTTCTTGGTTTTCTGGACTTAGCTTGTATTTCTGCTTTTGCCTCCTACGGTGACTCATTCATAACAGCAGAGGGTCGAACACCAACAGCCAACTGTTGCCTATACCGTGGGCTAGGCAGCACTGTCTGTTGTGAATTCTCTTTCTCGGCTCCCTCTGGTGGTTACTGAAGGTAGTGGAGCTGGTCAGATTGACAGAGGTGTTGCGAATTCTCTTTCTGGGCTCCCTCTGGTGGTCACTGGAGGTAGTGTAGCTGGTCAGATTGACAGAGGCTTGCCACCTGATAATGATGATGACGATTGGAGATCTGGGGTTTCTGACGGGACTATTTAAGACAGCTTACTTCCTTCAATCCCTGCTGGTGATTTTCTTCCTGTGCCTTCTGAGGTCTGATGTCTCCTACTCTGTTCCTGCATGGTTCAGCTAAGTGGTTCATTTGCTAATCATTTTGCATTTGATCTGGTTTTGTCTATCTCTGCTTTGTGCAGGTCAGATTGCTGCTGCTGGGGCTTTGCTGGATCACCGCCCATATGTTACTGCTTGTGTCAGTTTGTTCTGTTCCCTGCTTTATTGGTCTCTTTTTGTTTTGCTTTCAGTATATACCAGAGTGCTGATATAGTGGGGGCGAAGTCGTGTGGCTTCAGTGTTTTTTGTGCATCAGATGTGTTGGATTTTTCTGGGTTTTTTGCGTGATTGCAGACAGTGTCTTTCCTTTCCTGTCCTGTCTGGTCAGTTTGGGCCCCATCATTTGCTCAGTCTATTTTTCTGCCTGCATTTGTGTTTTCATCTTGTCTCACCGACAATATATGTTTGGGGGCTATCTATTCCTTTGTGGTCTGCTCTGGGGCAGTTTAGATTTCATCTTTTCTTGCTTTAGGCTAGTTAGCTCTCCGGCTGTCCTGAGGCATCTAGGGCATCGTAGGTGCACTCCACGGCTACTGCTAGTTGTGTGAATAGGATCAGGGGTCTGCAATCCGCTTAGTTACCAACCTCTCTGGTTTTCTGGTGGCTTAGCCTGGTCCTGCTATCCTCCTCGGTGACCCATTCATAGCAAGACAGTGTCTTTCCTTTTCTGTCCTGTCTAGTCAGTTTGGGCCCCATCATTTGCTCAGTCTATTTTTCTGCCAGGGTTTGTGTTTTCATCTTGTCTCACCGACAATATATGTTTGGGGGCTATCAATTCCTTTGGGGTCTGCTCCGGGGCAGTTTAGATTTCACCATTTCTTGCTTTAGGCTGAGTTAGCTCTCCGGCTGTGCCAAGGCCTCTAGGGCATCTTAGGTACGCTCCACGGCTACTGCTAGTTGTCTGGATAGGATCAGGGGTCTGCAATCCCCTTAGTTAGCAACCTCTCTGGTTTTCTGGTGGCTAAGCCTGGTCCTGCTATCCTCTTCGGTGACCCATTCAAAACAAATGTCCCCCAGACCGCTGTCCCCTGTGGACCCTGCATCCACCACATTCACCCAATGAACAGTGATGGACATGTAAAGGTCCCTGGCCATGCCTACTGGCCCATGCATCTGTTGAGAGGTGCACCTTTCCACTCACTAATTGTTTGAGTGCATGGACAATGCGGTCTTTCACATGCAGGTGGAGGGCAGGGATGGCTTTTCTATAAAAGAAAATGCTGACTGGGTAGGTCATAGCATGGGACAGTGTAGGCCATGAGTTCTCGGATTGCTGTGTTTTCAATCAAACGGAAGGACATCATCTCTAATGAGAGCAGTTTGGCAATGTAGGCCTTCAAAGTCAGTGTACGCGGATGAGAGGATGAGTACTTTCTTGTCCTACTCAGAGTCTCTGTTAGGGTGAGCTGGACTTGAGAGCTTCATATGTTGGAACTAGCGGTGGACATGGTGGACTGAGAGGTGGTTGGTGATGGTGGTGGTGGTGGTGATGGCCTAGATGCAGTCTTTTGTTGGAAAAACATTGTGACTCTCTCACTGCTTTGGCCTTGCGCCGACACCTCAACATTTCTTGCTGGTGGTGTGCTAACCGGTGGACTTACAGTGGGGGAAGCAATGTAGCGTTGCTGGCTACCTTCAGTCGGAGCAGGTGCACATGTGCTACCTGAGGATTTGTAGTCCATCCACGCTTGCAAGTGCATGGTGTTTATATGTGTAAGCATGCAACTGGTATTCACATTTCGGAGAATTTTCCCTCTGCTAAAGGTCCCTCTGCACTTCTTACAGATAACCTTTGCCTCCTCAATAGGATTTTGGTCAAAAAAGTGCCACACTCCACTCTGCCTACTATGGTAAAAATTTTCAGGCCTTGCACGCTGTGCCAGTTTGACCATCCGGCCCAGCTGTCCTGCAACGCTTGTTGTTTTTTTAACACGATTTTGGACTGCTACAGGCCTGCTAGATAACCGCAGCTGCGATGTCGATGCCTGCTGAGGATCCTCCTCCTCGTCTGAGCTATTGCCAGCGGCACCCTCTTCCCCCAATGGATGCCAATCTGGGTCAAAAACTGGGTCATCCATCACCTCTTCAATTTCATCTGCACCTTCCTCTGTGTCACTGTGTAAGGTGGTATAGTATGCGGGAAGGGGCAACTGAGTTTCATCATGGTCATAATCTGGCTCAGTAGACTGCGAGGGCAATGCAGTGCTCTAGATGAATGTACCAGCAGAATCATATAGCACTGGCTGTGTATCAGTGCACTCCATGTCATATTCATCTTGGACTGGGGAATTCAGGATTTCACTTGATAACTCAGGCATGTTATGTGAAAAGAGCTCCAGGGAGTAATCTGAAGTGTGGCCTGCCGCATCCTTCACTTTTGGTGGGGGGGAAGGACACAAGGAAAGGTGTTGTTCCTTACCAGGAGCCTGCACTGATGACTCAGTGCTTGCAGTTTTTGAAACTTCAGAAGAGGAGGTGATAGAACTGGAGGCTGTTTTGGCAATGTAAGCCAAAACCTGTTCCTGATGCTCCGGCGTTAAGAGCGGTTTACCTACTCTCAGAAAAGGTAGCCTTTCAGGCCTTCTGGAGCCAGACGATGATGCAGGCTCAACACTTCCTGCCTTAAGTGTTATTGTGCTTTTAGCATAACCAGCAGATGCACCACCTCCACCATCAGTACCAGCTGCCCCCCCGCCTACGTCTGCGGTCTCTTCCATCTTACTTCCTTGTGTTTGGGAAAATGTACCAAAAATGCCAGCAGATATATGGTACTCTATGAGGAGCGTACAGCTGTATACGGTATAGGAAAAAATTTAAATCTCCGTATATATTTCCGTAGTCACACACAGATGCTCACTCAGTATGGATTTCACCGTAATACAAACGGCAGATATACGGTACTGTATCAGAAGCGTCCAGCTGTATACGGTGTAGGGGAAAATTTAAATCTCCATATTTATTTCCGGAGTCAAAAACAGACGCTCTCTCAGTATGGATTTCACCGTAATAAAAACAGCAGATATAAGGTACTGTATCAGAAGCGTACAGCTGTATACGGTGTAGGGGAAAATTAAAATCTCCGTTTTTATTTCCGGAGTCACACACAGATAGTATGTATTTGTCCGTGATACCAGCCGGTATATGGTAGTGTGTGAGTAGCGTACAGCTCTATGCGGTGTGGGAAAAAATGAACGGTCAGTAGCTGTGCAGAAAATAAGAATAAAAGTTTTAATGCTGTGTAAAAAGCAGTCTGCACAGCAGTGTACACACAGCAATGCAGCTATCAGGCAGCCTAATAACCATTGCTGCTGCACACAAGAAAATCCTCCCCTGTCGCTGCACACAAGAAAATCCTCCCCTGTCACTGCACACTAACTGTGCAGCATAATTGCTATCAGCACAAGCACATAAGAACTTCTTCTATCTTCACAGCCCTAACTCACTCCCTACTGATAAACAGCAACCTCTCCCTACTGTTAAGATCGGCAGAAGTAAAATGGAGGTTGGCGTTCAGGGCTTTTATAGACACTATGATGCCCCCCAAAGCAAGCCAAACACTGCAATGCCCTTCTCTACGATGGTGGTGGACGTGTCACATGTCATCTCGTTGCCCAGTGTACGTCCTTGCTTATTGGCTGAAAAAAGGCACCTGCAATCATTTTGGGAAATCTGACTTTGGTGCTTGTTTTTCCGACCGCATGGCCGACTTCACGCCATGGTCGGGTACCGGTCGGCGAAACCCGACTTTGGCAAAAGTTGATGACTTATGAATCTGGCCGACCTGTTTCGCTCAACTCTAACAGCGACATTTTCATCCAAGTTGTCCTTCAAGGGGACACTTGAGTTTGGCTCTTCCACTTTGGAGGTGCAGGTTTGTGTGGATTCTGGTGCAGAGGGCAATTTTATGTCCTCCGCCTTCGCCCAACGGCATGCAATCCCCTTAGTCTTGCTACCTCAGCCTGTCACTACAGAGTGATGAATGGAGCGACACTGCACTCCAAGATTATCCACCTGACTGCTCCACTGAGTCTCTCCCTGTCTCCATCCCATCAGGAGACATTATCCCTCCTTGTTATGCCTGAGGGCATCAATCAGGTCCTCCTTCCAGGGGTTCACTGGTTGCGTTTCCACTCTCCTCATACAGAGTGGTCCTCAGGAAAAATTCTCAGTTGGAGTAAGTCCTGTCAGGGTAGATGCCAGAGGGACTGTGTACAGTTCACTACCACAGAGGTTCCCGCAGATCTTTCCTCGCTCCCCAAGCACTATCACCAGTATGCGAACGTTTTCACCGTCCCTATGACTGTCCTATTGACCTCTTGCCCGGTGCTGAGCCTCCTTGGGGTCGTGTCTATCCCCTATCTCTCCCGAAGACCAAGGCCATGTCTCAATACATCAGGGAGAATCTGGCAAGGGGATTCATTAGAAAGTCAGTGTCACCAGCGGGGGCGGGATTCTTCTTCATCCAAAAGAAGAATGGAGAATTACGTCCCTGCATTGATTACAGGGGTCTTAACGCCATCACCATTAAGAATGAGTATCCTCTACCCCTGATATCAGAACTGATTGATAGATTACGAGGAGCGAGGGTTTTTTCCAAGTTGGATCTGCAGGGTGCCTATAACTTGATATGCATCCGTGAGGGGGATGAGTGGAAGATGGCCTTTAACACCAGGGATGGCCATTACGAGTATCTAGTCATGCCCTTTAGGCTCTGTAATGCTCCTGCTGTCTTCCAGGACTTTGTGTATGATATCTTTCGAGATATGCTCTCTACCTCGGTGGTTGTCTATCTGGATGATATTCTCATCTTCGCTCCATATATAGACTCACAGCAGAGAGAGGTTTGTAAGGTCTTCAACCGTTTACAGGCAAATTCCCTCTACGCCAAGAAGTGCCTGTTTGAGCAGGAATCCTTGCCTTTCCTGGGCTACATCATCTCTGCCCAGGGTTTGGCTATGGATCCTGCCAAACTGCAGGCGGTAATGGACTGGCAGGAACCCCACTCTTTCAAAACAATGCAGCGCTTTTTCGAGTTCATAAACTAATATCGCCAGTTCATTCCCCACCTTAGTAGCTCCCTTGGTTGCCCTCACCAAAAAGGGAGCTAACCCCAAGCTATGGTCGGAACAGGTCTCCAAGGCCTTTTCCTCTATCAAGTCCCATTTTGCTAGCCCTCCCATTCTACATTGTTCTGATGTAGATAAACCTTTAATCTCGGAGGTAGATGCCTCTTCCGTCGGTGCCAGAGCGGTCCTCTTCCAGAAGGACGCTCAGGGTCGGAAGCACCCCTGCTTCTTCTCTAAAACTTTTTTACCTGCGGAGAGGACCTATTCCATTGGGGACAGGGAGTTGCTAGCGATGAAATTGGCCTTCTCAGAGTGGAGACATCTCCTGGAGGGTGATCGGTACCCTTTCCAGGTGTTCACCGACCATAAAAACTTGGTCTATCTCCAAACCGCCCAAATTCTAGCCAAGCCCGATGGTCTCTCTTCTTCTTCCGGTTCCACTTCACCCTACATTTCCTTTCCGATGAGAAAAATGTCCGGACCAATGCGCTCTCTCGCTCCGTGGTGTCAGTGGACGAGGCGGAGCCTCGGTTAATTGTACCATCTGAGGACAGTGGCTCCAGTCACCCTTGAGTCTGTACCCCCGGGCAAGACTTTTGTCCCTGCCCGTTTGCATCCGGAGGTCCTCTCTTGGGCTCACGCATCCAGGGTGGGTGGTCACTTTGGTACTAAGCGGACAGTTGAGCTTTTGGTGAGGACAAACTGGTGGCCGCATATGGCCCGTGACATCAGAGACTATATTCAGGCATGCGTCTCCTGCGCCAAGAATAAGTCTTCCCAGCAACGACCCACTGGGTTACTTTACCCCTTACCGGTGGCGGACAGGCCCTGGGAGATGGTTGGCATGGACTTTGTGGTGGGTCTACCCAAGTTCAGTGGCAGCACAGTTATTTGGGTCGTCACCGACCATTTTTCTAAAATGGTGCACTTGGTGCCTCTCTCTTGGCTACCTTCCACACAGGGCCTAGCAGTGTTGTTCATTAAACATGTTTTCCGGTTACACGGCATGCCAGACAAGATTGTCAGCGACCGGGGTCCCCAGTTTGCGTCTCGGTTCTGGAGAGAGCTCTGTTGCTTGCTCAGTATTGAGCTGAATCTCTCCTTGGCCTATCATCCCGAGACAAATGGGTTGGTAGAGAGGGCCAACCAGACCCTGGTCACATATCTCCAACATTTTGTCTCGGCCAGGCAGGATGACTGGGTATCTTTGTTGCCGTGGGCAGAGTTCGCCTTGAACAACACTGTGGCCGATTCCACCGGCCAGACCCCATTCCTCCTTAACTACGGCCGACATTCTCGTGTCCCTGTGCCCATGCCCATGTCATCCACTGACTCCAGAGTGGCAGACTGGGTGGTGGAGGCACGTGATATTTGGGACCGCACCCAGGATGCTATTCGGGCCTCTAAGGAGAGAATGAGGGTCTCCGCGGACGAACACCAGCGTCCTGCTCCAACCTTCTCCACTGGCGACTTAATGTGGCTATCCGCCTGTAAAATCAGGCTGCGAGTCGAGTCCACTAAGTTCGCTCCTCGCTACATTGGTCCCTTTAAGTTCCATGAGCAGATCAGCTCTGTGGTCTATCGTCTGGCCCTTCCACCACACTTGGCTATTTCTGACACCTTCCACGTGTCCCTCCTTAAGCCGGTCCACATGTCCCGGTTCTCCGAGTCATCTGCCGGAACATCAGACCTGTTCTCAGACGAGTTTGAGGTTAATGCCATCGTGGGATGCAGGGTGGTACATGGAAAAAAGTTTTATTTGGTGGACTGGAAGGGTCATGGTCCAGAAGCTCGGACCTGGGAGCCAGTGGAGGACATCCGCGCTCCGCTTCTCATTGCAGCATTTGAGTGTAGCGAGGCTCAGAGGGGAGGGGGCCCTAGGAAGGAGGTAATGTTATGCATCAGGTTCCTGTCGCTGCACATCAGGAATCCCGCACCTTGCATTCGACAGTCTCCCATCTCTCTCCAGTCGCAGAAGAGGCTGCTCAGCAGACTCGTTGATCCCGGCGCTCTGCTCAGACCAACTCTGTGGGTTTGGTTGCTGCTGCCACCTCTGGTCCAGCTATAGCAACGCATGCTGGTCAGCAGCGAGTCCACTGAGCATGCCCGTGGGATGATCTCTCATCAGGAAGGTCCCTGAAGGACGCTGCTATAAAAGGTTCGCATGGCCGCTCGGCCATGCGCTAGTGTAGACTGCATTACCAGACTATGAGGAGTGAGTGTTGTATGAATGTCTCTGGTGAATGACTCATTAAGAAACCCCTACCCTTGGTATGCATGTGTTGTGCGGCCTAGCCTGTTAAGCACCCAGGCTTAGGTGTAGGTAGAGGCAGAGTCTGAGACTGGCATCAGTGTCCACCGGTGGCTCTGCACGCCACGGTGCACGTGCTTGACACTCCACCATAGTTAGCGCCTATAGTGGTGTCCGCAGGTGCGACACCGCACGCTCACAAGGTCTAGAGAGACTCTGACCAGGTGTCGTTGGGGCAGAGTTTTGTGACCCCATTCTGTGTTCTCCGTTGCCGGGCTCTGTGAGCTAAACAGGCTCTGACATGTAATGCGGCTCTGTGAGGTAACAGAGTTCGCCCTGTTCACACTGGGGGACGTTAACCCACGTGTGATCTTTTGTATACCACTTTATACTTCCGCTATTACTAAGCAGCAGTTTACTACCCCTGCACGGTGGACCCCGGGCTGCGAACGCACCTTACTATTATTTTATTATTTGGTGCGTTCTGCCAGCCCTAACATATAGTTAGTACAATAGTCCCCCTTCATATACTTTAGATGTCCACATAGTATTATGCACCCATAGTTTTCCATATAGTATAGTGCACCCCATAGTCTTCTGTATTGTATAGTGCACACCATAGATGTCCATATAGTCTAATGCACCCCATAGTCCTCCATATAGTATACTGCACCCCATAGTCCTCCATATAGTATAGTGCACTCCTCATAGTCCTCCATGTAGCATAATGACCTCCATAGTCCTCCTCACTGTATAATGCACTCAACAGTCCTCCATATAGTATATAGCATAATACACTGCTCATAGCTCTCCATATAGCATAAAGCACCCCACAGTCATCAATATAGTATAATAAACTCCCCAAGGTCCTCCATATTGTATAATGCACCCCATAGTCCTCCATATGGTATAATGCACCCCATAGTCCTCTATATGGTATAGTGCACCTCATAATCCTCAATATAATACACCCCATAGTCCATCAAAAACTATAATGTACTCCACACAGTTCTCCATACAGTATAATGCACTTCCTATAGTCCTCCATACAGTATAGTGCACTTCAAATTGTTCTCCAATTGTACACCCCATATAGTACAATGCACTCCCCATAGTCATCCATATTGTATAATGCATCCCCATAATCCTTAATTTAGTATAATGCACTCCATAGTCTTCAATATAGTATAATACATCACATAGTCCTCCATAGAGTGTAATACTCCCCATAGTCCTCCATATAGTATAATGCACCCCATGGTCTTTCATCTTGTATAATGCACCCCATAGTACTCCACATAGTACAATGCACTCCTCATAGTCCTCCATATAGTATGATGCACTCCCCATAGTCCTCTATATTTTATAATGCACTCTCCATAGCCCTCCATATGCTATAATACATTTTGCTCCATACAGTATTATGGCCACCACAATGTGCTCACTCATTTAAATAAAAAAATAACAATACGCACCTCTCCTCCTCATTACCCCACTGCTCGAGTTTCTGCAGCAAGTGTTCTGAAGCTCTGCATATCTCAGCAGAGCAGGAGGCAATGTAATGACGTCATTGTGCCAGCTGTGCGTTGCGCTGCTAAGAAATCAGAATGAAGGAGGAAGAAGTGCATGGCCTGCCGCCATCAGCAATACACCACTGCTGGTGATCCACAGTGTCACGTGTCAAATGCAGCAGAGAGATCCAGGAGAATTAGCAAGGAGTAGTAGCCATTAGATTTTGCTGTTAGTAGACTGTTAGAAACTTTAGTGAAGGCAGCTTCAGTAGAGTGTAAAGAGTAGAAACCAGATTGTAAAGGGAAAAGAAGAGAGTGATATGAGAGATAGCAGATTAAATGAGAGTGGACCAAGTTTTCCAAGAGTTTAGAAATTAATGTAATATTAAAAATAGGACTGTAGTGCAATTCTGGTTGAGATTTTTTTTAAGTAAAGAGGTTATGACAACGTGTTTCAATGAAGAGGGAAAGGTCCCAGAAGAAAGAGAAGGGTTAAATATTTTAGATAGGTAGGTTGTTACAACTGGGGAGAGGTGCTGGAGGAGATGTGAGGGAATAAGGTCACTGGTGCAAGTTGTAGGGCAAGGAGCCTCTTAACTTCATGTTTGGGGTGCCGACTGAGCTTGAGGTACGAAGGGAAGGAGATCCAGGCTCTGAGGGGATTGTGCAAAAATGGCATTCTAGATGTGGTTGATTTTTTTTGTAAGAAATAAGTGGCCAGATCATCAGTGCCAAAGTTAGGGTGGTTTCACATTAGCGCTTTTTAAGCGCACGCACGGCCGGGGGTAGCTCCGCCCCCGAGCCGGCTCTCTGCCCGGCGTGCCCGCCCCTTGCTTGTAGCGCCGCCTCCTAGCACACAGCGGCGCCTGCGATCGGCGCACCCTATCTTTAGCATAGGGTGCGCAGATCGTGCGCAGGCCGTGCGTTAGTTGCGCTTTGACCTGCGCTGCGCGCCAAAATCAAACTTTTCGGATTTTGGCGCGCACGGCGCACTGTCAAAAGTGCGCAGCGCAGGTCAAAACGCAACTAGCGCACGGCCTGCACACGATCTGCGCACCCTATGCTAAAGATAGGGTGCGCCGATCGCAGGCGCCGCTGTGCGCTAGGAGGCGGCGCTACAAGCAAGGGGCGGGCACGCCGGGCACGCCGGGCAGAGAGCCGGCTCGGGGGCGGAGCTACCCCCGGCCGTGCGTGCGCTTAAAAAGCGCTAATGTGAAACCACCCTTAGTCATTAATTAGTCATTAGGGATCAGGACGGAGTTGAAAGTTTTGAAGAGCTGTTTTGGATTGGCAGCCTGTTATGTGATGAGGGTGGTGATGTATACGTGTTTGAGCAGATGAAGGGTAGACATTTTGAGCATGAACTTAGAGTGGATGAAGTGGATGAAGTCTTCTGCCAAAGGCGATTTTCTCCACTGATGCTTGGCGCACATTGTGTGTTTGCACTGTATTTAGTAGAATAAAAAGATTTTTTACTTCACTCAAGTTTGGATGCTATCCTTTTATTCTACTGATGATTAATTTATCCAAGTCAGCTCCTTGGATGTTAGGTATCCTACCTACTTCTTGGAAGTTCTTATAGAGTGCTGCGGTTAACTTTTGTACTTTTGATTAACCTTTTTAATGTATCTGCATCTTCAGGATGAAGATAATAGTATCAAATGTTGCAGAACAAAGAGCTATACTTCAATATTGCACCTGTGCTAAGCCAAAGACTGCAGTGGGGGAGAACATCACTACTCGAAGCAGTAGCGGAAAGAGGTTAGTATTAGTTTATTGTATTCTTTGCCAGGATACAGTGGAAGCATTATTACTACAGAAAGCTGGATAACTAAAAGGACGCACATGGGGCATTATTTCTACATGAGAGCAGTATTATTATAAGGAAAAATAGGGCAGCATTATTACTGAAAGGGGGCTGTAAAATTATCAGGAGGCATATGGGGTATTATTAATCTAGAAGTACTGTATAACTATAAACAGGCACAGGGGGGCAGTATTACTATATGGGGCTGTATGAAAATTTGGAGGTACACATGTATTATTATATTGAGGCATAGAGTGCGCTATTACTACAGGAGAACAGAATAATTATAAAGATATAAAGGGCGGGCAGCATTATTACTGCAAGCGGGTTGTATAACTATAATGAAATACAGGGGGATAATTACTACAGGGAGGCTGTGTAGCTATAAGGAGACACAGGGAGGCACTATTACTAAAGGGGGCTGTATAAAAATTAGGAGATGAGTAGGGCTCTGTGTAACTATAAGGAGGCATGGGGGCAATATTATTATAAGGAGATTCAGGTTGAATTATTAGTATGAGGACTGCAGGCAAAGCTATTACATTCATACTGTGTGGGGGAGGGTGCCATAACTGTGCAGGGCAAGAGAGGAGGCATTATTACAGATTTATGCACTGGTTGAGTAGAGGAAGGAGCATGTGACACAGGTGTTGGAAAAATAATGATAAAATATTTGCGTGTTTCATTCTGCATAAATTAGTCATGGATGGAAGAAGTGGTTATGGCTGTCTGGGTTGAGTGGAAGAAAAAATAGAAAGTGAAGTGAGAGTATTACTGGCGAGTCACTGGCTTTGTACAGTTTTCACATATATGGTCTGCAGAGCACTAATGCAAAACTGACACTGGTAATTTGTTCACCGTATTCTAGATTTGTATTTTTTACCGCCTTCTCATATACAAACAGCTCCATGGTGCTTCCAAAAATAATAATAATAATAATAATAATAATAATAATATGCTGCTAAAATATAATTAGGGTCGGGCAATATTATTATGATTATTTTACTGTTGTATTAATGGCAATATTGGTCTTGGTATAGTTATGTCTGTCAATGAAAAGAATGAAAAGTATAGTGGCATTATTGCCTCACTATGTGGTGGTATTATATGATCACAGCTTGACTCTTTATTGGTAACATTGGTGTTTCAATTGTTCATATTTTTTTTATTTCATATTTGTAATAGAGACCCCCATCTTGAAAACTGTGTGTATACATGGGGGTGGGTAGGGAGGACAACACGTGCCTGTGTACTTTCAAATTTGCTTGGGCTGAATTTGGGCCCAGTCCAGCCATGATCCAACTATTTTCTTATACGCTAGGTCAATTAAAGAGTACGAGGGTATGAGTTGTTGAAAGTTGGGATACCTGCACAATTTCCAATTATCACATCTTCTTTCAGCACACAGCACATTACTGACAATCAGAGGTATGTCTGTGCGTTATGTCTCACACACTATCCCAAGAGATGAGATTCCTGGGAACATGCGTGGACATACTTCTATGACATCTATGACATTGATGAATGATACATGACATATCCTACAAATTGATTTTACTTCTCTCAATTTTTCAGGTTTACTTCTACCACATATTAAATCTATATTAGCAGAAATGTATTAAACAGACTGAGGAGTCAATGAGAAGCCAACAGGTTACCATATATGTCTGTAATATTTTAATTGCATAACTATTTTATATTTTTTGGGAATTAAAAGATTGTTATCATAATATTGACCATGTCTCGCACTATATAGCTTTTTAAATTGCCTGAATTAAAAAAAAAGGCAAGGAAATTGCAAGACGCATGAGAAGAGTGGTTGAACATATTTGCCATTTGGGGATCTTGTGTGGTGATGTCATCTTTTTTACCCCTTCATGACCTGAGCTTTTTTTGGTTTTGCGTTTTCGTTTTTTGCTCCCCTTCTTCCCAGAGCCGTAACTTTTTTATTTTTCCATCAATATGGCCATGTGAGGGCTTGTTTTTTGTGGGATGAGTTGTAGTTTTGAACGGCACCATTGATTTTTCCATGTTGTGTACTAGATAACAGGAAAAAAAATTGCTAGTGCGGTGAAATTGCAAAAAAGTGCAATCCCACAATTGTTTTTGTCTGGCTTTTTTACTAAGTTTACTAAATGCTAAAACTGACCTGCCATTATGATTCTCCAGGTCATTACGAGTTGATAGACGCCAAACATGTCTAGGATCTTTTAATTTAAGTGGTGAAAAAAAATTCCAAACTTTGCTAAAAAAAATTGTGCCATTTTCCTATACCCGCAGCGTCTCCATTTTTTGTGGTCTGGGGTGAGGGCTTATTTTTTGTGTGCCGGGCTGAGTTTTTAGTGATAATATTTTGGTGCAGATAAGTTCTTTTGATCGCCTGTTATTGCATTTTAATGCAATGTCACGGTGACGAAAAAAAATGTAATTCTGGCGTTTTAATTTTTTTTATCGCTATGCCATTTAGCGATTGCGTTAATCCTTTTTTTTATTGACAGATCGG
This sequence comes from Dendrobates tinctorius, assembly GCF_039654945.1. Classification (NCBI taxonomy): domain Eukaryota; kingdom Metazoa; phylum Chordata; class Amphibia; order Anura; family Dendrobatidae; genus Dendrobates; species Dendrobates tinctorius. The sequence goes on from NW_027361679.1 coordinate 64,996,336, forward strand.
GTGATTCTGAACTCAGCGACACCTAATATGTGTCGGTGTGATTTTTTTTTGTTTTATTTTGAATGGGACGAAAGGGGGGGATTTAAACTTTTTTTTTCCATTTTTTATGATGTCATAATGGTTGCCATGGCGACGCTGATGTCATCATAGGTTGCAAGCCCCGCCGCTCATTATGATGTCATGATGGTTGACTATGGGATGGAGGATGTGTGATGGGTATATGGGCACTGGACTATGGGATGTAGGATATGTATGATGGGTATATGGGCATGGGACTATGGGATGGAGGATATGTATGATGGGTATATGGGCATGGGACTATGAGATGAAGGATGTGTGATGGGTATATGGGCACTCGACTATGGGATGGCGAATATGTATGATGGGTATATGGGCATGGGACTATGGGATGGAGGATGTGTGATGTGTATATGGGCATGGGACTATGGGATGGAGGATGTGTGATGTATATGGGCACTCAACTATGGGATGGAGGATATGTATGATGGGTATATGGGCACGGGCCTAAGGGATCGTGGATATGTATGATGGGTATATGGGCACAGGACTATGGTATGGAGGATATGTATGATGGGTATATGGGCATGGGACTATGAGATGAAGGATGTGTGATGGGTATATGGGCATGGGACTATGGGATGGAGAATATGTATGATGGGTATATGGGCATGGGACTATGGGATGGAGGATGTGTGATGAGTATATGGGCGCTCGACTATGGGATGGAGGATAGGTATGTTGGGTATATTGGCACGGGACTATGGGATGGAGGATAATTATAATTTGTTATAACTATCCACAGTTAGTTACTATGCCCGGATAGCGCCGGGCTCTTCAGCTAGTATTTATAAAATTTTGCTGCAAACCGCAATACTGAAAAATGTCTAAATGCCCTGAGAATCAATGTTTAACCCCTTTCTGCCATCATACATACTATCCCGTCCTTGTGCCCTGGGACTTAATTCCCAGGGACGGGATAGTAAGTCATAGCGATCAGCGGTGGTGAGCGCCGCTGATCGCGGCCGTGTGTCAGCTGATTATCACAGCTGACACCCGGCACAATGTGTCAGGGGCGGTCACGGATCGCCCCCAACACGTTAACCCCTTGTACTGGGGGTTAAAGGGAAGCATCGGCAGGGAAGGGGCTCCCTCTGTGCTTCCCTGAGCCCCCCCACGGCAGCGCAATGTGCAGCGCTGCTGCGGGGGGGCTCTTTCCCTACAGGCCCCCGGATCCAAGATGGCGACGGGGACCTTCGGGGACCTGTAGGGAGCTGACTTCCTCACTGCCTGCAAAGCTCAGACATGAGGAAGTCTGCAGCAGTGCCTGTGACAGATCGCTGATCTGTCACAGTGATCTGTGATGTGACAGATCAGTGATCTGTGATGTGACAGATCAGCGATCTGTCACAGGACAGTGATGTCCCACCTGGGACAATGTAATAAAGGAAAAAAAAAAAGTGTAAAAATAATTTTTAAAAAATCGCTAAATAAATTAGTAAAAAAAAAAAAAATATTCCCCAATAAATTCATTTTTTGAAAAAAAAAAAAAACTATAAAAGTACACATATTAGGTATCGCCGCGTCCGTAACGACCCGCCCTATAAAACTGTCCCATTAGTTAACCCCTTTAGCGAACTCCTTAAAAAATAAAAAACGAAGCAAAAAATAATGATTTATTATCATACCACCGAACAAAAAATGCAATAACGCGTGATCAAAAAGACGCATATAAATATCCATGGTACCGCTGAAAATGTCAGCTTGTCCCGCAAAATACGAGCTGCCAAACAGCGTCATCCGCAAAAAAATAAAAAAGTTATAGCTCGCAGAATAAAGCGATGCAAAAATAATTATTTTTTATATAAAATAGTTTTCATTGCATAAAACCGCCAAAACATAAAAAACGACCTAAATGAGGTATTGCTGTAACCGTACTGACCCGAAGAATAAAACCGCTTTATTAATTTTACTGCATGCGGAATGGTGTAAACGCACCCGCCCAAAATAAATTCATGAAATGCTGGTTTTTGTTCATTCTGCGTCCCAAAAATCGGAATAAAAAGTGATCAAAAAAGTCACGTGCCCGAAAATGGTACCAATAAAAAAGTCAACTCGTCCCGCAAAAAATAAGACCTCAAATGACTCAGTGGGTCAAAATACGGAAAAATTATAGCTCTCAATATGTGGTGATGCAAAAACTATTTTTACAATAAAAAGCGTCTTTTAGCGTGTGACAGCTGCCAACCATAAAAACCGCCAAAAATAGTAAATCAAACCCCCCGTTATCACCCCCTTAGTTAGGGAAAAATAATTTTAAAAAAATGTATTTATTTCCATTTTCCCATTAGGGTTAGGGTTAGGGCTAGGGTTAGAGCTAAGGTTAGGGATAGGGTTAGGGTTAGGGCTAGGGTTAGGGCTAGGGTTAGGGCTGAGATTAGGGTTAGGGGTGTGTTGGGGTTAGGGTTGGAGTTATAATTGGGGGGTTTCCACTGTTTGGGCACATCAGGTGCTCTCCAAATGCAACATGGCGCTGATCTCAATTCCAGCCAATTCTGCGTTGAAAAAGTCAAATGGTGCTCCTTCCCTTCCAAGCTCTGCCATGCGCCCAAACAGTGTTTTACCCCCACATATCAGGTATCGGCGTACTCAGGACAAATTGCGCAATAACTTTTGCAGTTCAATTTCTCCTGTTACCCTTTGTAAAATAAAAAAATTTAACCTGAAGTATTTTTTTTGTGAAAAAAGTTAAATGTTCATTTTTTTTTAAATATTCAAAAAATTCCTGTGACGCACCTAAAGGGTTAATAAACTTCTTGAATGTGGTTTTGAGCACCTTAAGGGGTGCAGTTTTTTTTAGAATGGTGTCACTTTTGGGTATTTTCTATCATATAGACCCCTCAAAGTGGTTTCAAATGTGATGTGGTCCGTAAAAATAAAATGGTGTTGCAAAAATGAGAAATCGCTGGTCAATTTTTAACCCTTATAACTTCCTAACAAAAAAAAATGTTGGTTCCAAAATTGTGCTGATGTAAAGTAAACATGTGGGAAATGTTATTTATTAAGTTTTTTGTGTGCCGTATCTCTGTGATTTAAAGGCATAAAAATTCAAATTTGGAAAATTGCAAAATTTTCTAAATTTTCGCCAAATTTCCATTTTTTTCACAAATAAACGCAAGTTATATGAATGAAATTTTACCACTAACATGAAGTACATCTCACGAGAAAACAGTGTCAGAATCACCGGGATCCATGGAAGCATTTCAGAGTTATTACCTCATAAAGGGACAGTGGTCAGAATTGTAAAAATTGGCCCGGTCATGAATGTGCAAACCACCCTTGGGGCTTAAGGGGTTAAGGCTTGGAGATCTATTAGGACTATATTAAAACCTTTCTGGGCTCTTTAAAGCAAACACACACTTATTAATGTTCATGTGACTTCAAGCTATCTGGCTAAGTGAAAACGGATGGCAACCAGTGTTAGATAACAAGCTACTTAACAAAATACTGCAATATCGGGCTTGCTAGGCTCCTTACAATAGTATAGATAGTGTGGTCACAGTATGATAGTGTGATAGTGTAGAAAGTGTGGTAGCAGTATCACAGTATAGATGACACGATGAACAGGGGGAAAATGCCTGGCTGAGCATAGGTCATCAATGTTGGCAGTAGCCAAACTATGTAAAAGATAGACAACGGAAAGGCAGGCAAATGTTATGACCAATGTAACCAGTGGCATCAGCAATAGATAAGTGAAAGTCAGCATTGACCCATACATGATTTATTTTTAGAAATGTATGGTTTTACTTTCTGGCGGAGGATAACCTGGTCCTCTTGGGTTTGACAAAGCCTCCGGTTGCACTGAATCTCCTCTCGTACAGTACACTGGAGCCCCGATATGACTCGATAACCATAGCGCACAGTGTCACTTCTTTTCTTTGGTCCAATCTACTGAGCCAGAAATGCAAGGGATCGGAACACAGGGAATCAGCTGAAGAAAGGACACAGTGCAGGTGTAACTGAGCCTGGCTTTTCAGACTATGCAATCTGCTTGCTGATATGCATCTGTTTCATCATGTCATAAATACTGCAACTGGTGTTGATGCTTCCTTGGTTATGTGATGCAGCTATAGCATTCACTATGCAGGGAGGAGATGGTGGTCTCCTTCATAGACATGAGGTTGACAGCTGTCCACCATTCAAAAGCTTTACCGCACAGAGTACAAATAATTTCCTGGTAATATGACACGTTTACCTTTCCCAAAAATAAATTACTTTGAAACAAGTTGATAGTTTTGTAAAAGAAAATTGGACTTACGGATTTCCAAAAGTTTTTGGTTAATTTAAATAACGTTTGCTGCACATGTGAGGAAGTATTGACTGTGCAGAGAGCAGAAAGTGATCTCCTGGGCAAACATATAGTCGGCAGTTTTCCACTATGCAAAAGCTTCTCTGAGTGTTGAACACATTTATCTAGGCAATACACAAATTCACCTGCCCCAAATATGATTTCACAATTTTGAAAAATATTGATAATTTTGTGAAAGAAAATCATGCTTATGGAATTCCAGGAAGAAGAGTTTACAATAAAATTTTATTTTACCAAAAATAAGAAAGAAGGTGAGTTGTCTGGAAAAATTAATGAATGTAATATGATACATTTTATGGAAAAAAATTGTAAAAAAATATAACATTCCGTGCACAAACCTGGCATGCATGGCTTTTTAGAACAATAAATAATGATTGCATAGGTTAAGTATCTTCCATTGTCGCTGAGGGCATGCAAAAGGCAGCACAGTTCAGGTGGTATGGCATTAATTATGTTGAACTTGGAAATGAGAATTTCCACATAACTGGATGACTGAATGACTCTCGTATGTTTGTTGGGCACACAAAATGAGAACTAACAATGCAATGAAGATAAAGGAGGATGTGTATGGAGAGCAGATGAGAACAATGATGGGGCTGATACAGCAAGACACTATTTGCAGGTGCAGACTGGTTACCAGAAAGACCATCATGACGAGAAGTAGTAGGACAACTTGAGCCTTGCTCATCTTGCCAGTCAGTTTGCTTTCCCCACATGAGTCGATGATGCTGTTTCATGTGGTGACAGATTGATGTAGCTCCCACTCCATGTGTGCCATGCTATAATAGATTACTCCTCCGACAGCATGGAAAATAATTCCCATAGCCCATACGCCCTCACATAGGAATCACCACTATCATGACCTACACTAGTTTTCTGACACTGTTGAGCCTCCTACAGTCACAACATAATCTGATGCAGAGATGACCACAGAACAAATAAATGTTGTCCCACGGGATCTTTTAGCCATTGTGCGCTGTATATCACCAAGGCCAAAACTCTTCTCCTCTGATGACCTCATTTCCTCAGCACGCCCATCTGGTTCGCAGGTCTTTTCAACTTCAGAATTGTCATCATGGTTATCCCAGAATCAGTAGACAGTTGATTCTGTATGGAATGTGGCATCAGCTCTTTGCATCCATGCCTGACTTCCACTTTGAAATTTGTGCTGGCTGAGAGCGCTACTACTTCTGCTAGTTCCCCAGTGCTCGTAGAGCTAGCAACACAGCTTCATGTTAGAATTGGGTCCTCTATCTCCTCTGTCTCCATGTGTCTTGAGTAAAAAGAGGCTCATTTCTTCAATAAATTAACTTGAAGAAATTATTATGGTTTAGTATTTTCCTTTGCCCCCAGGATGCTCTGGGATAAGGGACTAAGGGGCAGAAAAAATCAGCTATTTCTGTACAACATTAAGTGTTTTGGCAGTGGCAGTTGAACTGTGGAGTGGACTGTTGGACAGTTGGACAGTTGGACTGTGCAGAACATTAACTCAAACAGATAGTGTCACTGTCAGAGGTTATATCATCCTACTGTGACTGAGACAAGTGACGTGATGTGACATTTACAGTTGTGCTCATATGTTTACATACCCCGGCAGAATTTTTGCTTTCTTGCCTTTTTTCAGAGAATATGTATGATAACACCAAAACTTTTTCTCCACTCATGGTTAGTGGTTAGATAAAGCCATTTGTTGTCAAACTATGGTGTTTTTTCTTTTTAAACCATAATGACAGCCCAAAGCATCCAAATGATCCTGATGAAAAGTTCACATACCCCAATTCTTAATACCGTGTATTGCCCCCTTTAACATCAATGACAGCTTGAAGCCTTTTGTGGTAGTTGTGGATGAGGTTCTTTATTTTCTTAGATGGTAAAGCTGCCCACTCTTCTTGGCAAAAAACCTACATTTCCTGCAAATTCCTGGGTTGTCTAGCATGATCTGTGCACTTGAGATTTCCCAAGAGTGGCTCAATGATATTGACGTCAGGAGACTAAGATAGCCACTCCAGAACCTTCACTTTGTTCTGCTGTAGCCAATGACAGGTTGACTTGGCCTTATGTTTTGGATTGTTGTCATGTTGGTACGTCCAAGTACGTCCTATGCACAGCTTCCAGGCTGATGATTGCAAACTTTCCTCCAGTATTTGCTAACAACATGCTGCACTCATCTTTCCTTCAACTTAAACCATTTCCTGTGCCTTTGTAGCTCACACGTCCCCAAAACATCAGCGATCTACCTCCGTGCTTCACAGTTGGAATGGTGTTCCTTTCATCATAGGCCTTGTTGACCTCTCTCCAAATGTAATGTTTATGGTTTTGGCCAAAAAGTTCAATTTTGGTCTCATCACTCCAAATTACCTTTTTCAGAAGTTTTGAGGCTTGTCTCTGTGCTGTTTTGCGTATTGTAGTTAAGATATTTTGTGGCATTTGCGCACTTATGGCTTTCTTCTGGCGACTTGATCATGCAGCCCATTTTTCAGAGAGTCCAGTATTTCAGTTGATGTTATTTGTGGGTTTTTCTTTGCATCCTGAACAATTTTCCTGGCAGTTGTGGATGAAATTTTTGTTGGTCTACCTGACCATGGTTTTGTTTTTACAGAGCATCAGATTTTCCATTTGTTAATAACAGTTTGAACGCTGCTCACTGACATCAATTCTTTGGATATCTTTTTGTAGCCCTTTCCTGTTTTATACAGTTCAACTACCTTTTCCCGTAGATCCCTTGGCAATTTTTTTGCTTTCTTGATGACTCACAATCCAGAACTGTCAGTGGCTGGATAAAAGATGCAAGAGTCTGTCTGGATCCCAGAAAGTCACTCAGCTTTTATGCACGCACACTGATTACAAGTTAACAGGTCACAGGTGAAGATGTTACCTTTAGTAGGCACTCAAACCCATTTGTGTGAACTTCTGTGCATGTTATCAGGCCAAAATTATCAGGGTATGTGAACTTTTGATCAGGGTCATTTTAATGTTTTGGGTTGTAATTATGATTTAAAAAGAGAAAACACAGTAGTTTGGCAATAAATGGCTTCACCCAAACACTAACCATGAGTGGAGAAAAAGTTTTGGTGTTATCATTGATATTTTCTGAAAAAAGGCCAAGAAAGCAAAAATTCTGCCGGGGTATGTAAACTTTTGAGCACAACTGTGTTCCATTGTGAACTCCACTTCCTCCCCATTGATACGCTTGCTAGAGGTAATGTAGAAATATTATGACCTGTGTTTTGCACTACTATGGCCAGGAAGGATTAGGTCAGAAGTGCCAGTGATACTGCTGCTTGCTAGTACATGTTTTTTGCCATGATATGGGTGTTTTTTCTCTTGCCACCATTGACAGTGTTAATTTTGGTTCAACATACATTTTGGATACAAGTAGAATGCTTAATTCCTTTACCAAAATTTGCTTCCTGCCACACCTAACCATCATGGAAAACTATGGAATCAACCACAAATGCAAGGCAGGTTTCAAGTGATGGCCAAAAAGCCTAATGCATCACTAGCCTGTCTGTATTATTGGTTCAGTATGTATGTGTCTTCAATTTCTCAATTTAATCACGAGTGCCAAAATAGAATTGCACTGTTAAATGTCTTAATTTGCTGTTATAATGGAAAACATAACAACAAAAGTTTCCAGAAGGCAGGAATCCAGCCTCAAAATCTAGCAACATACCACAGTGTACAGTAGTTGTAAAGTAAATGGTTGCCAAGTTGGAAAATTCAAGGAGGTACGCAAAAAGTAAATAATGTATAGTTTTTTCAAATTTGCACTTGATCAAGCATCCTAATTCAGAATGGTACCATTATTAGGTGCATATGTTATGTAATTTGTGACAATTGTCAGCAGTATTATTGTGGCATTTATGGTTGTTGAATTAAACTACTAAAACAGCTGTAAAATACCTTTTTAAGTATTTAGTTTTTACATTATTGCCAAAAATTGCACTGTACATAACTCTAAAATTCTATTTTACTAGGTAGATTCATACAGTTGTGTATTTGCCCCATTCCTGATTTCCTATTCTTTTGCATGTTTGTCAGACTTAAATGTTTCAGATCACCAAACAAATTTAAATATTAATCAAAGATAACAGCAGTAAATGCAAAATGCAGTTTTTAAATGAAGGTCTTTAGTATTAAGGGAAAAAGAAATCCAAACTTAGAGACCTGTGTGAAAAAAATGATTGCCATCCACCTTAAAACATAATTTAACTATGGTTTATCACATCTTTGGGAAGCTGAGTTCAAATAATTCCCTAGCCACGCCCAGGCCTGATTACTGCCATACCTGTTTTCAATCAAGAAATCACTTACATAAGACCTGCCTGATAAAGTGAAGTAGACCAAAGGATCCTCAAAAGCTAAACATCATGCCGCAATCCAAAGAAATTCTGGAACAAATGAAAAACAAAGTAATTGAGATATATCAGTCTGGAAAAGGTTATAAAGAATTTATCAAGCTTTGGAACTCCAGCAAACCACAATGAGAGCCATTATCTACAAATGGCGAAAACATGGAAGAGAGGCAACCTTTCCCAGGAATAGCCGGCTGACCAAAATTACCTCAAGAGCACAGCGACGACTCATCCAAGAGGTCACAAAAGACCCTACAACAATATCCAAAAAAACTACAGGCCTCACTTGCCTCAGTTAAGGTCAGTGTTTATAACTCGACCATAAGAAAAATACTGGGCAAAAATGACCTACATGGTAGAGTTTCAAGACTAAAACCACTGCTGAGCAATAAGAACATAAATGATCATCTCAGTTTTACCAGAAAACATCTTGACAATCCCCAAGACTTCGGGAGGAAAAATCTGTGGACTGACGATACAAAAGTTGAACTTTTTGGAAAGCGTATGTCCCATTACATCTGGCATACAAGTAACACAGAATTTCATAAAATGAACATCATACCAAAAGTAAAATATGGTGGTGGTAGTTTTATGGTCTAGTGCTGTTCTGCTGCTTAAGGACCTGGAAGACTTGCTGTGGTAAATGGAACCATGAATTCTACTATCTGCCAAAAAATCCTGAAGGAGAATGTCCGGCTATCTGTTTGTGACCTCAAGCTGAAGCGTACTTAGGTTATGCAGCAGAATAATCATCCAGAACACAACAGTAAGTCCACCTCTGAATGGCTTAAGAAAAACAAAATTAAGACCTTGAAGTGGCCTATTCAAAGTCCTGACCTTAATCTGATTGAGATGCTGTGGCATGACCTTAAAAAGAGGTTCATGCTCAGAAAACCTCCAATGTGCCTGAATTACAAGGTTTCTGCAAAGATGAGTGGGACAAAATTGCTACAGAGAATTGTAAAACACTAATAAGATATCGCAAACGCTTTATTGTAGTTGTTGCTGTTAATGGTGCATCAACAAGTTATTAGGTTTAGAGGGCAATCACTTTTTCGCACATGGCCCTGTATGTTTGGATTTCTTGTTCCCTTAATAATAAAGACCTTCATTTAAAAGTGGTATTTTGTGTTTACTTGTGTTATCTTTGCCCAATATTTAAATTTGTTTGGTGATCTGAAACACTTAAGTGTGATAAACAAGCAAAAGAAAAGGAAATCAGGACGGGGCAAACACTATTTCACCCAACTATACTTGGAAAGTAATTTGCGGCAACAGCCATCAGTATTGAGAAGTACTGTTCAACTATATTAAAATGTTTTAAGATCCTAACTTTATTTTGAGCTATCTCATCCTTCATCAAAAAGGCAATATAGCCCAAAACGCTATGTTGCAAAGTGGGTACATTTCGGTTCAATAAAACTGGAGCTACGGCAAAATTAAACACTATGGTTATGAGGTGCTTAATAGTCTACATAAAGTAGACTATTAAAACAGGTATTATAAAAATTAAAATGTGTCCGTTATAAAAGATTTTAAAATAAAAATAAAATGGAACATCTGGTACTTTTCAAAAAAAAAAGAAAAGGGACAAGAAAAGCTTGTTGGTTTCATGTCCCAAAAGAGTGAACCTGCAACAGGCTGCCATATTTGGGTTGCATGAACAGTTATAAAATTAGACTGCAACAGTAAAAGAAGTGTGTAAAAAATAAAAATAAAATCACTGCTTCCGTGTCTGTGACAAACAAGCTTAGATTTAAGGATTTTTTATTAATAGCAAAATTAAGACACGATATTAAACAGCCCTCAAGGTTTGTAATTTCAGTGTATTAAGAATAAAAAGAAATGCTGTTAATGAGGGGTTGTTATGTTGCTGGAGTTCATCACAGAGCAATTAATTCACAGTTGCATACCTCCCTGTCTCATTTGAATCTTTACATTGTTATTTACATAACGATCACCACTCCCATTTTCAATGAGCTTTAATACTAGCAAAGTAGTACAACACATTGCAATTTTGGCCTTTTCTGTCCATATGTGAAATGAACTGTGTGTTTTATACTCTATCTCTTTCACTGTAAAAACATAAAATGGCGCTGCTTAGCCAACTCTTATCTTTTATATTGGGAGTGACAGTCTATCCTGATTGGCTATAAAGTAGATATGACAGGCTCAAACCCCAACTTAGGTGCTCTGGGAAAAAAACAAGACTAAAGTATAGGAGTAACCCCGGCACACTAATAATATGAAAGTAAAGTCTTCTCAACGACAGTCTTTAATTGTTGTGATTTTATTGATTGTGAAAAAAAAAAAAAAAGGGTGGTGTTACAATCCAAAAAAGGGTGGTGTTACAATCCAACGTTTCAGCTCTACATCTCGAGCTTTCATCAGGGATATGACTACAATATATACAATAAAAGAACAAAAATCAATAAATAAACTTTATAAAGTATTATAAAACCAAAAATCTAGTGATAGGTGATACATAAGGTGGGGACAGTGTCAAACATCCTTTGTGAAGGTGTGTATGGATCTATAATGATGTGAGGCCAGTGAGTATGTATTGTGGTGTGATACGGTGAACATGTGAGAGGTTGAATAGAGTGAAGGTGTAAGGAGTTGAAAAGCATGAATGTGTAGGTAGTGTTGAGAAAGGGCATTAGGGGACAGTGAAGTGGAGTGGGAATAAAGGTGAGGTCATCTAAGGAGGCAGTGTGTAAGGGGTGCTCTTGGAAATGTTAAGGCATAAGGTATAAATACCTAGATCCTTGGTTTTGAGGTGTGTATAAGTGGTATAGGTTTGCCTTTGTAATCCAGCTGCTGGAACGGTACCTATAGTAACCACTGAGAAAGGGTATAGGTTAAGGAATAGCAAGGTATATATAAAGAAAAGATATAAAAGAAAGTTTTAGGGGTCACATACCGATGTGTAGGGTCAGCACGTGACTCCCATCCTAAGGACAAAAAAGCAGGTCAATAAGCTGAGATGGAGAAAGGAAACCCAGTCTATGAAGACTGTAGGGCACCATTACCTTGTGTCCTAAATCTAGTCAGGTGTGGAGGAGGCCGGAAGTGCATGTGGCTTAGTGCAGTGATGTTAAATACTGTCAAGCACTTCCTGATTGGGTGGGGAAGGGGCGGGAATGGGGGGAAGGGCCATCGCCATCTTAGTGAGGTCAAAAATGTCTGAATGAATGTACTGAGCATGTGCAGGGCGGGGATAGAGAATGAGCATGTTTTGACTTGCAGGAAGTGATGGTGGCAGTCGCCATCTTGGTGAGGTCAAAAAATGTCAGAATGAATGTACTGAGCATGTGCAGGGCAGGTATAGAGAATGAACATGTTTTGACTTGACAGGAAGTGATGTTGGCAGTCGCCATCTTGGTGAGGTAAAAAATGTCAGAATGAATGTACTGAGCAGGTGCGAGCCATCCAGGAAGTGAAGTAAAAAAGGGAGGGTTGTGAGGAAATGTCACATGCATACAGGCGGCCATTTCAACGGTGGGACTGTGCTGAATTCATGCACGGTGATAATTTCAGTGCTGGTTGTGCCTATCAGGTTTCAGAGAAACTTCCTTTTCCTGCCTAAAAACAAAGAAAGGTAATTAGAGCAAGGTTTACATACAAAGAGTAAAATGGCGTTCATATTAACACACTTATGTCAGAAATATCTCCTATAAACCAAAAAACGTGTAGGAAAAGAACTTATTTGGTAGTGATTTTAAACTCCTGATGAAAAACAAAACTAATTCACTATGAAGTGGAATTTAGAAGGGATTAATAATACATTTCAGATTCTCTATTGAGACCGTGTGGATGGAGGGTATTTAGGTGATATATCCAATACGCTTCACGCTCTTTGAGCGTTTGGATTCTATTACCCCCTCGTCTGGGTACAGGGATTTGTTCGATAACCTGAAATTCAGTTGGCTTACAGAGTGTCTATTCTCCAAAAAATGGGCAGGAATTGGTAAAAGTGTGTTCTCACACCGGATGGTTGATTTATGTTTGGAAATGCGGTCTTTCACATGCTGGGTGGTTTCCCCAACGTATCCTAGGCCGCATGGGCATTTGATTAAATAGACGACAAAATTTGAGTTGCAGGTAAAATAGCCATTGATCTTGTACCGTTTGCCGGACCTCGGATGGGTGAATGAATCGCCTTTACTAACATTCGTGCATTGTGCGCAACCCAAACAAGGGAAGGTTCCGTTGTGCACCGTGCTAAATGTCTTCTGCCTGAATGTCTTGAAGTGGGAGCCCACGTCAGCTCTAACCAAAATGTTTTTTAGGTTCTGAGCCCGCTTATGGCAGATGAGAGGAGGATTTTGGAAATTTTCAATCCCCGGGTAAGCCTTTTCTAGTAGGGGCCAGTGTTCAAGAACTGCTTTTTTGATCAGAGGAGAGAACGGGTGATAGGTGTTGATGAACTTAACCCTATTCTCTACATCACAGTCACGTTGGGTAATTCTGGCTTGTTGTTCAGCGTTAATTTTGGGGTATCCTCTTGTTTGAAACTTTTCAGTCATCTCGTCATGTCTCATTTGCCTGATATCTGGTGTTGAGACTATGTCAATTCTGTCATGTTGGGATTTAGGTAGAGCTATCTTCACGTGTCTTGGGTGACAACTGGACCAGTGTAGTAGACTATTACGGTCTGTAGGTTTGAAAACAAGGATACCCCAAAATTAACGCTGAACAACAAACCAGAATTACCCAACGTGACTGTGATGTAGAGAATAGGGTTAAGTTCATCAACACCTATCACCCGTTCTCTCCTCTGATCAAAAAAGCAGTTCTTGAACACTGGCCCCTACTAGAAAAGACTTACCCGGGGATTGAAAATTTCCAAAATCCTCCTCTCATCTGCCATAAGCGGGCTCAGAACCTAAAAAACACTTTGGTTAGAGCCGAAGTGGGCTCCCACTTCAAGACATTCAGGCAGAAGACATTTAGCACGGTGCGCAACGGAACCTTCCCTTTTTTGGGTTGCGCACAATGCACGAATGTTAGTAAAGGCGATTCATTCACCCATCCGAGGTCCGGCAAACGGTACAAGATCAATGGCTATTTTACCTGCAACTCAAATTTTGTCGTCTATTTAATCAAATGCCCATGCGGCCTAGGATACGTTGGGGAAACCACCCAGCATGTGAAAGACCGCATTTCCAAACATAAATCAACCATCCGGTGTGAGAACACACTTTTACCAATTCCTGCCCATTTTTTGGAGAATAGACACTCTGTAAGCCAACTGAAATTTCAGGTTATCGAACAAATCCCTGTACCCAGACGAGGGGGTAATAGAATCCAAACGCTCAAAGAGCGTGAAGCGTATTGGATATATCACCTAAATACCCTCCATCCACACGGTCTCAATAGAGAATCTGAAATGTATTATTAATCCCTTCTAAATTCCACTTCATAGTGAATTAGTTTTGTTTTTCATCAGGAGTTTAAAATCACTACCAAATAAGTTCTTTTCCTACACAACGTTTTTTGGTTTATAGGAGATATTTCTGACATAAGTGTGTTAATATGAACGCCATTTTACTCTTTGTATGTAAACCTTGCTCTAATTACCTTTCTTTGTTTTTAGGCAGGAAAAGGAAGTTTCTCTGAAACCTGATAGGCACAACCAGCACTGAAATTATCACCGTGCATGAATTCAGCACAGTCCCACCGTTAAAATGGCCGCCTGTATGCATGTGACATTTCCTCACAACCCTCCCTTTTTTACTTCACTTCCTGGATGGCTCGCACCTGCTCAGTACATTCATTCTGACATTTTTTACCTCACCAAGATGGCGACTGCCAACATCACTTCCTGTCAAGTCAAAACATGTTCATTCTCTATCCCTGCCCTGCACATGCTCAGTACATTCATTCTGACATTTTTTGACCTCACCAAGATGGCGACTGCCACCATCACTTCCTGCAAGTCAAAACATGCTCATTCTCTATCCCCGCCCTGCACATGCTCAGTACATTCATTCAGACATTTTTGACCTCACTAAGATGGCGATGGCCCTTCCCCCCATTCCCGCTCCTTTCCCCACCCAATCAGGAAGTGCTTGACAGTATTTAACATCACTGCACTAAGCCACATGCACTTCCGGCCTCCTCCACACCTGACTAGATTTAGGACACAAGGTAATGGTGCCCTACAGTCTTCATAGACTGGGTTTCCTTTCTCCATCTCAGCTTATTGACCTGCTTTTTTGTCCTTAGGATGGGAGTCACGTGCTGACCCTACACATCGGTATGTGACCCCTAAAACTTTCTTTTATATCTTTTCTTTATATATACCTTGCTATTCCTTAACCTATACCCTTTCTCAGTGGTTACTATAGGTACCGTTCCAGCAGCTGGATTACAAAGGCAAACCTATACCACTTATACACACACCTCAAAACCAAGGATCTAGATATTTATACCTTATGCCTTAACATTTCCAAGAGCACCCCTTACACACTGCCTCCTTAGATGACCTCACCTTTATTCCCACTCCACTTCACTGTCCCCTAATGCCCTTTCTCAACACTACCTACACATTCATGCTTTTCAACTCCTTACACCTTCACTCTATTCCTCTGTTCAACCTCTCACATGTTCACCGTATCACACCACAATACATACTCACTGGCCTCACATCATTATAGATCCATACACACCTTCACAAAGGATGTTTGACACTGTCCCCACCTTATGTATCACCTATCACTAGATTTTTGGTTTTATAATACTTTATAAAGTTTATTTATTGATTTTTGTTCTTTTATTGTATATATTGAAGTCATATCCCTGATGAAAGCTCGAGATGTAGAGCTGAAACGTTGGATTGTAACACCACCCTTTTTTGGATTGTAACACCACCCTTTTTTTTTTTCACAATCAATAAAATCACAACAATTAAAGACTGTCGTTGAGAAGACTTTACTTTCATATTATTACTTTATCCTGATTGGCTGTGATTTGATAGCTACAGGGCATTACGGGGAAGTTTGCTTGGCCACACCTGATGTCATAGACCACTTTGTGACTCCTCAGCAGTGAGTGAAATGATGCCAGGCATTCTTTTTTTTTGGGGGGGGGGTGATGATCAGCATAAATTGACTCCTAAACTGTTTGAATTAATGAAATTCGATTCCATGTCGAATGTCCACAGATTGACTCAATCATCTCTAATATACTGTATGTATATATACAGTACTTTAAAAGTTTTAGAAAGGTGTGGAAGGTATGCTGCAAAGCAAGTATGCTTTAGAAAATGGAAGTGTAAACTATTTAACTTTTATCATTTAATAAAATGCAATAGGAATAGCCAAAGCTAAAAGAACAATCTAAATCAAATCAGTATTTGCTGTGACCACCCTTAGGCTTCAAAACAGCATGAATACTGTTAGGTATACTTGCACAGTGTTTGGAGAAACTAGGAGGGAAAGTTTCTCCAAACATCTTTGAGAACTATTCTCAGATCATCTGTGGATGTAGACTTGCAAAATTCCTTCTGTCTCTTCAGGAATTTTTCATCTTTCCAGTGAAGACAATTCTTCATATAATTGGCTGTATGTTTGCGATCTTTGCTCTACTGCAGAATAAATTGTGAGCCAATCAGACACCTTTCTAATGGTATTGCATGTATCTGCCCTGGTTTCTGTCTGTATTTCTCAACTTTGATCACACCATTCATATTGACCAAATTCTCTATTCCATTTGCAGAAATGCAGCCACAGACTTGCAAGGACCCTCCACCATGCTTCACTGCTGCCTTTAGACATTCATTATTGCACTTCTCTCCAGCCTTCCAGTGAACAAACTTCCTTCTTTTACTGGGAAATATTTCACATTAAAAGGGATTACCTGGTATTTAAGTTTTGTTTTTTATTTTGTTATTGGGCTAAGAACTTACCATCAGATAGTTTCTAACTACCTACCTATTCTGCCCTCTAATGATCTGTTCTTGTTCAGAGGACCATTCCTATCTGTGAATCTCCTTTCAGTGATGTCAGGATTAGAGATGATCGACTCTGCCTTGTTTAGGGTCGAGTCGGGTTTCATGAAACCCGACTTTCGTAAAAGTCGGGTAGAACGAAATCGGCCGACTATAGGGAAAAGTCGGAGGCCGACTTAAACACGAAACCCAATGCAAGTCAATGGGGAAGCAAAGTCGGCAGGGAGTGGAGGACAGTAAACACATCTACAGTGGCCATTTCAATGCCAAAAACATCAATTCTTATTACTGAAGCTTGTCAACCTTAATTTACTTCATAATAATAGCTACGCATTGAAAACTGGGGGTTATTTGGCTAAAGTTGTGGGGGGATAGGGCTGGCTCCAGGTTTTGTGTGCCCTGGGCCAAAGAGTGTCAGTGCGCCCCTTTAACACATACCACAACTCATGATGCTCCGATACGGCACAGAAATATAGGTATAGTACAATGACAAATACTTCACTGCTTACATGACATGACTGATCTATTGTAAATTGTACAATAGCTCAAAAAAAGGACAGTATATTACTCCATGTTGCTCCTGTGTCTGATGTCCCCCATTTGGAATGCTCCTGTGGCGCCCCTGAGGGTTCAGTCGCCACAGATGTGCTGCACCTCCTCCTGAGGTGTGGTGCCCCACCATCCAGGTAAGGTGGAGACACCTGACCACACTCCAACACCTGCATCCCACACAACATAGTAGTGTAGCAAAGCACCTTTGGTGGCTCCCTGCTTGGAACACGAAGAGTGCTGGGAGGTGGGTGGAGCTTAGTTGCACAAGTGAGCAGGAGAAGATTAGGACTAGGTCAGTCGGTGAGAGAAGATCCCCTGAGTGGGATGGATGGAGGAAGGTGCTGCAGCAGTCTCCTGTGACCTGGAGCTGCTGGCACTGGAAAGAGATATAGAAAGCCTGATTCTCCATAAGGAAGAAAAATTTGTACGGAACGTAAGGAGAAGAAGAGAACTAAGGATTAGGGTCGGAGTGGAACCCTTCATCAAGTTCTAAGCGCATGGCCGGGGTCCGGTCCCCGAGGTTGTATGGATACCAATGGTCCTGCAGCAGACACCGGAGGAATAGAAGTTGTCACCACTTTATTCCCACACAAGACTTGGGGGCACAACAGCAACATGAGTGAGCCGGGACTTGGTAGTAAGGAGTCCCCGAAGCAGGCTACAGCTGTCTGCCGTACAAGTAGAGCTCAAAGGAACATCTTAAAGGAGGAACTTGGGTTTAACACACAACCACAAGTACTTCATTACAAGCGCTAGAAAGGAG
This sequence comes from Dendrobates tinctorius, assembly GCF_039654945.1. Lineage (NCBI taxonomy): Eukaryota > Metazoa > Chordata > Amphibia > Anura > Dendrobatidae > Dendrobates > Dendrobates tinctorius. Next base: position 65,014,347 of record NW_027361679.1, read on the forward strand.
ACGTTCAGAGAAGGCATATGTTGGCGGAGTGTTGGAATGGAGTACTTCATCTTGCCTGGAGGTTGGCTGGGCCCCTGACCTGGAGGACACGGCACCGAGGCGGGCACCTGTATGCATAACAGACTGTGAGTAAAGCTTTGGAACTACATGCCCTGGTGTCCTCCGCTTATTCCTGCATCAACCCACTCAGCACTGCTACATCTCTGTGCTTAACACTGCACCGTTACACTCTCCTCACTATCTCCCCATTTACACTGTCCTGGGACTACAGCCCTACCTGTGGAGGGCTACAACATCATTGCTGCACCACACCATCTGTCCCAGAGAAGCAACCCTGTAGTGCTGGTCAAATTGAGATCATTCTCCTCAATGCCTAAAGCACCATCGTCCTTTCTGATAGATGCCTATAAGCTCTACACAATCTATATACCACACGTAACTGAAGGTCACGTTGACCGAAAAGTCATTTTTCATGTACTACAATAAACCGCCTTACAAATACCTTTAAGTTGAGTGCTAGGTTCATATTTGTTGCTTTAACGGTTTGGGAACCTAACCTTAGCACTATCTTGAGTTGTGCTCATGGTGTTCTTTCTATACACGTCTGTGACTATCACAACTGTGAAAGGTGATCATAAAGCACCACTGCATCCGCTTGTAAGTTGACGTCCATTACAAATGGTAGCCATTGATCATCTAAAGGTAGAGGCCAGCAGGACAGGCCATAGCTACATCTTCACCATCATTGATCAATACACCAAATTTCTAGTGGCTGTCCCTGTGAAGGATTTAACTGCCCAGACTACACAGCGGTGGAGCAGGGAGAGGTAAGTATTGCAACTTGCAAGTGCTGTGTCCCTGATCAAGCGGGGGAGGACACTCATGGGTGACGGTAATGCCACAGGGCCCCTCAAAGTACGCTGGTGTGTCTGACGGCGAGTGGGCCCCCCCACTGTCAGAGACATTGTATTGTACTATGAGGGGCCCTGTGCCAGTGCCGTCAGCCATCAGTGGGCCCATCCACCTGTTCAGGTGCGCCAGGTGTTGACCACAGCCCTTGGGGGGGTGGGCAGCCCAGTTAGGGAGGTTAAAAAAATGGCATATGTTGATGTGTAGGCTGGACATTTAGCAGCTGCAAATGGCAGAATTGGGCAAGTCCGAGGAAGAGGAGGACAAAAGCAAGGCAGTTTTCTGGAAACCTATGTGTTATCAGGGGAAGGTGGGACAAAATCCTTTGAAACCCATGCATGGTTCATTTTAATGAAGGTTAGATCATCAACATTGTGGGTCAACAGACGGGTCCTTTTTTCTGTCAGGATTGATCCAGCAGCACTGAAGACTCTTTCAGATAACACACTAGCAGCAGGGCAAGCGAGCTCCTGTAAGGCATATTGTGCCAATTCAGGCCAGGTGTCCAGTTTAGAGGCCCAATAGTCAAAGGGGAATGACCTGTGAAGGAGAACATTGATATGGGAGGAAAAGTAGTTTGTAACCACAGTTGACAACTGCTGTCTCCTGTCACTTTGAATCGACGCAGTATTAGCAGTCGTGTGAGCGGTACTTGAGAAATCATTCCACAACATGGTCATGAAACCCCTGTCTCCAACGCCACTTCGGCTGTGTGCACCACGAACACCTCTTCCATTGTGCCCACTATGGCTCGTGGGAGAGCCAGCACCGCTGCTGTGTGCTGGGAAAGCCTCAAACAAACGGTTTACCAGAGTTGCCTGTTTGTTAGCCAATATTATCTCTAGATTCTCCTGTGGCATGATGTTGTGTAATTTGCTTTTGTAGCATGGATTGAGGATGCTGGCCAGCCAGTAGTCATTATCCTTCATCATTTTGTCAATGAGGGGGTCCATTTTTAGGATCCGCGATGCATAATCGTACATGTGGGCCAATGTTCCAGGTGTCAATAATGCACTGCCACTGCTGGGTGGAGGAGCACATTCTCGCAAATCCACATCCCTACAGTCACGCACAAATGCTGTACCTGACCTTGGAACCCCAATATTTTCTCTTGCCCCCTGAGAAGCATCCTCCTGCCCAAAATAATCATCCCCCTTGTCCTCCTCCTCCTCCTCTTCCTCTTCTTCCTCCACCTCATCCAGGACAGTTCCCTGACCAGACAATGGCTGTCAGCAAGGCTACCCTCCTCCTCCTCCTGTTCCTCCTCCTCTGCTGCAGACACCAGATCCTTAATGTGCATCAAACTTTGCATGAGCAGACGCATAAGTGGGATGCTCATGCTTATGATGGCGTCGTCTGCGCTTACCAGCCATGTGCATTCCTCAAAACACTGAAGGACTTTACAGAGGTTTTTCAGCTTTGACCACTGCACCTCTGACAACTCCATGTCTTCCCTCAAACTGCCTGCCCATGTATCCTCCCACAAATGCATTACAGCCTGCCTCTGTTCGCACAGCCTCTCAACCATGTGCAGGGTGGAGTTCCACCTTATTGCAACGTCTATGATTAGGCGGTGCTTGGGGAGGTGGAGCAATCGCTGCAGCTTCTGCATGCGACTGGAGTGTACGGGCGAGCGACGGATGTGCGAGCACAGTCTTCGCACCTTATGGAGCAGGGATGTTAACTCCGGATAATTATTAAGGAACCACTGCACCACCAGGTTCAAAGTGTGAGCCAGGCAAGGTATGTGTGTGAGTTTTGCAAGGGCTATGGCTGCCACAAAATTATGGCTGTTATCACTGACTACCTTGCCTGGCTCAAGATGTAGACTGCCCAGCCATGACTCAATTTTCAATTTGCAATTAGTTGGCCAGTACCTTCGCGGTGTGTCTGTTGTCGCCCAAAGACATCATCTTTAACACAGCCTGCTGATGCTTATCACTAGCTGTTCGATAGTGGGACACCTCATGTGCAACACTGACAGCTATGGATGGAGTGCTTGTGCGACTGCACTCTGTAGACGAGCTTTCGCTTATGGAGGAGGAGGAGGAGGGTTGAAAGCCTACAGCCAACTGTTTCCTATACCGTGGCCTAGGCAGCACTGTTCCACCGCCGCTGTCCCCTGTGGAGCCTGCATCCTCCACATTAACCCAGTGCGCAGTGATGGACATGTAATGGCCCTGGCCATGCCTAATGGACCATGCATCTGTTGAGAGGTGCACCTTTCCACTCACTGATTGCTTGAGTGCATGGACAATGCAGTCTTTCACATGCAGGTGGAGGGCAGGGATGGCTTTTCGAGAAAAGACGTTCCAACTGGGTAGGTCATAGCGTGGGACTGCGTAGGCCATGAGCTCACGGAAAGCTTCACTTTCAACCAAACGGTAGGGCATCATCTCTAATAAGATTAGTTTGGCAATGTAGGCGTTCAAACACAGTGTACGTGGATGAGAGGATGAGTACTTTCTTGTCCAACTCAGAGTGTCTGGTAGGGTGAGCTGGACTGGAGAGCTGCATATGGGGGAAGTAGCGGTGGACCGGACGGATTGAGAGGGGGTTGGTGATGGTATTGGAGGTGATGGCCTAAATTCAGTGTTGTGTCGCAAAACCATTTTGATTCCCTGAGTGCTTTGGCCTTGCGATGACACCTCAACATTTAGTGCTGATGGTGTGCTTAATGGTGGCGATGGTCTTACAGTGGGGGAAGCGATGGAGCGTTGTTGGCTACCTTCAGTCGGAGCAGGTGCACATGTGCTACCTGAGGTTTTGTAGTCCGTCCACGCTTGCAAGTGCATGTTGATTAAATGTCTAAGCAAGCAACTGGTATTCAATTTTCTGAGTTGTTTACCTCGGCTAAAGGTCCTTGCACACTTCTTACAGGTAACCTTTGCCTCATCAGTAGGATTTTGGACAAAGAAGTGCCACACTGCACTCGACCCACTATGGTATACATCTGCCCTTGCACGCTGTGCTAAGTTGACCATCTGGCCAAGCTAACCTTCAACTCTTAGTTTTTGGTCCACATTTTTGGACAGCTACGGGCCTGCCAGATAACCGTTGCTGCGATGTCAATGCCTGCTTCGGATCCTTCTCCTTGTCTGAACTATTGCCAGCGCCACCCTCCTCCCCCAATGGATGCCAGTCCGGGTCAAGAACTGGATCATCCATCACCTCCTCTTCAAAGTCATCTGCACCTTCCTCTTTACCTTCCTCTGTGTCACCGTGTAAGGTGGTATAGAATGCGGGAAGTGGCACCTGAGCTTCATCAGGGTCAGATTCTGGCTCAGTAGACTGCGAGGGCAATGTAGTGCTCTGGGTCAATGTACCAGCAGAATCATCTAGCAGTGGCTGTGCATCAGTGCACTCCATGTCAGATTCATCTTGGACTGGGGAATTCAGGATTTGACTGGATAACCCAGGCATGGTATGGGAAAAGAGCTCCATAGAGTAATCTGAAGTGTAGGCTGCCACATCCTTTTGGTGGGGGTGAAGGACACAAGGAAAGGTGTTTTTCCTGACCAGAACCCTGCACTGATGACTCCGTGCTTGCAGGTTTCGAACGTTCAGAAGAGGAGGCAATAGAGTTGGTGGCTGTTTCGGCAATGTACGCCAAAACCTGTTCCTGACGCTCCGGCTTTAAAAGTGGTTTTTCTACTCCAAGAAAAGGGAACCTTACCAGCCTTCTGGGCCAGACGATAACGCAGGCTCAACACCTCCTGCCTTAGCTGCTATTGTGCTTTTGCCAGAACCAGCTGATGCACCACCACCATCAGTACCAGCCGCGCCCCCCTGCCCACATCCATGGCCTCTTCCACCATTCCACCTCATGTTTGGGAAAATGTACCAAAAAGACCAGCAGAGATGGTACTGTATGAGGAGCATCCAGCTGTGTAAGGTGTATTAAAAGAATTAAATCTACGTATATATTTAGTTAGTCACAGACGCTCTCCCAGTATGTATTTGACCGTAATCCAACAAGCAGATACATGGTACTGTATCAGAAGTGTACAGCTGTATACATTTTTTGTGCAACTAACAATATCTGTATATGTATTTACGGAGTGTCACACACACACACTGACTCAGTATAGATGTGACTGTAATGCGAACAGCAGATATACAATACTGTTTGAGAATCGGACAGCTCAATACGGTGCATGGAGAAAAGGAAATGTCCGTATATGTATTTATGGAGTGTCACACACACGCTGACTCTGTATAGATGTGACTGTAATGCGAACAGCATATACAGTGGGGAAAAAAAGTATTTAGTCAGTCAGCAATAGTGCAAGTTCCACCACTTAAAAAGATGAGAGGCGTCTGTAATTTACATCATAGGTAGACCTCAACTATGGGAGACAAACTGAGAAAAAAAAATCCAGAAAATCACATTGTCTGTTTTTTTTCATTTTATTTGCATATTATGGTGGAAAATAAGTATTTGGTCAGAAACAAAATTTAATCTCAATACTTTGTGATATATCCTTTGTTGGCAATGACAGAGGTCAAACGTTTTCTGTAAGTCTTCACAAGGTTGCCACACACTGTTGTTGGTATGTTGGCCCATTCCTCCATGCAGATCTCCTCTAGAGCAGTGATGTTTTTGGCTTTTCGCTTGGCAACACGGACTTTCAACTCCCTCCAAAGGTTTTCTATAGAGTTGAGATCTGGAGACTGGCTAGGCCACTCCAGGACCTTGAAATGCTTCTTACGAAGCCACTCCTTCGTTGCCCTGGCGGTGTGCTTTGGATCATTGTCATGTTGAAAGACCCAGCCACGTTTCATCTTCAATGCCCTTGCTGATGGAAGGAGGTTTGCACTCAAAATCTCACGATACATGGCCCCATTCATTCTTTCATGTACCCGGATCAGTCGTCCTGGCCCCTTTGCAGAGAAACAGCCCCAAAGCATGATGTTTCCACCACCATGCTTTACAGTAGGTATGGTGTTTGATGGATGCAACTCAGTATTCTTTTTCCTCCAAACACGACAAGTTGTGTTTCTACCAAACAGTTCCAGTTTGGTTTCAGCAGACCATAGGACATTCTCCCAAAACTCCTCTGGATCATCCAAATGCTCTCTAGCAAACTTCAGACGGGCCCGGACATGTACAGGCTTAAGCAGTGGGACACGTCTGGCACTGCAGGATCTGAGTCCATGGTGGCGTAGTGTGTTACTTATGGTAGGCCTTGTTACATTGGTCCCAGCTCTCTGCAGTTCATTCACTAGGTCCCCCCGCGTGGTTCTGGGATTTTTGCTCACCGTTCTTGTGATCATTCTGACCCCACGGGGTGGGATTTTGCGTGGAGCACCAGATCGAGGGAGATTATCAGTCGTCTTGTATGTCTTCCATTTTCTAATTATTGCTCCCACAGTTGATTTCTTCACTCCAAGCTGGTTGGCTATTGTAGATTCAGTCTTCCCAGCCTGGTGCAGGGCTACAATTTTGTTTCTGGTGTCCTTTGACAGCTCTTTGGTCTTCACCATAGTGGAGTTTGGAGTCAGACTGTTTGAGGGTGTGCACAGGTGTCTTTTTATACTGATAACAAGTTTAAACAGGTGCCATTATTACAGGTAATGAGTGGAGGAAAGAGGAGACTCTTAAAGAAGAAGTTACAGGTCTGTGAGAGCCAGAAATCTTGATTGCTTGTTTCTGACCAAATACTTATTTTCCACCATAATATGCAAATAAAATGAAAAAAAAACAGACAATGTGATTTTCTGGATTTTTTTTTCTCAGTTTGTCTCCCATAGTTGAGGTCTACCTATGATGTAAATTACAGACGCCTCTCATCTTTTTAAGTGGTGGAACTTGCACTATTGCTGACTGACTAAATACTTTTTTTCCCCACTGTATATATCAAATTCAACATTGGAAATTTCCAACCTGTGGGGAGCAGTTGGAATTTCCATTGGGGGAAGTCCTGGATTGGGGGGAGGTAATATTGGAGCATTTTTCATTACAATGATCCTGGGCTCTAGTGGAATTGTTTTTTCAATGGTTGGAGGTTTTTTCTTTTGTACATTTCTATTGAGTATAGTATGAGGATTTTCAGGGGTAGACGTATTAAGAGGTAACTTAATTTGAGAGATAGTGGTGTCAACATCATGTATATTTTTTATATTTGAATTAGTTATAATTAGTGTTGAGCATTCCGATACCGCAAGTATCGGGTATCGGCCGATACTTGCTGTATCGGAATTCCGATACCGACTTCCGATATTTTTTCAATATCGGAAGTCGGCATCGGAATAGGAAGTTCAAAGTTGATTGACAGCCTGACGTCATCATGATGCGCGGTGTGTGCGCATCATGATGCGCCGTCATTTCGGGCCTTCCGGGGGTCTCTGCCGGCCTGCCGGGGGGCTGTGCCGGCCTGCCGGGGGGCTGTGTGGACTGCCCGGGGTCTGTACCGGCCTGCCGGGGGGCTGTGCCGGCCTGCCGGTGGTCTGTGCACCCTGTGGGGGTCTGTACCGGCCTGCCGGGGGGCTGTGCCGGCCTGCCGGTGGTCTGTGCACCCTGTGGGGGTCTGTACCGGCCTGCCGGGGGGCTGTGCTGATGTCCGGGGGTCTGTGCAAGCATCGTCCGATGGGACTACAAGTCCCATCTGGCGATGCCTGCTACCATGACAGTGATTGACACATTAGCCAATGATGGGACAGTAGTAGTCCCATCATCCGGCTAATGTGTTAAATGTTAAAAAAAAAAAAATACTACATACATACTACATACATACTACATGCATGCTACATGCATACTACATGCTACATACATACTACATACATACTACATACATACATACTACATACATACTACATACATACATACTACATAACACATATATACTACATACATACTACATACATACTACATGCATGCTACATACATACTACATACATGCTACATGCATGCTACATGCATGCTACATACATACTACATGCTACATACATACTACATATATACTACATGCATGCTACATACATACTACATGCTACATACATACTACATATATACTACATACATACTACATACATGCTACATACATGCTACATACATACTGCATGCTACATACATACTACATATATACTACATGCATGCTACATACATGCTACATACATACTGCATGCTACATACATACTACATACATACTAAATACATACTACATACATACTACATACATACCACATACATACTACATACATACTACATGCATGCTACATACATAACACATATATACTACATGCATGCTACATACATACTACATGCTACATACATACTACATACATACTACATGCTACATACATACTACATACATACTACATGCATGCTACATACATACTGCATGCTACATGCATGCTACATACATACTACATACATACTACATGCTACATACATACCACATATATACTACATACATACTACATACAATACATTCATACAATACATACATAGACATACAGTACATATAACATAGAGTAACATACTTACCAATACTTGTCACATTGTTCCCCGAAGCCATTGTCTTTTACGGAATAAATATTAACATAACAAACCACAAAAATACTCACCCACGATCCGAAGCAGTCCACGAGTGTGTCCCACGACGATCTTGGGTAGAGAACTGCAGCATCAGCTGTTGCTGCCGTTCTCTACGGGCTGCAGGAATCCAATGACGGAAGGTAGGTATCCTTCCGCACTGTATTCCTCCGCCACTTAAAAAAAAAAAAGTCCCTAGTCTCACTTTATGCCATTGCTGCGTGGGAATTTCCCACACAGCAATGGCATAAAGTGAGACTAGGGACTTTTTTTTTTTAAGTGGCGGAGGAATACAGTGCGGAAGGATACCTACCTTCCGTCATTGGATTCCTGCAGCCCGTAGAGAATGGCAGCAACAGCTGATGCTGCAGTTCTCTACCCAAGATCGTCGTGGGACACACTCGTGGACTGCTTCGGATCGTGGGTGAGTATTTTTGTGGTTTGTTATGTTAATATTTATTCCGTAAAAGACAATGGCTTCGGGGAACAATGTGACAAGTATTGGTAAGTATGTTACTCTATGTTATATGTACTGTATGTCTATGTATGTATTGTATGAATGTATTGTATGTAGTATGTATGTAGTATATATGTGGTATGTATGTAGCATGCATGTAGCATGCAGTATGTATGTAGCATGCATGTAGTATATATGTAGTATGTATGTAGCATGTAGTATGTATGTAGTATATATGTGGTATGTATGTAGCATGTAGTATGTATGTAGCATGCATGTAGTATATATGTAGTATGTATGTAGCATGTAGTATGTATGTAGTATGTATGTGGTATGTATGTAGCATGTAGCATGCATGTAGTATGTAGTATATATGTGGTATGTATGTAGCATGTAGTATGTATGTAGCATGCAGTATGTATGTAGCATGCATGTAGTATATATGTAGTATGTATGTAGCATATATGTAGTATGTATGTAGCATGTAGTACTGTATGTATGTAGCATGCAGTATGTATGTAGCATGCATGTAGTATATATGTAGTATGTATGTAGCATATATGTAGTATGTATGTAGCATGTAGTATGTATGTAGCATGCAGTATGTATGTAGCATGCATGTAGTATATATGTAGTATGTATGTAGCATATATGTAGTATGTATGTAACATATAGTATATATGTAGTATGCATGTTGCATGCATGTAGTATATATGTAGTATGTATGTTGCATGTAGTATATATGTAGTATGTATGTTGCATGTAGTATATATGTAGTATAAATGTAGCATATATGTAGTATGTAGTATGAATGTAGCATGTATGTAGTATGCATGTTGTATGTATGTAGCATGTAATTTTTTTTTTTTTATTTTTTTTACATTCAACACATTAGCCGGATGATGGGACTACTACTGTCCCATCATTGGCTAATGTGTCAATCACTGTCATGGTAGCAGGCATCGCCCGATGGGACTTGTAGTCCCATCGGACGATGCCTGCACAGACCCCCGAAGCCTGCACAGCCCCCCGGCAGGCCGGCACAGCCCCCCGGCAGGCCGGCACAGCCCACCGGAGCCTGCACAGCCCCCCGGCAGGCCGGCACAGACCACCGGAGCCGGCACAGCCCCCCGGCAGGCCGGCACAGCCCACCGGAGCCTGCACAGCCCCCCGGCAGGCCTGCACAGACCACCGGAGCCTGCACAGACACCCTGGCAGGCCGGCACAGCCCCCCGAAAGGCCCGTACAGACCCCAGAGAGGCTGTACAAGGGAAAAACAGGATTTTTCTTATTCCGATACCGGAAGTCCCATAGACTTGAATGGGACTTCCGGTATCGGAATCGGCGATACCGATACTTTTTTTTAAGATCGGCCGATCCATTCCGATCCGATACTTTGAAGTATCGGACGGTATCGCTCAACTCTAGTTATAATCCTTGTTTGTTTTACACCCAATTCTTGTTGGACCAGGGCTTTTGTTCTTAAATTGCCAAGGTTTTTCTTTGTAGGTTCATTGATACCTATCAGGTTTTTATTCCTGATTGGTTCCTTTGACATTGGTTTAGTTTTAAAAGTGTCCCTGCGAAATTTTTTTATTTTCACATCTACTAGTTCATTTTCAAATACTTTGAGTTTCCTAGTAATGTCATCATTCACCAAATTAAAAAAATGTAAACTTTTGAACCTTTCAAGTAATTTTTTCTCACAGATCATTGCGGCTTTACTGGCTAGCTCAGAACGCTTTTCCACTAACAAACTCATAAGACTATAAGAACAATCATTTAAAATATTATTCCACTTATTGGTAAAATTACTGTCATCTAGAAAAGTACTATTAAAATGTATCTTCAAACCATTTGGAACTATTTTTTGATCAATACAAATACCTAGAAATTCTGCATCGATCTGATGTCTTATTTCCATCTTCATATGTTTTTCAAAGTCCAAAAAAAGACCAGTGATGGTCCTTTTAGTCCCAATATCAATCACAGGTTCAGTGCAGGAATTATCCAACCTTATATTAGTCATGTTCTTAATGGATGATAACAGCTCCTTTCTCCTCTCAATTCTGCAATTATAATACTCCATTCTCACTCCATGCTGCTCGCTCCCCTTTGCTATCTGGGGTGTCTGTCTTCAACCGATTAGGAGGAGCTCCTTTCGGTAACAATATGCAAAAAAAACCCTGTTTGGGAGAGAACAGACAATTCGCGGCGCCCTAAGTGCGTAAACACAATATTGTAGTCTTTAAAGGGTGCACAATTTTATGCACTCACCTGATAGAAGACTAATATAGCTTTGGATTATGTATCCTCAAAAATCCTTCCTTTTGGGATACTTCTTAGAAGACAGGGCTTGCAGCTTGCCTCGGGTGGATCCAAGTGAAAGAGCCAGGTTCAGGCTCACACAGGATGAGTAAATCAAGAAAAACACATCCAGCCCATAAACGGCAGCGCTTCCCAGGACTCACATCCAAAGATGATATTCCATATTTTTTTTATTTCATAGGTTAAAAAAGAGATACAACGCGTTTCGGATACAGTGTATATCCTTCATCAGGTATCATAAAAACACAGTACTGTGTTTTTATGATACCTGATGAAGGATATACACTGTATCCGAAACGCGTTGTATCTCTTTTTTAACCTATGAAATAAAAAAATATGGAATATCATCTTTGGATGTGAGTCCTGGGAAGCGCTGCCGTTTATGGGCTGGATGTGTTTTTCTTGAAGAAGAATAAGAAGAATTTGCAACTATCTACATCCACAGAAGATCTGCGGTTAGTTCTCCAAGATCTTTGGAACAACCTCCTTGCCGACTTCCTCTAAAAACTGTGTGAAAGCGTACCTAGAAGAATTGATGCTCTTTTGAAGCCAAAGGGTGATCACGCCAAATATTGATTTGATTTAGATTTCTATTTTGTGGATCTACTTTACATTTTGTACAGTTTGTTAATTGATAAGATCTTTCCTCAAGTGCATGGTGGACTAATTCATTTTCAGCATCCAATAATAGACAACAAGGTTGAATGCAGAGGAGATGGAGAGAGATGCTGGAAGCTTGCACCCGTTATGTTTGAAGTGTGATGGTGCCATAGTCAGGTGCAAACTCCTGCTTGCCTCTTGACCTGGAACTGCATACCAGTGCTGCTCCACTGTGATGTTTCCATATTCAGCACAGACTTCAACAGATACTTAATAGAGAAGATTATGTTATCCATATCACCATATCTTCACCAGGCTCAATTTTCATGTGTTACGATACAGATCCTTTAGAGGTCAGATATTGCTCAAATATACCATAAAATGTGAGGTATGCTGGGATGTTTCTGTAATATTTGTAATGATAAACTCTGAATAGTAAACTGAGGAAATGTTAGACTCCATGGGACTTTATCGGATAAGGTCAATTTAATTTGTTGCTGGAGACTAAGTCCAAACTTTTAAGAAAACTTTATTCATGAGTGACGTTTTTTGAAAATTCTCAGATTTACCAGCAGTCTTGTGGCAAACTATACATTGAGGTACCCTTTTGAGTTGTGTCCTATACGATTGCACTTTGACCTTTCTTACAAATGAACACATACACAGGCGTAAATAGGTAAAAAAAAAAGAATTTGCAGTTGTAAATGTATATTTAACTAATATTTTTATTTTTTTTAGTTGTCAAGTGCACTGCATATAAAGCAAATATGTGCTAGGAATTTAACTCTATTTGTAGCCTTTTATAAGGACTGTCATAGTCAAAGTAGTCCTTTTGCATTGTTATGATAAATACTTTCTTAAATTAATATATATAGGCTTAAGCCTTACAAAACCACAGTGCGCTATCGCCACTCTGAATGCACATTTTCATTATTACATCATAGCCACCTTTGATATCAGCAGTTGAAATTGGACCTTCTCACTGGTTAGAGGAATGTAGTGCAGAACACAACCCTCATCTTGTGCTGTGTTGTCTAGTACGATATCTCCTCTCTATTATGAGAGCATCACAATTTATCCAAATCTGAACTTCAGCCTATATCTGACAGGACTTGTTTTCTTCTTTGGAGGGGGCACCACAGGCTTCGGTTTGACAGGTGCACGTGGAGTCTTTTTCTTTTCAGGTATCGTAACCGTGAATGAGAAATCGGGTGGCTCTACGTGTTTGATCCTAGGAAGGAAGTGCGTTGATATGTGTTGTGGTTTCACTCGAGGGCTGGAACCTTTTTTGGCTTTGCCTCTTTTATTCAATGCCACATACCATCTTCTGCCTGTCTTTTCAGTTCTGTAGGTAGCTGAGGCATAAGTGTTATAGCTGTTTTCCTGATACCTTTCCATAAATTTGCAATCTTCTGAAAATTTATGCTGCAAAAGAAAAAAAAGTTTTACTTATAAATGTAGTTAAAAAATTGATTATGTTTTTTTTTACCAAGTGCATGTAAATAAAAATGCATCAGCAACTTGCATAATGGCCATTAAACCCCACCAGGCCTGAATGGCAAATTTCTATTTTTGCATTTTTTTCCACTAATTCTTCCAAGAACCATAACTTTTATATTTTTCCATTGACATAGCCATATGTCAGCTTGTATTTTTGTGTGAGGACTAGAACATTTGAATGCAGAGAGGCGGGGAGGGAAGAAGGAGAGTCAGCTCACCAACAAAGTAGAAGCAGGAACTAGTCTGGCATGGAATCACTCGGGATCAGGCTGAGTCATCAAACAAAAAGAAGGTAATCCAGAGAAGCAGCAGGTCACAACTTATTAGGGTATTTTAAAAATAAATAGCGGTCCCTCCAGTGGCATATAAACCTACGTGTTTCAGCTTAAGGAAGCCTTACGAACTCATGGTTACCCGCTGCTTCACTGGATTTCCTTCTTTTCGTTTGAGAACATTTGAATAACTCCATGCATTTTAACAAGCGATGAACTGTAAAACAGGAAAGAAAATCCAAATGGCAAAATTGCAAAAAAAAATGCAATTTCACTATTTTTAGGGTACTGTATTTCCAGCATTCATTGTGCTGTATAAATGAACTGGCAGCACAATTCTCTAGATCTGTTTGACTATGGCGAAACCAAACAGGCAGTTTTTTTTTAATTTAAGCTGTGAAAACAAATATGGAAACATTCCTCATGTAACCATTAATAATTTGATTTATAGCATGCCAAAACATGTAAGTTTGTATGGGTAAGATGAGGTGACCAGAACACTGCCACTGGTTGTTCGACTTGACCATGTGGAACTAACAAAAATAGGAAGAGTTGCAGGGGGGACGAGTTTGAATGTAAAACCTAGTCAGGTGCCATTGATGATGGAGTTCCTGAATTCAACGGGTCTGCACACCAAACCATAGCTTGTTTTGGCACCAAAGGAGAGATCAGTACAGATGCCCTCAGGAAGAGATGCTTCAGCCAGAGTGACAGACCAGGATGAAAAGCGGCAGCTGTCCAGTTACCTATAGGGCACCACTGGCACCAAGTGAGACCTAGAGTTCCGACTATGGCAGTCAAGATCCAAATCCCAGACCTGTGCCAGACAAGACCCTGAATCTAGACTACACCAGTCAAGAGTCAGAGCCCAGCCCTCTTTTTCTCATATCTAGTAGACACCTGACATTGGTCAAGCACTGAAGATCCGTGAGGAAGCTCAGCCTAGAAGAGGACGCTTGCCGTGATGAACATGAGACATGCCGCAGGTTCCTGCATCGATGTATGGTACAGAGGTTGGCTTGAGCAGGGGCAGTGGACAGGGTGGGGGTCAAATCAAGTGAATGAGGTCCAATGTGCTTTGGCAGACTTTGTTAGAAGGGCTTGCGACCTTTCAGGAAGATCAGTAGTGTGAACAGTAGCTTCCAGCGTAACATGTTTGTAACCCTGTTAGAGAGACAGAAGTATAATTCTCAAGAAGCTACCCTAATGTTAAAAGTGAACTTTAAATACTCATTTTATACTATGTATTATATAATTTACATGTTGCATTTTAACTGTTGTTATAAGTTTTGCAAATATCTGAGGAAATAAATAGCTCATTGATTACTCCCACCTTGTGGTCCACTTCCTGTTCCCCATCCATCTATCTGATTAGATATGTGTCTATGCTTAGCATTCATACTCAATATTGAATAAATTTAGATATGTAGAAAGTGTTGCTTTTTTTCCATCGCTTGTACTGCTGACATTGTTGAGAGGTGCAGGCATAGTCTTATTTTACCTTATTTTTGCCTGGAATTTGTGGTCCTGCCCAGACAGGATGTCTACGTCTTGCTGTAAAGCGCTGATTTTGTGTTGTCATCAGCTTCCTGTTATGAGCCACTCCTAATTTAAACCCTCAGCAGCCACTTCTAGCTGCCAGTTATAAGTTATACTTTCCCTGGTTTATACTTCTGTTACTCTGCTCTTGCTCGCCTTGCTTGATTCCTCTTACTGTGCTTGGCATCCTTCTTACCATGTCCCTGATTTTGTCAATGACTTTGATGCCCTGCATACAACTCAGCTGCCTGTGTGCGGAAGCGCTATTGGGAGCTGCCAGCCTTCCTTGGACAGTTCACTTTTACACACACAATCTCTGCTATGTACACAGTTTTTCATATATACACTAAATTTTTGCCATTTTATATGCATTACATCTTTGCTCCGTACACATGCTATACTACAGTATATACAAAGTGACAAGATAGAGGGCCCATCAGTCTCTCTCCTCCTGTTTTATTCCTCCAGATACCAGCAGAATGAAGAACCTTTGGATATGTGACCATGATGCTACCAGAGGTCCTTCTACCCTTCTACCCTTCTACCCTTTTAACAGCTGAAAAATCAGAAATTGCACTGAAAGCAGGACTAGCAATATCAGAGAAGTTTCTGATGTTTGAAGGCAGGTGGTCTATAGGCTGAGTGGCCCACTGATAAATATATATATAAACAATAGCCTGGTTTCAATTCCTTTAATTTAAATTTAAAGACTAACATGCATTGGTTTGCGAAAACATGCCATATTAACAATGTGGCTGTCTAATAAGATATTCCTGCCATACAATTATATGGTGCTAATTGCACAGATATTCACACTAGCGTTAGGTTGTTTTTATTGAAAATCCTGAGGCTTACACATTTTCTGAAGTGTAAGGAGATACTTTCCCTAATTTGTAATCATTAAATGAGAAAATATAGTATGGTCTGCAGACTCATCTGTATCAAGTTACGCCTTTGTGCGTTCGGTGGCTATAGGCCAAAAGACATCTGCCTTCTAGTTTTTGTAAAATGAAAATGTCTATAAGTGATGATCTTTGTTCAATCCACACCTGATGTTTGAAGGAAATGTATAATTATAAAAAAAAAAAAAAAAAAAATTAAAACTGATTTCAATACTGGTAACTAGCCTAAAATACACTTTTAAATTGGTGTAGTTTATATAGTATGTACTGTCAAAAGGAAGGTCTGTATAGAAGAAGTATGCGTAAACTTGGGATATTAATGTCCTTTCATTTGAGAATCATAAAAATCTAGAAACATTCATGGACCAAAATCAGTATTAGTCATTGAAAATGAAGCATACTCCCTCTGCAGTCTTAGAAATATAATTGGCTAAAAACAATTGCTGATCTACTATATAATTGTCTAATTCAGTCTGTCTGTAATGGAAATCCCACGTTGCTGATTGGTCAGGGCCAGCTGGGTGTGACCAATCGGCGACAGGCGCCGTCCGGCTGTGAATTGGCGCGGAATTTGAAAGACGCACGCCACCGCTACCAATGGGAGATCTGCGGCGCACGGAGGGGTCAGCGGCGACACAGCTGGCAGATGACCGACGCTAGACGGTACCCAGGGTCCGGAGGAGAGGAGACTCTCCTTTAGGCCCTGGGTACCATAAACCTGTAAAAAATAGAATTAAAATGATAAATAGTGATATACTCACCTTCTGATGGCCCCCGGACTCTTTCCCTCCTCTCACCACGAGCCCGGCATCTTCCAGGTCCCAGTAATGCTTTGCGCGAAAGACCACTGATGACGTTGCGCTCTCGCAAGAGTGACATCATCTCCGGTCTTTCGCGCGAAGCATTACTGGGACCTGAAGATGCCGGGAGCGTGGAGAGGAGATCGGGGGCCGTCGAAAGGTGAGAATAACCTTTTTTAAATTTTTTTAATTATTTTTTACATTCTATCTTTTACTGTTGATGCTGCATAGGCAGCACCAACAGTAAAAAGTTGATCACAATTGTCAAACACTATGCTTGACAAGTGTGACCAACCTATCCATCACATTCCAAGTGATGCTTCAAATCGCTTGGAATGCGCTTGAATTCCGCACGCAAAAATCGCATGAAAAACCGCTGGTCATATTCTAGAATACCTGATGTGTAAGAATCGGGACACCATCTAATGTATAATAAGTTCAGTTCATTGATATGATAAGATAATGGAAATGGAAAACAGTGAACACAAGTTATCAGTTTGTAAAGTTGCAACTTTTCTACAGTTTGTATTTATCATTATTGGGTTTTTTCCTTTCAGACAAATTTCTATCATAGGCAATGGCAGTTCTAAAGAAATAAACCAAGTATTACTTACCCACCCCAGATAGAACATTGGCTCTCCACAGATGCCTCCATTTCTGTTGTTTGTCTGCAGTGCTGACATCACGTTCATAGTGCTGCAGCCAATCAGTGGGGCTAACAGCTTACGCTGTCTATATGGGCAAAACCACTGAACTCATAGACAGAGAACAAGGCGGAGGTGGGAGGGTAAGTAATCCTTGGTTTAAGTTTTTATAGTACTGCAGCCTAACAAAAATAAAGTTTTCTGAAAGGTAAGAACACCACAAGGCCAAGATCTCACGAGCATATAACACGGCCGAGTGCTGTGATAAAACATTGCATAGCATTCGGACTAGTGTTTTTCTATGGGGCAGCTCACATTTGTGATTAGTTTCTCAGGCTGATTCGGCATGAGAGACCTTTTGCAGCATGCTGCGATTGGCAGCAAAACTTTGCTCACACGCACCCATACAAGTCTACAGGTCCGAGATAAACATCTGACTGCACTTGGATATCATCCCAGTGCACTTTGATATAAGCTGAGACAGGTAATTGAGGAGATGGAAAATTTACTTTCTCCGTCTTCTCCGCACCTGTACTGCGATTCTCTGATGCAAGATTATCAGGGCAGAGTGCACGGACACTTGGTTCATGCTTGCAACAGAGCGAGTATCATTAGCATATCACATTCCATGATCTCGCATCCATTCCTAAATGCTCATCGGATGCCAGATGATCAGATCAGGAACATAATTCTTACACTCGCAGGGGGCGCAAGGGGTTCGTAGACTTATTTATTGTGCCATGGTGTCGGGCTTACCTAGGAGGAGCATAGCTAAGCAGCTACCTGGTGACCTCTGGAACCCCTAACGGGTGTCAGGCTTGAGCTGCAGGTAGCCGACAGGTACCACTTCTTGGCAGTTCTGGGTACTGCAGCTGCTGACCCCAGGGGCAGGCATACAGACATGGATAAAACTCAGGCTCCATTCAGACTAATAGGTTCTGGATCCTCGAATAGAACAGTAACTGACATGGAATCTCAGGCAGCGCTGATTTTGACACTGATAGGACAGTCTGAATATACAGAATACTCAGATAGGCAAACGTTCAGACACACAAGTCTGGGATATTGATTCAGGTACTGGCCGCACATGGAACAGGTGACGAGGTTCAGGGACTGACCGCACAAGGACCAGGGTTTTGAGTTTCAGGCATTGACCACACAAGGACCAGGGACTAAGGGCTCAGGAACGACCGCTAGAGATGGACGAACCTAAACAGTAAAGTAAGATTGGGATCCGTACCGAACATCTACTGTTCATGCACAGACCCTGAACATGGACTTTTCCAGGACACATTTGGTGCTTCCCGCGGTTTCATGCACTGGCGGCACAGTTCATCATGAGAAATTTCTTACTGTGAACTGCAGGGAACTCACTGAGCACAGCGCTGCACTGTAAGACTTTTCCTCAGGGTACAAGCAATGATCTCACTGAGGTCAATGCAGTTCATTGGCTTGACTAGGAAAGCAATCTCAGTGACTTGCAGTAACCTTGATTACGTAAATCACTGAGGCTGTGCTTGCAGCAGCTCATTCTCCCATGGTTCTCAGCCTGGGCGGTCGCATCTTGGCACCGTTCAGATTGAAAACTTTTTACCGCAGACATGAATTACAGCATGAGATAATATGTCACACAGGTGAGGGATATGTTTTTTGCTTGTTTTTTTTTTATTACTACAGGACACCAGGACATCAATGTAATGGGTGTTAGGGGAGTAATTTTGTTTTTAGTATATTATGTTTTTTACATTGGACAAAGGCTTCAATGAAGCATTAGGGTATTAGGTAAGTATAACAGTGTTTGTTATTTTTACATTAAGTAAAATAATGTGTCTTTTTATTTCAAATAAAAAACTTTATTCTTGCTGTGTTTATTTATAACATGACCATAGGATTTGTAATGGAGAGGTGTCTTTTAGACGCTTCTGCATTACTAACCTGTGGGCTAGATGTCATCTGACAATGCAAAAGTGACATCAACCCCACAAATATTAACCCCAATTGCCACCACCACAGGGTAAGTGTTAAGAGCCTGGCAAAGTGCCAAAATGTAATTCCCTCTGCTTGCTGTCTGCTGTGTCATCTGCTGCTTTACCATCTAGAAACATAGTTTAATGTGTCTGCTAATTCTTTGTTATAAATCATTTGGTGCATTGTACTTAAAACTCACTGTTGCATTTCCATGACTGGGATCAGTGTAGATCTTATCTGGTGGAGGTGTTAAAATAGATGTTGCCAGGCTGAATGTCTTTGATCATCCCAAAAAAAAAAAAAAAAAAAAAAACCCTGGTGTGCTGACTCCAGCTGCCAAATTATCCTCAACCAGTTCCCACAATCCATCTCTTCAGACCCTGCAGTCTGGACTATAAATTTAGAACCATCCATAGGGGTGCACGCATGTGGGGGTGCACGCATCACAGAAGCAAAGCGTCACGAAGATAAGCGTCGGGATACAGCAGTTATTACATGGCAGTTAGTCAGGACAGGAGTCAGGTAACCCTCACTCTGCTGTCCCTTTTAACCATGTGCTTTATTCCTATCCTCCTATGTTCTCTTTCAATCCACTTTCACCGACCAATCCCCCCTCCATCACGACTCATATACATCAGCTCCTCTCTCTTTGCTTCTCCCATGTACAGCTCCCATGCACTTCTCACCTTCTTAAAAAGCCTCAGCCCATCTTGCCCAAACACACTGCACATAAAATCTTCATACAATTCCAAAAACTACTTGCTCTTTATCTTCCTGCTCCTACTGATTTCAGGGGACATCTCCCCCAACCCCGGTCCACCATCCCCCAACCTCAACCCCTACCCTACCTCACATCGAAACCTTAATAATCTTACTAATATCACTTGCACTCCTTCATCTCCTTCTTTCAATTGTGCCCTTTGGAATCCACGGTCTGTATGCAACAAGCTTCCTTTCCTACACAATTACTTTCTGAAAAACTCTCTGAATTTGTTGGCCCTCACGGAAACCTGGATTCAGGATTCTGACACTGTCTCTCCTGCTGCCATTTCCCATGGTGGCTTACAATTCTCCCATTCCCCGAGACCGACAAATAGACCTGGTGGTGGAGTCGGCATACTCCTGTCCCCACAATGCACTTTCCAGGTCATCCCCTCAGTTCCATCACTCTCATTCCCTTCTTTTGAAGTCCACACCATCAGGCTCTTTCGTCCCCTCTCCCTCAGAGTAGCGGTCATATACCGGCCCCCAGGCTCACCCACCCACTTCCTGGACCATTTCTCTGCCTGGCTGCCGCACTTCATGTCCTCAGAACTACCAACCCTTATCCTGGGAGACTTCAACATCCCCATTAACAGCCCCACTTCCACATCTGCATCGCAGCTTCTATCACTAACCACTTCTCTAGGCTTCTCTCAGCTCTCAACCTCTGAAACACACAAAGACGGTAACACCCTGGACCTGGTTTTCGCCCGGCTCTGCTCAATCTCCTACCTAGATAACTCACCGCTTCCCCTCTCTGACCACAACATTCTCTCCTTTACACTCACAAATCCTCGCTCACCCCAGCACCCTCCTACCTACCATTCAGTCAGAAATCTACAAGCCATTAACCCTCATACACTTTCAGACTCCCTACACTCATCATTGTCCCCAATCTCTTCTTTGTCCTGTCCTGATCTGGCTGTACATCACTTCAATGACACTCTTAGAAGCACCCTTGACCAAGTAGCTCCCCTCACCCTCAGAACCTCCAAACACAGAGTGAAACAGCCCTGGCTCACATCGCAAACCCGATTTCTCCAGCGATGCTCTAGGTGTGCTGAACGCTTATGGAGGAAAACACACACACCAGAAGACTTCATACACTTCAAATTTATGTTAAGGACATATAACTCTGCCCTTCACCTCGCCAAACAGACCTACTTCACCACCCTGATCTCCTCACTATCCAACAACCCCAAGAAACTTTTTGACACCTTTCACTCCCTCCTCAGGCCAAAAGCACAAGCCCCTATCACAGACATTTGCGCTGATGACCTGGCCTCCCACTTTATAGAGAAAATAGACAATATCCGTCAGGAAATCCGCTCCCAATCACCAAGTTCAGTGACTCCCATCCCTCCCTGCATTTCCCCTGGCTCACTCTCCACATTTGCTCCCATCACAGAAGAAGAAGTCTCCAGGCTCCTCTCCTCTTCTCGTCCGACTACATGCACAACCGACCCCATTCCCTCACATCTCCTCCAGTCTCTCTCCCCAGTCGTCACAACTCACCTAACTACAATCTTTAATCTCTCCCTCTCCTCTGGCATTTTCCCCTCCTCCTTCAAACACTCTATCATTACTCCATTACTAAAGAAACCCACCCTTGACCCATCCTGCACAAACAACTACAGACCAGTCTCCAATCTCCCCTTCATCTCTAAACTCTTGGAGCGCCTGATATACTCACGCCTTACCCGTTACCTCTCCACTCACTCCCTCCTAGACCCTTCACAGTCCGGTTTCCGCCCCCTACATTCGACAGAAACTGCACTCATCAAAGTGACCAATGACCTTCTGACAGCAAAACGTAATGGTGACCATTCTCTGCTCATTCTTCTCGACCTTTCTGCAGCTTTCGACACTGTTGACCATCCTCTCCTACTCTCTAGGCTCCAGTCACTAGGCATTAAGGACACTACTCTTTCCTGGTTCTCCTCCTATCTTTCCGACCGCTCCTTCAGTGTTCTGTTTTCTGGCTCCACTTCATCTCCTCTTCCTCTCACTGTTGGGGTACCTCAGGGCTCAGTCCTTGGCCCCCTTCTCTTCTCTCTCTATACAGCCCCAATTGGACAGACCATCAGCAGATTTGGCTTTCAGTACCATCTTTATGCTGATGACACACAACTGTACACATCATCCCCTGACCTTACCTCCGCTGTACTACAGAACGCCACTGACTGTCTGTCTGCAGTCTCCAACATCATGTCTGCTCTCTATCTGAAACTCAACCTCTCCAAAACTGAACTTCTTCTGCTCCCACCATCTACTAACCTCCCTAAATCTGACATTTCCCTCTCTGTGGGTGGCACCATAATAACACCCCGACAGCAGGTGCGCTGTCTGGGTGTTATGTTCGACTCCGATCTCTCCTTCACCTCCCATATACAATCTCTTGCCCGCTCATGCCGCTTACACCTAAAGAACATCTCTAGAATCCGCCCTTTTCTCACCATGGAAACAACAAAAACTCTCACTGTCGCCCTGATCCACTCCCGCCTAGACTACTGTAATGCTCTATTAATTGGCCTCCCTCTCACTCGACTCTCCCCTCTCCAGTCTATCCTTAATGCAGCAGCCAGGGTTGTCCATCTGGCTAATCGTTTCTCAGACGCGTCCGCTCTTCGCCAGTCGTTACACTGGCTGACAATTCATTACAGGGTACAATTCAAAGTACTTGTTCTCACCCACAAAGCTCTCCACAGTGCGGCACCCCCTTACATCTCCTCCCTCATTTCTGTCTATCGGCCTAACCGACCGCTGCGCTCTGCAAATGACTTTCGACTAACCTCTGCCCTAATCCGTACCTCCCACTCCCGACTCCAAGACTTCTCCCGTGCTGCGCCAATCCTCTGGAATGCTCTACCCCAAAATATTAGGACCATCCACAATTTGCATAGTTTTAGGCGCTCGCTCTAAACACATTTGTTCAGAGCGGCCTATCACATTCAGTAATCAAAGTCATGTTTGTGTGTGTGTAGCCCATTCACTATCTCCATCTAACCCCCACCCCCTGAAGATGGCTGGACCGTCATTGTAAATACATCATTGTAAATACAAACCTGTGCTTTGTATCCCCCCCACCTCATTGTAGATTGTAAGCTCCACGAGCAGGGTCGTCTTATTTCGCTTTAATTATTGTATTGTTAACGTTGTTACTTATGACTGTTGTGTTTGAAACTGTTCAACTGTAAAGCGCTGCGGAATATGTTGGCGCTATATAAATAAAGATTATTATTATTATTATTATTAAAATGTGGTGCCTCTAATAGAGGCGCCTTTTCTGGAGTGGCTGTGAGCTGCTATTTTTAGGTTGGGGAGGCCAATGTCCATGGCCCCTTACCAGCCTGAGAATACTAGCCCAACTGTCTGCTTTAGCTTGGTTGGTTGTCAAAAATGGGGGGAACCCCACATTTTTTAAAATTATTTAAATAATTTTAAAAAACAGCATGATGATCTCTCTTTTCTTGATAAACAGCCATGATAAATCTGACAGCTGAGCATTGTTTCCTGCAGCTCTCAGTTTTGCCATGATGGTTATCAAGAATACAGGAGAACCCACATCTTTTTTTATTATTATGTTATTTATAGCGCAGGTACTGGCTGATGATTACTTCCATCAGCCGGCACCTGTTCTCGCTGTTATTAGCGGCAGCAGACACAGGCAGATGGAAGTAGTATTCCCAACAGCAGTCAACTGTGACAGGAGGTATATTTTTTACCACCAGTCATAGCTGCAGGCTCCCGCTGTAATCTGACCGCATGGGAGCTGTGCTCTCTGACCGGCAGTAATGATCTTACCGCCAGTTGGAGGTAGTGTTTGTCATGCTATCATGCAGATGACAGCATGGCAAATAATGAATTTTCAGGCATGCATTCATGTGAATAGGATCTGGGATTGAGTCGGGTAATGTTCTGGTACTCAGACCAAACTTTTTTAACTGTTCGGCTGAACGCACCAGATCTAAACATCCAAAGGTTCGCCTATCACTACTGGCCATGCAAGAACCAGGGATACTGGTTCAGGACTGGCTACAAAATGACCAGGGGACCTAACAACTCATTCGTTGCACCACTAATACCCTAATGAAATATCTTTTGCTTTGGCCCCTCCCTATTGGGGAAGGTACCTTTTAAACAAGATTCCTCCCAGCTGTTGGCTGGGAGTCATCTTGCAGGTGTGTGCAATGGCCCTTTAAGAACAGGGCAAAGTGCACATGCACTAGGCACCCTGCCCGATACTAGAAGAAGGTAGCATGCTTTAACGAATGGAAGCAGAGGCACAGGTGGTGAAGTTCACATTCGATTATTTTTTGAGTAGAACTTCGGGACCAAGGTCCGGGGGGCTCCGAAGGGGGCGTGACTAGTGATCCCCATAGTAAGACTCCTCGAGCGGGATCAGAATGGAATACCAGGAGGACACAGGTGCTACCTCCAGTTAGACTCCAGACATGTGGCAGCTGTCCCAGTGGTACAAATGGGTAAACAGATTACACAGGTATGGTGGAGCTGACCGGCAGGTGCCGGGTATATGGATAGAAACTGACACTGACGGTGACCGGCGAGTCTCGAGTATACAGGTTGAAGCTGGCTCCAATGGAACTGGTGTAATCCAGAGGTTCGGATGGCTAAGTGGTGGGACGAGACGGAACAGAAGCAGCCGGTACAAACGTCGTCTTGCACAGCCGAATAACAGGTCACAGATTTCTGCGGAAACAGTGTAAGCAGAGTACTAGATGGAATACTGCAGAAGTGCAGACAGAGCAGACACAGAACCGGAACTAGCAACAGTAAATACTCATTGCTCTGCCACCCTCCCTATGGCAGAGGCGCCAGAAATAGCAAGCAGTGCGCTGCCATTGGTTAGTTACTTTTTGAACAATGTGCACTTTAAGAGACCTAGAGAGCATGCGTATAGCCTTAATGACATCTAAGGGGATGTGCTGGCCGCACACCAGGGAGCAGGGGAAGAAGCAGGACAGCAAGCAACAGATTGAGAGCTAGAGCCCCAACGGGGTCTTGCAGAGGTACATGATGACGGGGACCCCGCTGAGGGTCTTTCTGAAGTACGGCCACCACAGCATGGGGACGGGGGCCCCGCTGAGGGTCTTGCTGAAGTACGTACACAGATGTAACACATGCCAAGGACACGCTGAGTAACTGGGAGGTAAAACAACGCAGCCCTGCATGGAGGGGGAAGGAGTGCCGTTATGATTAGGTAACCGAGGAGGATAGCAGGGGAATAGACTAGGCAACCAGATAACCAGAGAGGTTGGTAACTTAGCAGATTGCAGACCCCTAAACTGACAACACAACTAGAATTAGCCGTGGGACGTACCTTCGATGCCCTAGACGCCTCGGCACAGCCAAAGAATTAACTAAGCCTAAAGAGAGAAAAGGGAAAGCTAAACTGCCCCGGAGTAGAACCCCAAAGGAATAGATAGCCCCCGAACATATATTGCCGGTGAGACAAGATGAGGCACAAAACACAGGCAGAAAATAGAGTAAGCAAATGATGGGGCCCAAACTGTCTAGATAGAACAGGACAGGAAAGGATACTGTCTGCAATCATGCAAAAAACCCTAAGAAAAAATCCAACACGTCTGATTTGCAAAAATACTAAGACCACCTCTCCCTCACTAAATCAGAACTCTGGTGTGAACTGGACGCAAAACAAAAGATACTGATATAACAGCTGATTAGAAATACTTAAAAGACTGACATGAGCTGTGACATATGGAGCAGAGTCCAGCACGGGTCCCAGCAGGGAACAAGGCTGAACTCACACCAGCAAAGCAGAAATCAGAGGAAAGCAAAAAATGGATCAAATGCAAAAAGATTCAAGCAGACAAATAACTTATCTGAATGATGCAGGACAAAGCAGGAGGCAAGCAGACTTCCAAAATGCTCAGGAAGAAAACCAAATCACCGGCAACCACTGAGGGAAGGTTGCTCACATAAATCTCTCCAGTCTGTAACACTTGACCTCCAATCATCCTCCTCAGGTGACTGACTTCTGTCAGCCAGACCAGCTCCATTACCAGCAGCAACCACCAGAGGGAGCCCAAACTCAGAAGCAAGGTCAAAAGTGTTCACAACAGAGTGCCACTTGGGGACGCCGGAAGCGGTGTTACAGTACCCTCCTTTACACCCCCTCTTCTTCAATCTCATGAGGACTCTTCAGAAAATTTGGAGGCCAACTCTACAACATGGAGACACCCACATATTTTCTCCAGGACCATGACTTCTCTTGCCCACTTTAAGAAAAGTGACATTTACGACCATCTTCATGACTAGGATGCTTTTCTCCATCAAGCCATCCTCAGCATAGGCAAAGCTAGCATACTACTAGTAACTTGGCATTGGGAAGTCTCTCTTAGTTCATTAAGATAAGCTACCACTCCGAAGGATTCAAGGTTGTTGGATTGCAGAAACTTGGAAGATGCCGCAGTCATGATGTTTTTTTCAACCAACCACCTACAAATTGAAGATACTCTCACCAGGTCCATTTTCAGTCTGGTCTCTAAGTTGACACATCCAAGAGGTGGGGAGGTGCCTGGGGTCAGATCACTGGAACAACGTCACACACGTCACCTGTCTGGTCTGCTCCTGGAAGCTGGGAAGGGAAAATGTTTGCAGAAGATTCTGTATTTACCTCATCAAAGACCTTTCAGAAGGCCACCACGAAGGCCTTCAGGTCTGAGGTGATTTGAGCCCGTCACCCATAAATGGTTCAGCCATGCCAGGGCATCTCCTATTAGGTAGGGCATTAGGAATCCCACCTTGACCCAATAGGAAGAAAACAGATGAGCCAAAACTTCATAGTGCTGCAAGCACTGATTCAGGAATCCACGGTACTGCTTCAGATCCCCATAGTATCGTGGCAGATCAGAGAGGATGGTTTCCTCTCCTGCGACTGGGGCTGGCACAGCTGATGTCAGGGCTTCCATTCAGGAATCTAATATCTGCAAATGAAACAAAACATTTTTCCAGGTTCTCTCACTGGTAACTCAACTGCCGACACAGCTTTGAGTGCAGAGAACACTAGGGATCAGTAAGGTTCATGGCTGAAGCAAACTGTTACACACACAGGCGCACATGGTTCAAAGAACAGAAGAGCAGACTGTCAGTCTTTACATACAGGGGTTGGACAAAATAATGGAAACACCTGGAAACATCAACAAAAGTTAGTTTAATATGGTGTAGGTCCACCTTTTGCGGCGATTACAGCCTCAATTCTACGAGGTATGGATTCATACAAGGTGTGAATTGTTTCCAAAGTAATTTTAGCCCATTCTTCTGTTAAAACACCAAAAGAAGAATCCAGCAAAGGCCAGAGATGTAGACTTTCAGATGACTCAGTTTTCAAGTTTTTGTTTTTATCATTTGAACAGTCATGACTAGAGTTGAGCGAAACGGGTCGAACAATTTCAAAAGTCGCCGACTTTTGGCAAAGTCGGGTTTCATGAAACGAAACCCAACCCTAGGATGAGGTCGGCCACGAGGTCGGTGACTTACGCGCCAAAGTCGCGCTTCAAAAGTTTGTTTTGCACTCCTTTTCAGCCAATCAGGATCCACGGACACTGTGGGCAACGTGATGACATAGGCAGGGGTCACCACCATCTTTCAGAAGGGCATGCAAGTGATTGGCTTGCTTTGGTGGGCGTCACAGGGGGTATAAAAGGGCGTGCACGCCGACCGCCATCTTACTTCTGCCGACCTCAGTATAGGGAGAGGTTGCTGCTGATTCTGTAGGGAGAGCGTTAGGCAGGGAAGAAGACAAAAAAACTGCTTCTGCTGCTAGCGATTTGGTCTGCACAACACACCAGTCACTGTGTGTGCAGTGCAAGGGGAGGCTATATAGTGGTGTATCAGTGGTGTTGGTTGTTGGGCTGCCTTCTAAGGCTTCCTGACATTCCTGCATTGCTGTTTACCCAATGCTCCGCAAACTGCTTTTTTAAAAGCAATCCAATCTCCCTTATCCTCTAGTCACTTTTGTCACAGCTGTGCCATCGAGCCTGTGGCATAGCGCTCAGATATCAGTGGGCCTCACACAATCCAAAAGTGTCCAGTGTCCAAAAGTGTGTGCAGAGATTCAAAATCTCCCTTATCCTCTAGTCACTTTGGTCACAGCTGTGCCATCGAGCCTGTGACATAGCGCTCAGATATTCATTGGGCCTCACACAATCCAAAAGTGTCCAGTGTCCAAAAGTGTGTGCAGAGATTCAAAATCTCCCTTATCCTCTAGTCACTTTGGTCACAGCTGTGCCATCGAGCCTGTCACATAGCGCTCAGATATTCATTGGGCCTCACACAATCCAAAAGTGTCCAGTGTCCAAAAGTGTGTGCAGAGATTCAAAATCTCCCTTATCCTCTAGTCACTTTGGTCACAGCTGTGCCATCGAGCCTGTCACATAGCGCTCAGATATCAGTGGGCCTCACACAATCCAAAAGTGTCCAGTGTCCAAAATTGTGTGCAGAGATTCAAAATCTCCCTTATCCTCTAGTCACTTTGGTCACAGCTGTGCCATCGAGCCTGTCACATAGCGCTCAGATATCAGTGGGCCTCACACAATCCAAAAGTGTCCAGTGTCCAAAAGTGTGTGCAGAGATTCAAAATCTCCCTTATCCTCTAGTCACTTTGGTCACAGCTGTGCCATCGAGCCTGTCACATAGCGCTCAGATATCAGTGGGCCTCACACAATCCAAAAGTGTCCAGTGTCCAAAATTGTGTGCAGAGATTCAAAATCTCCCTTATCCTCTAGTCACTTTGGTCACAGCTGTGCCATCGAGCCTGTCACATAGCGCTCAGATATCAGTGGGCCTCACACAATCTAAAAGTGTCCAGTGTCCAAAAGTGTGTGCAGAGATTCAAAATCTCCCTTATCCTCTAGTCACTTTGGTCACAGCTGTGCCATCGAGCCTGTCACATAGCGCTCAGATATCAGTGGGCCTCACACAATCCAAAAGTGTCCAGTGTCCACAAGTGTCTGCAGAAATTCAAAATCTCCCCTGTCCTATAGACACCTTGTACCTTGTTTTACATTACTATATAGTTTGTTGGATTTTGTCTACATTTCTACCAAAAATGAGGAAGGCTGGTGGAAGAGGCCGTGGAATTGGGCGGGGGTTGGCAGCAGGTAATGATGGTGTTGGTGGTGGATCTGATGGTAGTGGCAAGAGCAAAATAGGACCGAATGCAGGAGGTGTTGAGCCTGCGTCATCGTCTGGCTACATAAGGCCTCGAACGCTTAGTTTTCTAGGAGTTGGCAAACGCTTTTAAAGCCAGAGCATCAGGAAAAAGTTTTGTCTTACATTGCTGACTCAGCCTCCAGCTCTATCGCCTCCTCTTCTTCAGTTGTAAAAAGTAAAAGCGCTGAGTCGTCATTGGAGGCTCATGTTCATGAACCACACGTTTCCTTGTGTCTTTCACCCCAACCAAGATTGAAGGATGACGCAGGCCATACTACTGATTACTAGAGTTGAGCGAAACGGGTCGAAAAAATTCAAAAGTCGCCGACTTTTGGCAAAGTCGGGTTTCATGAAACGAAACCCGACCCTAGGATGAGGTCGGCCACGAGGTCGGCGACTTACGCGCCAAAGTCGCGTTTCAAAAGTTTGTTTTGCGCTCTTTTTCAGCCAATCAGGATCCACGGACACTGTGGGCAACGTGATGACCTAGGCACGGGTCACCACCATCTTTCAGAAGGGCATGCAAGTGATTGGCTTGCTTTGGTGGGTGTCACAGGGGGTATAAAAGGGCGTGCACGCCGACCGCCATCTTACTTCTGCCGATCTTAGTATAGGGAGAGGTTGCTGCTGATTCTGTAGGGAGAGCGTTAGGCAGGGAAGAAGACAAAAAAACTGCTTCTGCTGCTAGCGATTTGGCCTGCACAACACACAAGTCACTGTGTGTGCAGTGCAAGGGGAGGCTATATAATGGTGTATCAGTGGTGTTGGTTGTTGGGCTGCCTTTTAAGGCTTCCTGACACGCTGGCATTGCTGTTTACCCACTGCTCCGCAAACTGCTTTTTTAAAAGCAATCCAATCTCCCTTATCCTCTAGTCACTTTTGTCACAGCTGTGCCATCGAGCCTGTCACATAGCGCTCAGATATCAGTGGGCCTCACACAATCCACAAGTGTCCAGTGTCCAAAAGTGTGCGCAGAGATTCAAAATCTCCATTATCCTCTCGTCACTTTGGTCACAGGCTGCTGTGCCATCGAGCGTGTCACATAGCGCTCAGATATCAGTGGGCCTCACACAATCCACAAGTGTCCAGTGTCCAAAAGTGTGCGCAGAGATTCAAAATCTCCATTATCCTCTCGTCACTTTGGTCACAGGCAGCTGTGCCATCGAGCGTGTCACATAGCACTCAGATATCAGTGGGCCTCACACAATCCACAAGTGTCCAGTGTCCAAAAGTGTGCGCAGAGATTCAAAATCTCCATTATCCTCTCGTCACTTTGGTCACAGGCAGCTGTGCCATCGAGCGTGTCACATAGTGCTCAGATATCAGTGGGCCTCACACAATCCACAAGTGTCCAGTGTCCAAAAGTGTGCGCAGAGATTCAAAATCTCCATTATCCTCTCGTCACTTTGGTCACAGGCAGCTGTGCCATCGAGCGTGTCACATAGCGCTCAGATATCAGTGGGCCTCACATAATCCACAAGTGTCCAGTGTCCAAAAGTGTGCGCAGAGATTCAAAATCTCCATTATCCTCTCGTCACTTTGGTCACAGGCAGCTGTGCCATCGAGCGTGTCACATAGCGCTCAGATATCAGTGGGCCTCACACAATCCACAAGTGTCCAGTGTCCAAAAGTGTGCGCAGAGATTCAAAATCTCCATTATCCTCTCGTCACTTTGGTCACAGGCAGCTGTGCCATCGAGCGTGTCACATAGCGCTCAGATATCAGTGGGCCTCACACAATCCACAAGTGTCCAGTGTCCAAAAGTGTGCGCAGAGATTCAAAATCTCCATTATCCTCTCGTCACTTTGGTCACAGGCAGCTGTGCCAGCGAGCGTGTCACATAGCGCTCAGATATCAGTGGGCCTCACACAATCCACAAGTGTTCAGTGTCCAAAAGTGTGCGCAGAGATTCAAAATCTCCATTATCCTCTCGTCACTTTGGTTACAGGCAGCTGTGCCATCGAGCGTGTCACATAGCGCTCAGATGTCAGTGGGTCTCACACAATCCACAAGTGTCCAGTGTCCAAAAGTGTGCGCAGAGATTCAAAATCTCCATTATCCTCTCGTCACTTTGGTCACAGGCAGCTGTGCCATCGAGCGTGTCACATAGCGCTCAGATATCAGTGGGCCTCACACAATCCACAAGTGTCCAGTGTCCAAAAGTGTGCGCAGAGATTCAAAATCTCCATTATCCTCTCGTCACTTTGGTCACAGGCAGCTGTGCCATCGAGCGTGTCACATAGCGCTCAGATATCAGTGGGCCTCACACAATCCACAAGTGTCCAGTGTCCAAAAGTGTGCGCAGAGATTCAAAATCTCCATTATCCTCTCGTCACTTTGGTCACAGGCAGCTGTGCCAGCGAGCGTGTCACATAGCGCTCAGATATCAGTGGGCCTCACACAATCCACAAGTGTCCAGTGTCCAAAAGTGTGCGCAGAGATTCAAAATCTCCATTATCCTCTCGTCACTTTGGTCACAGGCAGCTGTGCCATCGAGCGTGTCACATAGCGCTCAGATATCAGTGGGCCTCACACAATCCAAAAGTGTCCACTGTCCACAAGTGTGTGCAGAAATTCTAAATCTCCCCTGTCCTATAGACACCTTGTACCTTGTTTTACATTACTATATAGTTTGTTGGATTTTGTCTACATTTCTACCAAAAATGAGGAAGGCTGGTGGAAGAGGCCGTGGAATTGGGCGGGGGTTGGCAGCTGGTAATGATGGTGTTGGTGGTGGATCTGATGGTAGTGGCAAGAGCAAAATAGGACCGAATGCAGGAGGTGCTGACCCTGCGTCATCGTCTGTCTACATAAGGCCTCGAACGCTTAGTTTTCTAGGAGTTGGCAAACCGCTTTTAAAGCCAGAGCATCAGGAAAAAGTTTTGTCTTACATTGCTGACTCAGCCTCCAGCTCTATCGCCTCCTCTTCTTCAGTTGTAAAAAGTAAAAGCACTGAGTCGTCATTGGAGGCTCATGTTCATGAACCACACCTTTCCTTGTGTCCTTCACCCCAACCAAGATTGAAGGATGACGCAGGCCATACTACTGATTACTCCATGGAGCTGTTTTCACATACCATGCCTGGATTATCAAGTCAAATGGTGAATTACCCAGGCCAAGATGAATCTGACATGGAGTGCACTGATGCACAGCCGCTGATGGATGATTCTGCTGGTACATTCACTCAGAGCACTACATTGTCCTCGCAGTGTACAGAGCCAGATTTTGACCCTGATGAGACTCAGGTGCCCCTTCCCGCACACTATACCACCATACACGGTGACACAGAGAAAGGTGCACATGACATAGAAGAGGAGGTGATGGATGACCCAGTTGTTGACCCAGATTGGCATCCATTGGGGGAAGAGGGTGCTGCTTCCAATAGCTCAGATGAGGAGCATCCACAGCAGACATCGACATCGCAAGAGCTGTTATCTGGCAGGCCCGGAGCACTCCAAAGACAGGTTCCAAACATCAAAAGAGTTGCTGGACAGCTTGTCCAGAGGGTCAAAAGATCACAGCGTGCTAGGCCGCAAAATGTCTGCCAAAGTAGGAAGAGTGCAGTGTGGCACTTTTTTGAACAAAATCCTCATGATCAGGCCAAGGTTATCTGTAAGAAGTGCGCAAAGACCTTTAGCCGAGGGAAAAATCTGAAAAATTTGAATACCAGTTGCATGCTTAGACATTTAACCAGCATGCACTTGCAAGCGTGGACACAACACCAAACCTCAAGTGCCACATGTGCAACTGATCACAACGAAGGTAGTCAGCAACGCTACATTGTTTCCCCCACTGTAAGCCCACCGGTTAGCACAGCAGCAAATGTTGAGGTGTCGTTGCAAGGCCACAGCAGTCAGGGAATCCCACTGTTATATCAACGAAAGACTGATTCTAGGCCATCAGAAAGAACACCAACTCCATCACCATCATCAACCCTCTCTCAGTCCGCCCTGTCCACCGCTACTTCCACCATATGCAGCTCTCAAGTCCAGCTCACCCTCCCAGACACTATGAGTAGGTCAAGAAAGTACTCAGTCTCTCATCCGCGTACACTGGGTTTGAACGCCCACATTGCCAAACTAATCTCGTTTGAGATGATGCCCTTTCGGTTGGTGGAAAGCACAGCTTTCCGTGAACTCATGGCCTATGCAGTACCACGCTATGACCTACCCAGTCGCCACTTCTTCTCTCGCAAAGCCATCCCAGCCCTCCACCATCATGTGAAAGACCGCATTGTCCATGCACTCAAGCAGTCAGTGAGCGGAAAGGTGCACCTCACAACTGATGCATGGTCCAGTCGGCATGGCCAGGGCCGTTACGTGTCCATCACTGCGCACTGGGTTAATGTGGTGGATGCAGGGTCCACAGGGGACAGCGGTGGTGGGACAGTGCTGCCTAGCCCACGGTATAGGAAACAGTTGGCTGTAGGCGTTCGACCCTCCTCCTCCTCCTCCTCCTCCAGAAGCGAAAGCTCGTCCACAGAGCGCAGTCGTACAAGCACTCCATCTGCAGCTGCCACTGTTGCACACGATGTGTCCCCCTATCGAGCAGCTAGTGTAAAGCGTCAGCAGGCTGTGTTGCAGATGATGTGTTTGGGCGACAGACACACCGCCGAGGTGCTGGCCGAGTACTTGAAGCGACAAACTGAGTCATGGCTGGGCAGTGTACATCTTAAGGCAGGCAAGGTAGTTAGT
Source organism: Dendrobates tinctorius (assembly GCF_039654945.1). Lineage (NCBI taxonomy): Eukaryota > Metazoa > Chordata > Amphibia > Anura > Dendrobatidae > Dendrobates > Dendrobates tinctorius. Next base: position 65,048,454 of record NW_027361679.1, read on the forward strand.
GATAACGGCCGTAATTTTGTGGCAGCCATAGCCCTTTCAAAACTCAGCCACATACCTTGCTTGGCTCACACCTTGAACCTGGTGGTGCAGTGCTTCCTCAAAAATTATCCGGAGTTAACAGCCCTGCTCCAGAAGGTGCGAAGACTGTGCGCGCACATCCGCCGGTCGCCTGTACACTCCGTTCGTATGCAGAAGCTGCAGCGATTGCTCCACCTTCCCAACCACCGCCTCATTATCGACATTGCAACAAGGTGGAACTCCACCCTGCACATGGTGGAGCGGCTGTGCGAGCAGAGGCAGGCCATAATGCATTTGTGGGAGGATACACGGCCAGGCACTTTGAGAGCAGACATGGAGTTGACAGGCGTGCAGTGGTCGAAGCTGAAAGACCTTTGTAAAGTCCTTCAGTGTTTTGAGGAATGCACACGGCTGGTAAGCGCAGACGACGCCATACTAAGCATGAGCATCCCACTTATGCGTCTGCTCATGCAAACTTTGACGCACCTTAAGGAGCAGGCGTCTGCAGCCAATGTTGATGAGGAGGAAGAGGAGGAGGGAATCCTTGATGACATTCAGCCATTGTCTGCTCAGGGACCTCTCCTGGACGAGGTGGAGGAAGAAGAGGAGGAGGAGGAGGATGATGGGGATGATTACTTAGGGGAGGACGATGCATCTCGTGGGGCAAATGAAAATGTTGGCGTGGCAAGGTCTGGTACAGGGTTTGTGCGTGACTGGAGGGATGTGGATTTGCCAGAAAGTGCTCCTCCACCCAGCACTCGCAGTACATCATTGACACCGGGAACATTGGCCCACATGTCAGATTATGCCTTGCGGATCCTAAAAAGGGACCCCCGCATTGCCAAAATGATGAACGATGACGACTACTGGTTGGCCAGCATCCTGGATCCACGCTATAAAGGCAAATTACAAAACATCATACCACAGGAGAACCTTGACCTAATATTGGCTAATAAACAAGCAACTCTGGTAAATCGGTTGCTTGAGGCATTCCCAGCACACAGCAGCGGTGATGGTTCTCACACGAGCCGTACGGGCCGGGGGCAGCTTGGCAGAGGTGTTCGTGGTGCACACAGCAGAAGTGGAGTTGGAGACAGGGGTTTCATGACAATGTTGTGGACTGATTTTTCAAATACCGCTCACACAACTGGTAATACTGCATCGATGGAAAGTGACAGGAGACAGCAGTTGTCAACTATGGTTACAAACTACTTTTCCTCCCATATCGATGTTCTCCCACACAGGTCATTCCCCTTTGACTATTGGGCCGCTAAACTGGACACCTGGCCTGAATTGGCCCAATATGCCTTACAGGAGCTCGCTTGCCCAGCTGCAAGTGTGCTATCGGAAAGAGTCTTCAGTGCAGCTGGATCAATCCTGACAGAAAAAAGGACCCGTCTGTCAACCCAAAATGTGGATGATCTAACCTTCATTAAAATGAACCACGCATGGGTTTCCAAGGATTTTGTCCCACCTTCCCCTGATGACACATAGGTTGACAGAAAAATGGCTTGCTTTGGTCCACCTCTTCCTGGTACTTCACCTATTTCGCCTTTTGCATCAGCTGAATGTCCAACATCAACATATGCCACTTTCTAAAACTCCCTAACTGTGCTGCCTCCCCCCCCCATGGCCGGGGTCACCACCTAGCGCACGACACCGTGCGAGTGCCGTTGCCCTGGACAGGTGGGTAGGCCGACTCTTGGGCGCGGGTACTGGCACAGGGTCCCTCATAGTGCAATCAAGTGTCTCTGACGGTGGTGGTGCACACCCGCTGTCAGACACACCGCTGTACTATGAGGGGCCCAGTGCCAGTACCGACGCCCACGAGTGGGCCCCCCTTGCTTGGGCAGGGCCCCAGCATTTGCAATCTTTACCTCTCCCTGCTCCTCCGCTGTGTAATCTGGGCCGTCAAATCCATACTGTGCATGACACCGTCTGAGCCTGCCTCCTGAGACATATATTTTGAATGTGTACGCTATCCATACATGTTATCTGGGGATACGGTACCCTTTCTAACCTTTGTGCAATCACGTGCAATCCATACTGGGCCTAACACCGTCTGAGCCTGCCTCCTGAGACATATATTTTGAATGTGTACGCTATCCATACATGTTATCCGGGGATACGGTACCCTTTCTAACCTTTGTGCAATCACGTGCAATCCATACTGGGCCTAACACCGTCTGAGCCTGCCTCCTGAGACATATATTTTGAATGTGTACGCTATCCATACATGTTATCCGGGGATACGGTACCCTTTCTAACCTTTGTGCAATCACGTGCAATCCATACTGGGCCTAACACCGTCTGAGCCTGCCTCCTGAGACATATATTTTGAATGTGTACGCTATCCATACATGTTATCCGGGGATACGGTACCCTTTCTAACCTTTGTGCAATCACGTGCAATCCATACTGGGCCTAACACCGTCTGAGCCTGCCTCCTGAGACATATATTTTGAATGTGTACGCTATCCATACATGTTATCCGGGGATACGGTACCCTTTCTAACCTTTGTGCAATCACGTGCAATCCATACTGGGCCTGACACCGTCTGAGCCTGCCTCCTGAGACATATATTTTGAATGTGTACGCTATTCATACATGTTATCCAGGGATACGGTACCCTTTCTAACCTTTGTGCAATCACGTGCAATCCATACTGGGCGTGAGAACGGCTGGCGAGCTGTTAAGCAAGCCACAGCACCTGTCCAGACAAGTACAGGGATTCCCTAGCGAGGAGACTTATTTGATTGTTTTCAATGTTGGGACAGCAATTTTTGGGGAGCACTATACTCTGGAGAATGATAGATGGGGCCCACCATACACTGGAACATTCCAAAGGTGGACATCAGACACTGGAGCAGCATTTACAGGGCCCATTATACACTAGAGCATTAGAAATGGGGCCCATTATGTTTGGAGCATTATTTGGGCCCATAAGACAGTGGAGCTTCATCCATGGGGACCAACATATACTGTAGCATTATGTGGAGCTCATCATATACTGTTTCAAACATTATATGGGACCAATGATTCTGTATGGAGAAATAGATGGGCCTCGTCATGAGATGTAAAAAGTGAGGTATTTTTCATTGTACTATACCGCTATTTATCTGCCGTATCGGAGCATGATGAGTTGTGGTATGTGTTAAAGGGGCGCTCTTTCGCCCAGGGCACATGAAAACCTGCAGCCAGCCCTCCCCCCACCACAACTTTAGCCAAATAACCCCCATTTTTCAGTGCGTAACTTATATTATGAAGTTAATTAAGGTTGACAAGCTTAAGTAAGAAGAATTGATGCTTTTGGCATTCAAATGGGCACTGTAGGTGTGTTTCCTGTCCTCCTCTCACTGCCGACTTTTATTCCCCATTGACTTACATTGGGTTTCGTGTTTCGGGACGACCCCGACTTTTCCCTATAATCGGACGATCTTGCTCGACCCGGTTTTTGGAAAAGTCGGGTTTCACGAAACGAAACGCGACCCTAAAAAACCAAAAGTCGCTCAACTCTACTGATTACTCCATGGAGCTGTTTTCACATACCATGCCTGGATTATCAAGTCAAATGGTGAATTACCCAGGCCAAGATGAATCTGACATGGAGTGCACTGATGCACAGCCGCTGATGGATGATTCTGCTGGTACATTCACTCAGAGCACTACATTGTCCTCGCAGTGTACAGAGCCAGATTCTGACCCTGATGAGACTCAGGTGCCCCTTCCCGCACACTATACCACCATACACGGTGACACAGAGGAAGGTGCACATGACATAGAAGAGGGGGTGATGGATGACCCAGTTGTTGACCCAGATTGGCATCCATTGGGGGAAGAGGGTGCTGCTTCCAATAGCTCGGATGAGGAGCATCCACAGCAGACATCGACATCGCAACAGCTGTTATCTGGCAGGCCCGTAGCACTCCAAAGACAGGTTCCAAACATCAAAAGAGTTGCTGGACAGCTTGTCCAGAGGGTCAAAAGATCACAGCGTGCTAGGCCGCAAAATGTCTGCCAAAGTAGGAAGAGTGCAGTGTGGCACTTTTTTGAACAAAATCCTCATGATCAGGCCAAGGTTATCTGTAAGAAGTGCGCAAAGACCTTTAGCCGAGGGAAAAATCTGAAAAATTTGAATACCAGTTGCATGCTTAGACATTTAACCAGCATGCACTTGCAAGCGTGGACACAACACCAAACCTCAAGTGCCACATGTGCAACTGATCACAACGAAGGTAGTCAGCAACGCTACATTGTTTCCCCCACTGTAAGCCCACCGGTTAGCACAGCAGCAAATGTTGAGGTGTCGTTGCAAGGCCACAGCAGTCAGGGAATCCCACTGTTATATCAACTATTGCAAAAAAAGGGGGAGACAAAAAAGCGCAATAGGGTCTTATCCACGTTACAAAAGACAGTATATCATGAAATATGCTCACCTGGTTAGGATGAGATAAGAGCGTGTAGGTAGCGGCTGCTGCAGATCCACAGGTCTTCAGTGACCAAAGAAATGATGAATCCAAAGGGAGTTTGTAGCTATATTCCGCGCTGCCGCTTTAGACAAATTCCAGGAGAATGCTGTATGATTGCAGTGGTTTTATTCTACGCGTTTCAGGGGTCTCATGCCCCCTTCATCAGGAAATACCACAAATACATACAGGTATCACAGACATAAATAGGTTTGGAAGGATGCTGGATTTCAAAAAAATGAGCGCCAACAAGTCAGATGATGCAGTGTCAAAGTTCAATGACACCACATGGTTAACAGTTAACCTAAGATATATTACAAAAGAATACATATTTTAAAAGATTTTTTGATTAAATTTTCGTTTACAAAACAGATAATAAAGTCAAATTTACGATTTAAACAAAAAAACAAAAAAAAAAAAAAAAAAAAAAGGGGAAGGGGGGAGTTTATTCCTGTTTAGAGGTGGATACCTTACAAGTGGACTATCGTATGGAAACAGCGGTTTGCTGTTTCCATACGATAGTCCACTTGTAAGGTATCCACCTCTAAACAGGAATAAACTCCCCCCTTCCCCTTTTTTTTTTTTTTTTTTTGTTTTTTTGTTTAAATCGTAAATTTGACTTTATTATCTGTTTTGTAAACGAAAATTTAATCAAAAAATCTTTTAAAATATGTATTCTTTTGTAATATATCTTAGGTTAACTGTTAACCATGTGGTGTCATTGAACTTTGACACTGCATCATCTGACTTGTTGGCGCTCATTTTTTTGAAATCCAGCATCCTTCCAAACCTATTTATGTCTGTGATACCTGTATGTATTTGTGGTATTTCCTGATGAAGGGGGCATGAGACCCCTGAAACGCGTAGAATAAAACCACTGCAATCATACAGCATTCTCCTGGAATTTGTCTAAAGCGGCAGCGCGGAATATAGCTACAAACTCCCTTTGGATTCTTCACTGTTATATCAACGAAAGACTGATTCTAGGCCATCAGAAAGAACACCAACTCCATCAAAATCATCAACCCTCTCTCAGTCCGCCCTGTCCACCGCTACTTCCACCATATGCAGCTCTCAAGTCCAGCTCACCCTCCCAGACACTATGAGTAGGTCAAGAAAGTACTCAGTCTCTCATCCGCGTACACTGGGTTTGAACGCCCACATTGCCAAACTAATCTCGTTTGAGATGATGCCCTTTCGGTAGGTGGAAAGCACAGCTTTCCGCGAACTCATGGCCTATGCAGTACCACGCTATGACCTACCCAGTCGCCACTTCTTCTCTCGCAAAGCCATCCCAACCCTCCACCATCATGTGAAAGACCGCATTGTCCATGCACTCAAGCAGTCAGTGAGCGGAAAGGTGCACCTCACAACTGATGCATGGTCCAGTCGGCATGGCCAGGGCCGTTACGTGTCCATCACTGCGCACTGGATTAATGTGGTGGATGCTGGGTCCACAGGGGACAGCGGTGGTGGGACAGTGCTGCCTAGCCCACGGTATAGGAAACAGTTGGCTGTAGGCGTTCGACCCTCCTCCTCCTCCTCCTCCTCCAGAAGCGAAAGCTCGTCCACAGAGCGCAGTCGTACGAGCACTCCATCTGCAGCTGCCACTGTTGCACATGATGTGTCCCCCTATCGAGCAGCTAGTGGAAAGCGTCAGCAGGCTGTGTTGCAGATGATGTGTTTGGGCAACAGACACACCGCCGAGGTGCTGGCCGAGTACTTGAAGCGACAAACTGAGTCATGGCTGGGCAGTGTACATCTTGAGGCAGGCAAGGTAGTTAGTGATAACGGCCGTAATTTTGTGGCAGCCATAGCCCTTTCAAAACTCAGCCACACACCTTGCTTGGCTCACACCTTGAACCTGGTGGTGCAGTTCTTCCTCAAAAATTATCCGGAGTTAACAGCCCTGCTCCAGAAGGTGCGAAGACTGTGCGCGCACATCCGCCGGTCGCCTGTACACTCCGTTCGTATGCAGAAGCTGCAGCGATTGCTCCACCTTCCCAACCACCGCCTCATTATCGACATTGCAACAAGGTGGAACTCCACCCTGCACATGGTGGAGCGGCTGTGCGAGCAGAGGCAGGCCATAATGCATTTGTGGGAGGATACACGGCCAGGCACTTTGAGAGCAGACATGGAGTTGACAGGTGTGCAGTGGTCGAAGCTGAAAGACCTCTGTAAAGTCCTTCAGTGTTTTGAGGAATGCACACGGCTGGTAAGCGCAGACGACGCCATCCTAAGCATGAGCATCCCACTTATGCGTCTGCTCATGCAAACTTTGACGCACCTTAAGGAGCAGGCGTCTGCAGCCAATGTTGATGAGGAGGAAGAGGAGGAGGGAATCCTTGATGACATTCAGCCATTGTCTGCTCAGGGACCTCTCCTGGACGAGGTGGAGGAAGACGAGGAGGAGGAGGATGATGATGGGGATGATTACTTAGGGGAGGAGGATGCTTCTCGTGGGGCAAGTGAAAATGTTGGCGTGGCAAGGTCTGGTACAGGGTTTGTGCGTGACTGGAGGGATGTGGATTTGCCAGAAAGTGCTCCTCCACCCAGCACTCGCAGTGCATCATTGACACCGGGAACATTGGCCCACATGTCAGATTATGCCTTGCGGATCCTAAAAAGGGACCCCCGCATTGCCAAAATGATGAACGATGACGACTACTGGTTGGCCAGCATCCTGGATCCACGCTATAAAGGCAAATTACAAAACATCATGCCACAGGAGAACCTTGACCTAATATTGGCTAATAAACAAGCAACTCTGGTAAATCGGTTGCTTGAGGCATTCCCAGCACACAGCAGCGGTGATGGTTCTCACACGAGCCGTACGGGCCGGGGGCAGCTTGGCAGAGGTGTTCGTGGTGCACACAGCAGAAGTGGCGTTGGAGACAGGGGTTTCATGACAATGTTGTGGACTGATTTTTCAAATACCGCTCACACAACTGGTAATACTGCATCGATGGAAAGTGACAGGAGACAGCAGTTGTCAACTATGGTTACAAACTACTTTTCCTCCCATATCGATGTTCTCCCACACAGGTCATTCCCCTTTGACTATTGGGCCGCTAAACTGGACACCTGGCCTGAATTGGCCCAATATGCCTTACAGGAGCTCGCTTGCCCAGCTGCAAGTGTGCTATCGGAAAGAGTCTTCAGTGCAGCTGGATCAATCCTGACAGAAAAAAGGACCCGTCTGTCAACCCAAAATGTGGATGATCTAACGTTCATTAAAATGAACCATGCATGGGTTTCCAAGGATTTTGTCCCACCTTCCCCTGATGACACATAGGTTGACAGAAAAATGGCTTGCTTTGGTCCACCTCTTCCTGGGACTTCACCTATTTCGCCTTTTGCATCAGCTGAATGTCCAACATCAACATATGCCACTTTCTAAAACTCCCTAACTGTGCTGCCTCCCCCCCCCATGTTCGGGGTCACCACCTAGCGCACGACACCGTGCGAGTGCCGTTGCCCTGGACAGGTGGGTAGGCCGACTCTTGGGCACGGGCACTGGCACAGGGTCCCTCATAGTGCAATCAAGTGTCTCTGACGGTGGTGGTGCACACCCGCCGTCAGACACACCGCTGTACTATGAGGGGCCCAGTGCCAGTACCGACGCCCACGAGTGGGCCCCCCTTGCTTGGGCAGGGCCCCAGTATTTGCAATCTTTACCTCTCCCTGCTCCTCCACTGTGTAATCTGGGCCGTCAAATCCATACTGTGCCTGACACCGTCTGAGCCTGCCTCCTGATGTATAGACATATATTTTGAATGTGTACGCTATCCATACATGTTATCTGGGGATACGGTACCCTTTCTAACCTTTGTGCAATCACGTGCAATCCATACTGGGCCTAACACCGTCTGAGCCTGCCTCCTGAGACATATATTTTGAATGTGTACGCTATCCATACATGTTATCTGTGGATACGGTACCCTTTCTAACCTTTGTGCAATCACGTGCAATCCATACTGGGCCTAACACCGTCTGAGCCTTCCTCCTGATACATATATTTTGAATGTGCACGCTATACATACATGTTATCCGGGGATACGGTACCCTTTCTAACCTTTGTGCAATCACGTGCAATCCATACTGGGCCTAACACCGTCTGAGCCTGCCTCCTGAGACATATATTTTGAATGTGTACGCTATCCATACATGTTATCCGGGGATACGGTACCCTTTCTAACCTTTGTGCAATCACGTGCAATCCATACTGGGCCTAACACCGTCTGAGCCTGCCTCCTGAGACATATATTTTGAATGTGTACGCTATCCATACATGTTATCCGGGGAAACGGTACCCTTTCTAACCTTTGTGCAATCACGTGCAATCCATACTGGGCCTAACACCGTCTGAGCCTGCCTCCTGAGACATATATTTTGAATGTGTACGCTATCCATACATGTTATCTGGGGATACAGTACCCTTTCTAACCTTTGTGCAATCACGTGCAATCCATACTGGGCCTAACACCGTCTGAGCCTGCCTCCTGAGACATATATTTTGAATGTGTACGCTATCCATACATGTTATCCGGGGATACGGTACCCTTTCTAACCTTTGTGCAATCACGTGCAATCCATACTGGGCCTAACACCGTCTGAGCCTGCCTCCTGATGTATAGACATATATTTTGAATGTGTACGCTATCCATACATGTTATCCGGGGATACGGTACCCTTTCTAACCTTTGTGCAATCATGTGCAATCCATACTGGGCCAAACACCGTCTGAGCCTGAATCCTGAGACATATATTTTGAATGTGTACGCTATCCACACATGTTATCTGGGGATACGGTACCCTTTCTAACCTTTGTGCAATCACGTGCAATCCATACTGGGCCTAACACCGTCTGAGCCTGCCTCCTGAGACATATATTTTGAATGTGTACGCTATCCATACATGTTATCTGGGGATACGGTACCCTTTCTAACCTTTGTGCAATCACGTGCAATCCATACTGGGCCTAACACCGTCTGAGCCTGCCTCCTGAGACATATATTTTGAATGTGTACGCTATTCATACATGTTATCTGGGGATACGGTACCCTTTCTAACCTTTGTGCAATCATGTGCAATCCATACTGGGCCTAACACCGTCTGAGCCTGCCTCCTGAGACATATATTTTGAATGTGTACGCTATCCATACATGTTATCCGGGGATACGGTACCCTTTCTAACCTTTGTGCAATCACGTGCAATCCATACTGGGCCTAACACCGTCTGAGCCTGCCTCCTGAGACATATATTTTGAATGTGTACGCTATCCATACATGTTATCCGGGGAAACGGTACCCTTTCTAACCTTTGTGCAATCACGTGCAATCCATACTGGGCCTAACACCGTCTGAGCCTGCCTCCTGATGTATAGACATATATTTTGAATGTGTACGCTATCCATACATGTTATCTGGGGATACGGTACCCTTTCTAACCTTTGTGCAATCACGTGCAATCCATACTGGGCCTAACACCGTCAGAGCCTGCCTCCTGAGACATATATTTTGAATGTGTACGCTATCCATACATGTTATCTGGGGATTCGGTACCCTTTCTAACCTTTGTGCAATCACGTGCAATCCATACTGGGCCTAACACCGTCTGAGCCTGCCTCCTGAGACATATATTTTGAATGTGTACACTATCCATACATGTTATCCGGGGATACGGTACCCTTTCTAACCTTTGTGCAATCACGTGCAATCCATACTGGGCCTAACACCGTCTGAGCCTGCCTCCTGATGTATAGACATATATTTTTAATGTGTACGCTATCCATACATGTTATCCGGGGATACGGTACCCTTTCTAACCTTTGTGCAATCACGTGCAATCCATACTGGGCCTAACACCATCTGAGCCTGCCTCCTGAGACATATATTTTGAATGTGTACGCTATCCATACATGTTATCTGGGGATACGGTACCCTTTCTAACCTTTGTGCAATCACGTGCAATCCATACTGGGCCTAACACCGTCTGAGCCTGCCTCCTGAGACATATATTTTGAATGTGTACGCTATCCATACATGTTATCTGGGGATACGGTACCCTTTCTAACCTTTGTGCAATCACGTGCAATCCATACTGGGCCTAACACCGTCTGAGCCTGCCTCCTGAGACATATATTTTGAATGTGTACGCTATCCATACATGTTATCCGGGGATAAGGTACCCTTTCTAACCTTTGTGCAATCACGTGCAATCCATACTGGGCCTAACACCGTCTGAGCCTGCCTCCTGAGACATATATTTTGAATGTGTACGCTATCCATACATGTTATCCGGGGAAACGGTACCCTTTCTAACCTTTGTGCAATCACGTGCAATCCATACTGGGCCTAACACCGTCTGAGCCTGCCTCCTGAGAAAAATATTTTGAATGTGTACGCTATCCATACATGTTATCTGGGGATACGGTACCCTTTCTAACGTTTGTGCAATCACGTGCAATCCATACTGGGCCTAACACCGTCTGAGCCTGCCTCCTGAGACATATATTTTGAATGTGTACGCTATCCATACATGTTATCCGGGGAAACGGTACCCTTTCTAACCTTTGTGCAATCACGTGCAATCCATTCTGGGCCTAACACCGTCTGAGCCTGCCTCCTGATGTATAGACATATATTTTGAATGTGTACACTATCCATACATGTTATCTGGGGATACGGTACCCTTTCTAACCTTTGTGCAATCACGTGCAATCCATACTGGGCCTAACACCGTCTGAGCCTGCCTCCTGAGACATATATTTTGAATGTGTACGCTATCCATACATGTTATCTGGGGATACGGTACCCTTTCTAACCTTTGTGCAATCACGTGCAATCCATACTGGGCCTAACACCGTCTGAGCCTGCCTCCTGAGACATATATTTTGAATGTGTACGCTATCCATACATGTTATCCGGGGATACGGTACCCTTTCTAACCTTTGTGCAATCACGTGCAATCCATACTGGGCCTAACACCGTCTGAGCCTGCCTCCTGAGACATATATTTTGAATGTGTACGCTATCCATACATGTTATCCGGGGAAACGGTACCCTTTCTAACCTTTGTGCAATCACGTGCAATCCATACGGGGCCTAACACCGTCTGAGCCTGCCTCCTGATGTATAGACATATATTTTGAATGTGTACGCTATCCATACATGTTATCTGGGGATACGGTACCCTTTCTAACCTTTGTGCAATCACGTGCAATCCATACTGGGCCTAACACCGTCTGAGCCTGCCTCCTGAGACATATATTTTGAATGTGTACGCTATCCATACATGTTATCTGGGGATACGGTACCCTTTCTAACCTTTGTGCAATCACGTGCAATCCATACTGGGCCTAACACCGTCTGAGCCTGCCTCCTGAGACATATATTTTGAATGTATACGCTATCCATACATGTTATCTGCGGATACGGTACCGTTTCTAACCTTTGTGCAATCACGTGCAATCCATACTAGGCCTAACACCGTCTGAGCCTGCCTCCTGATGTATAGACATATATTTTGAATGTGTACGCTATCCATACATGTTATCTGGGGATACGGTACCCTTTCTAACCTTTGTGCAATCACGTGCAATCCATACTGGGCCTAACACCGTCTGAGCCTGCCTCCTGAGACATATATTTTGAATGTGTACGCTATCCATAAATGTTATCTGGGGATACGGTACCCTTTCTATCCTTTGTGCAATCACGTGCAATCCATACTGGGCCTAACACCGTCTGAGCCTGCCTCCTGAGACATATATTTTGAATGTGTACGCTATCCATACATGTTATCCGGGGATACGGTACCCTTTCTAACCTTTGTGCAATCACGTGCAATCCATACTGGGCCTAACACCGTCTGAGCCTGCCTCCTGATGTATAGACATATATTTTGAATGTGTACGCTATCCATACATGTTATCCGGGGATACGGTACCCTTTCTCACCTTTGTGCAATCACGTGTAATCCATACTGGGCGTGAGAACGGCTGGCGAGCTGTTAAGCAAGCTACAGCACCTGTGGTTTGCACACGTAAGTTTTTCATTTTTTCAGGAATGACGGTTAGTCCTATTTCCGGAACTGCGGTTGACCTGCACTTACTGGGAAATCATTGTTCGCGGGTAATAATTGTAATCAGTGATCCCCATCACTAACGTTGTTCAGCGGGTTATCTGCACCTGTAAGCGACAAACGCTGGCCTTTTCAGTGTAGCGCACATGCAGCCACGGACATGTAAGGGCATGACACACCAGTTATTGGCCAATCTCATGTGCCAGAGCCTCACATGTCCCTCTAGTAAGCCGGACTCGGACCGCGGGGTATGACGGAGTCTCGTTCGTTAATGGAATTAAGCTTGCAATGTGTGCATCTGTTCTGTAGCTGGCATGGTTGAGGTTTCCCAGGTGGAGTCGAATTTAACCGTAGGCTCCACTCCTGGTGGTGCCCTTCTGGACATTCCTTTAAGGTTCAGCTTTGCAACCATACTGCCCACGTAAATCAAACACTTTGCCTTCATGAACGCTGTTTGGAGGGTCATGACTCGTGGGAATAACGCCGCCCAATCAGTTAACCTGCTAGAGAGATCCTTCGTTGCTCCCAAGCATGACATCACACTCCCTAGGAAGAAGGTAATGCCACTTTGGCGACCGTACTCCTGGGGGCGACACAAGTGCACTGATGCCCAGCCACTGCTCGATGAATCTGCTGGTACATTGACCCAGACCACTACATTCCCCTCGCACGCTATCCGGCCTGAATCTGACCCTGATGAAACTCAGGTTACCCTTCCCATATACAGTTCCATCTTACACGGTGACAAAGAGGAAGCTGCAGATGAAAGTGCAGGTTCGGCCCACCCGCCATCAGACACACCACCGTACTATCAGGGGCCCTGTGCCAGTGCCGTCGCCAACGAGTGGGCCCCCCCTGCTTGCCCAGGATCACAGCACTTGCAAAGTTGAAATACTGTGCAGTGAGATGGAAGATGGGGACGACGAGGAGTCTAGACTAGTACAGGGATTCCCTAGCGAGGAGACTTATTTGATTGTTTTCAATGTTGGGACAGCAATTTTTGGGGAGCACTATACTCTGGAGAATGATAGATGGGGCCCACCATACACTGGAACATTCCAAAGGTGGACATCAGACACTGGAGCAGCATTTACAGGGCCCATTATACACTAGAGCATTAGAAATGGGGCCCATTATGTTTGGAGCATTATTTGGGCCCATAAGACAGTGGAGCTTCATCCATGGGGACCAACATATACTGTAGCATTATGTGGAGCTCATCATATACTGTTTCAAACATTATATGGGACCAATGATTCTGTATGGAGAAATAGATGGGCCTCGTCATGAGATGTAAAAAGTGAGGTATTTTTCATTGTACTATACCGCTATTTCTCTGCCGTATCGGAGCATGATGAGTTGTGGTATGTGTTAAAGGGGCGCTCTTTCGCCCAGGGCACATGAAAACCTGCAGCCAGCCCTCCCCCCCACAACTTTAGCCAAATAACCCCCATTTTTCAGTGCGTAACTTGTATTATGAAGTTAATTAAGGTTGACAAGCTTAAGTAAGAAGAATTGATGCTTTTGGCATTCAAATGGGCACTGTAGGTGTGTTTCCTGTCCTCCTCTCACTGCCGACTTTTATTCCCCATTGACTTACATTGGGTTTCGTGTTTCGAGACGACCCCGACTTTTCCCTATAATCGGACGATCTTGCTCGACCCGACTTTTGGAAAAGTCGGGTTTCACGAAACGAAACGCGACCCTAAAAAACCAAAAGTCGCTCAACTCTAGTCATGACCACAGACTCATTAAGAAATAGATGATAACTTCAGTTCAGTTCAGTAGTTCAGTGTCTTGAAGAAGGGATATATGCGCAGTCAAATGAAAGATGTGGTGTAGTGACTTGGGCTTCTGCTTGGAGATGACAGCTGCAAATTCCTGGTAAGGCCTGTTTCACACTTCACTTGTTTGACGTCAGTTGTAAACCGCCAAAGTGTGAAAAAATGGATCCGTTTCCGTTTTGCAACAAACGGATGCAACCAGATCCGTTTCTTGGATGGATCCGCTGCAGACGCTAAGTGCATGAAACCGATCCCTGGAAAAGGAGAGCGAGAGAGAGACTTTTTTCACCGCTTCCCACAACAGCATTTAGGGTTAAACTGCATGACAGAAAATCTGCTGGGCATGTGCAGTTTAAAATAGCGGTCCGCCGCTGGAAAAAAACATTACATTGTCCGTTTACTCCAGCTGGCGGACGCTAAAATTCTAACGGATCCGTAAAAAAATGGATCCAATTAATGACCATCAGTCAAAATCCGCAGCTAATGCAAGTCTATGGTGAAAAAAACAGATCCGCCAAAAAAATGGCGGATCCGTTTTTTTCTAAAAACGTCGGCTTTTGACTGACGTCAAATAACTGAAGTGTGAAACAAGCCTAAGGAACAGGCATGTTGGGGGAAATTGAGGCAGAGCAGAATTTATGAGAAGGTATTGGCGGTAGAGGGTAAATTATCATGCCTTTCTTGGTACCAAATTTATCTTTTTAGAGCAAAAAAAGCATGGCACAACAGCAATGTTAAATTTCCTAGTGGTTCTTATTTATTTGTTATGCTTGCTTATATAACGACAGCATATTTCAAAACATCTCACAGACACTGCCATCACTGTCCCCATTGAGGCTCACAAACAAAATTCCCTAACAGAATGTCTTTGGGTTGTTAGAGATAACCAACATAAACTGGTTTCAAATGCTTGATGTGATTTGACCCAAGGACCAAATTGCCCAACAGCAACAAAGTGAAAGACAAAGCAATCATGCTTTTCTGACAAATACATGTTATTTTCTCACATGACTGCTTGAATTTTCCCGGACTGCCTAGTGAATGATCAAGTTGTCTGACACTTTTAAAAAAAATGAATGTATTCCATTTCTTCTCCTCTCATTAATAAGTGTGTCAATTCTAATTTACCACCTAAAGACAATCTTAGATAGGTAAATCAGCTGTACTGTGTGATCTAAAAGAAAAAGCAATATAATGGATTTTTAAAATGCATTGTATGAAATTACATTTTAACTTACATTTGTAAAATGTTAACCCCATCTAAAATGTAGAACAAGCGACTTAATAACCCTATTTTCATCCTTTTTACATTTGTTCTAAGGCATACTAATGTTAGAGGGTTAACCAGTCTAGACAGGTGCAAGCAAAGTCACAAAACTAAAAGTGACCAGGCACATATCCATTTAAGCCTTTCAGTACATAAGTAAATATATAATGCACCTAATATATACAATTTATAAGCTTTCTTTAGTGTTATCAAGACTTAACCCCTTCGTGACAGAGACAATTTTTTAAAATTCTGACCAATATCACTTTATGTGGTGATAACTCTGGAACGCTTCAACAAATCCCATTGATTTTGAGTTTTTTCGTGGCATATTATAATTTATGAAAATGGTAAATTTAGGTTGATATGTTTTGTGTTTATTTATAAAAAATATCAGAAACTTGACAAAAATGTAAAAAAATTGCAATTTTCAAACTTTGAATGATTATCCGTTTAATCCAGATAGTCATACCACAGAAAAACATTAATAAATAACATTTCCCACATGCCTGCTTTACATCAGCACCATTTCTAAAACGCTAATTTATTTTGTTAGGCTTTTAGGAGGTTTAAAAATGCAGCAGTAATTTTTCATTTTTTCAAGGAAAGTTACAAAATTTATTTTTTGAGGGACCTATCCAATTTTGAAGTGACTTTAGGGTTGCTATATATTGGAAAACCCCAAAAAGTGATACCATTTTAAAAACTGCACCCCCTGACATATTGAAAACTTCTGGCAGGTAGTTTATTAACCCTTCAGGTGATTTTCAGGAATTAATGGAAAGTGGTATAGCAGGAATGAAAAAATGTTTGTTTACCACCTAAATGTCGCTAACTTCTGAACTGACCACTATATCCAGGAGACTCTAAGGCCGCTATTTGGCCACGAACTGCTATGGCAAACATCAGGACCACATAATCATGATTTCGGTGTGTCAATTAGATTAAAGCGGAAGCCCCCACAATCTTTTAACCATTTTTCCGATGTAGTCACTTTTGACAGCAGCAACTAAGGGGTTAAACAGATATGGATGGTGCCAACACTGATTGTTTGTGATACAGCAAGTTGTCAGCTATAGTGGACAGCCGACTGCTGCTGGATTGTCACCTGTGTGGGGATGATATTCTCTTATATCTCAGGTCAGTAAAAAGACGCATTGGCTGTCATTACGGGGTTAATGTTGTTTTTTTCTTTTGATCCAGTAAGAGTTAACGTCTGTCTCTTACTGGCTGTTCTTTTAGGTTGGTCAGCTAATGTTGGTTAATAACCACTACCACCTTCCTTTAAATAGTAACATAACTCATAAGCTGATTGTTGGTAAATAGTTACTTCTTGGTAGACTAGCTCGGGGTTTGGAACTCTCCTGGATCAGTGGTGTTGCTGCTGTGGGTGTGCAGATTCCTGGTACCATATTCTCTGCTGCTTTGGAGCTTAGCAGCAGAGCCTGAAGCTGAGTATTTCTTCCTTTTTCTTTGTCTGTCATATATTTGTCACTTCCCCTGTGTGTTACCATCTGAAATGCTGAGGCTAGAGTTTTTGCCAGTTTATACACTAGCCATGGTATAATGAGGTGACAATCTGGGACTAGGCATGAGACGGTGGCAGGGGGAAGGACTTGCATAGGGTGTTATGCAAACTTAGGGATAGGCACAGGTTGGTGTCAGGCGGTGTTCCGTTCCCTCCTCCCTAATGTAAAGGCATTCAACTCAATTTTCCACCCTGTCATTTTTGTCTGCTGTGTCATCTGCTGGTCTTGGCCATGTCCGAGAGTGACAATTGAAATAAGATTTTGAAATTTGAATTTGCCAGCTTTCTTCAATTTTTACCCAAAATATGATTTGCGTTCTTCTTTTTTTTCCCTACAAATCTCCATACTGCAAAGGCTATAAATAACCAGAAAAGATATGAATAACACTTTGGGGTGTACTGTATCACTTTTGAGCCCTTTAATGCAAATAAAACCTTATTAATGCCTAAATGTCCTTGACTGATCTGGCTTGGGGAAAGTTGTTGGTAACCAATTTTAACCAACAGGCTATTTAACAATGCACTGCACTATCAGAATTTTTCAGCTGCTTTAATCGTAAAAAAGGTCCAAAAAATATTCTTTTTTGAGTGCAGATTCCTGACATCCTGCAGTTTATACACAGGTGGTGTAAATAGAATAAACCACTGGTTTTTTTACAATAAATGATGCTAGGTGGGCTCACATCCCAAAAGGAAGCACCTGATACAGGTCACTGTAAGAGATGAGCAAACAAATTAAACTGCAATTGAATTCTACTCAAATCTATATTTTCCAAAATGCAGATTTTTTTTTGTAATTCACTTTACTGTGCATTTAGCAGAATGGTGGGTGACATTCTTTTTTTGATAATTTTTAATGTTTTATTAAAATTTATGTTTTAATTCTCATCTATGCTGTATTTCACACTACTTTTTGGTGAGATTTAGTTTTACAATCGATTATTGTATTACAATATTTTGGCTTTTTTCATTTAGCAGAATGCCAGCCATTTTTCTGAACCATAAAGGGCCATCAAAATGTTTAAAAAATAAAAAAAATCCTTATATTCATCCTTCAGCACACCTATCAAGTCCTTCTGCTACTCATCACCACCTGTCTGGTCATCTCGGCATCTTTTGTTTTTCCCCAACTTGCTCTGGAGTCACCAGGCCTCTGATGCTAAGCCAGGACTTCCGGATTTCATAGGGTTCTACACATAGGTGTGAAAGGACATGGCGCAAGTCATGATATCATGATGCTGTAACCTTCCACACGCTTGAGCAGAACCCTATCAGGCCCTATGAAAGCCAGAAGTTCTGATTCAATATGAGAGGATATCCAGATATGAGCTGCAGAAGATCAGAAGAAATGACAAGAGCTAGACAGGTGGTGGTGAGTAGCAGAGGGGCCAATGAGGTGAGTGGTAAAGTTAGTATAAAAATATATTTTTTTAAATGTTACATTTATTATACTCAGGGGTTTATATAGACCCCAAAACATTATAAGGGATAATAATTTCACAAAGGATAACTTCTCCATGAATCATAATTCTAGGGAAAAAGCACATGAACTGCGAAGTTCGAATTTTGCCTGATTTGCTCATCTCTGGTCAATATATTCAGGTTGCAATCACGTGTCTAACATTGGACAATTACAACAAGGACATGTGGAATAAAATACATTTTATTTACAACACAAACACTTTGCAAAGTAGACAGATGTGCTTACATTTCTGAAATTTAGAAAACTTTTTGTCTTGTAAAAATGACTTGCCATCTCACAATGCAGGTAGGAAACTTTCTGTGACACACAAGCCTTGGTTTCAGGTTTTTACTTTAGCAGCAAATTTATACCAAGGGTATTAAACTGCTCTCCTTGTTTGCAATGTGTGAAAAATAAACAAATTATGTTATTAACGTGCTTTCACTGCAGTTTGCAGTATACACTGGTTACAAAATTATTAGGCAATTGAGTATTTTGATGGTATCATAATTTGTATGCATATTTTCCAACGCTGAGCTGTATAGCTTTGCATGCTTTTAGGTTTGAAGCATGTCAGGTTGTGTGTATTTGTGTAAGGAGAAATTATGTAGTCTAAGGATATCAACTTCCATTATTAAGATGGGCAGAACTATCTGGTGATTTAGTTCCCTCAAGCTACAAGGAAAAAGAAGTTATATTCTGTCTGCAGCTACTTGCTTCCAGTTATTGTATGGTGCTGGGACACTGAGCATACTGTATACTACAGAGCAGAATGTCAGTAAAGGAGAAGTGGGTGGGATTACAGTGCACTTACTGTGTACTGAGGGCTGAAAGTTCACAGCTGGATTGAAGACTGGAAGTGAGCAGCTGCATTTTTTACCTGCACTCGCCTGTCCATTATACTACTGCACGTGTCATAAATGTAATGGCAATATAAACCATAATATTGAGAATATAAGCATGGCTTCATTATAAATGAAATAAATAAAGCGGACAGTCATTGTATAAAAGAGCTCTCACTCCCTCTTTTTCTATGACCCTCCCACCCCCACTGTGGACAGGTAAATCAAGTAGGCTATATGATGGAGTGCAGACATAAGTTCTGTAAAAGAGCCTGGGAGGTGAGAATATTCTCCCGTGTGTTAGGAGTCAAGTTTCCCCCACTGCACAGGGAGAATCTCGAGCCATGTCCTCTGCAGCCGCAGAGATTCCTGCTCAGCAAAGACGTCGGTCCAGGCATCTTGCCCAGGCTGATGCTAGGCATCTGGCTGCTTCTTCTGGCTCTGCTATAACTCCATTCTTGAGTCAGCAGCAAGTAGACGCTTCAGGGACTAAGTCCTGTCTTTTGGGTACTGAGCATGCCTGTGGGACGACCTCTCATTGGAGGCCGGAGGTCACATGGACAGGTCCCATTGCTGCTCGGATTGGTTCACTACTGGGAAGGTCCTGGAAGGATGCCACTGTAAGAGAGCCGCATGGCCGCTCGGCCATGCGCTAGTATAGACTCTTATT
The DNA here is from genome assembly GCF_039654945.1 of Dendrobates tinctorius. Lineage (NCBI taxonomy): Eukaryota > Metazoa > Chordata > Amphibia > Anura > Dendrobatidae > Dendrobates > Dendrobates tinctorius. The sequence goes on from NW_027361679.1 coordinate 65,068,581, forward strand.
GTATATTGTGTGAGTGATGATGTATGCATGTATCTGGTGACTGACTCATTATGACTCCCCTCCCTTGGATACGTATGGTATAGGGCTATAGAGTTATAGTCAGCGCCTACTAGTGGCTTGGTCTGCGCCACAGTGCTTCCACATCTCAGCACCTCACTCAGCACCATATTGTGCCGTCCAGAGCTGGGCACTTTCAGTACCGCATTAAGCTGCTGCATCTGCCAGTGCGACGCCCTGTGCCAGTCTAGCGCTTTCCTCCATTGTTCCGGGTGGTTAGTGGCATCCACCAGAGCGGTGCAGTTCGCACATAGTGCACTTTAGTTATTTAATTTGTTTATTTTTGGCACCACTGTTGCGGTGCCGAGCACTAGTGTGACTAGAGGGACTCTAACCCAGTGTCTCAGGGGTAGAGTCCTGTGTCTATACACCAGTCCTCACATTGCTGAGCTCTGTGAGCATAAACAGGCTGCGGCATTTGTGTTTGGCGGTCGGGTGGCTCTGTGAGGTAACAGAGTCCACCTCTGTACACACTAGGTGGAGTTAACCCTGTGTGTTCCTCTATTGTACCACCATATAACGTCCGCCATTACCGAGCATCAGTTTGTCATCTCTGCACGGTGGACTCCAGGTTGCAATCGCACTTTATTATATTTTACATTTAGTGTGATCCGCAACCCTAACACCGTGTGGATAAATCTTTATAAGCAATACAGAGCAATGATATGAAATGCTCCATCATATAATATATGAATTTAGTTTTTTGTGACCAGTGTAGGTCTTATGGTTATGGGAGACATATTTTCTATAGAAAGCTAAAATAATGATAGGAAATATGGCATTAATATCTCCCACCTAGGATCTCCAAATGGGTAATATCCTTAGAATCATTGCTCTCATAATTTTTAGTACCTGGACCACATCCCACATACCAGCACACATCTGAGGTCAACAAGGGTAGTGCCTTAACCTGCTAAAAGCAGATTCTGAATTTTTGTCATTGTTCAGTACTGGGAGATATAGCTTTCTGTAGGACTGCATCATTTCCAAACACAGAGCTCCCCTCCATAAAGTTTTGAGCCATTTCCACAACATAAGGTCTAGTAATTTTATTTTGAATATTCTTTTCATGTGATTCCCCTCCCTTTGATATTACGTATGTGGATAGGGAACTAGAGTAGCAGTCAGCGCCAGTCAGTGGCAAGCCATAGGTCACTGGGCACACCGCACCTCTACACTAGCGTCCGATTGTGTCACGTCTCACGGCACTATTGCATAGCGGCTGAGGTTACCGCTGCGTTGCAGTCAGCAGCACTTACCTGCGTCTGTGGTAGTGACGCCGCATGCACGGTAGGTCTAGACGGACACCAACCTCTGCCTTTGGTCCGTGTCCTGTGACCGTATACCGCACGTGCAAGTTAGCTGAGACCTGTGGCGTTAACAGGCCAAGCCTTCTGTGTTTAACACATAGACGTCTCTTTGAATTAACAGAGATAGCTCAGCGCACCAGGGTGGCGTTTAACCTGTGCCCGTTTATACCGCCATATAGCGCGTCTGCCATTACTCAGCAGCAGTGATAACACCTTCTGCACGGTGGACCCTGAGCGGCGAACGCACTTTGTTATTTTTTTATTTAGTGCATTCCGCAGTTCCTGACATTATACTAGCGCCAGGGTCTGGCTAGTAATGGCGGACCTGCAGCAGCTACAGCGGTACATTTGGCAGCTGGAGAGCAGGTTGGTGACTATTGTGAGCTCCACCTCTGCTGCGAATGCTACAGTGGCCGCTGCTCAGGCAGTCGCAGAGGCTGTCTCACGCATGTCCACACCCACGCCTATACCGACAATAACCCGCCTTCCGTTGACCGATAAGTTTTCCGGTGACAGCACCACCTGCAGGAGTTTCGTGAGCCAGTGCTCTATCCAGCTGGAGTTACTGGCCATGCGATTTCCCACAGAGCTGGCAAAGGTGGGGTTTATTGCTTCTCTCCTATCAGGCAGGGCGTTAGAGTGTGCTACGCCATTGTGGGAGCGTGATGACCCCGTGGTTCAGGGCACTGCTCAGTTCCTCACGGCCCTGAAGCAGGTCTTTTTGGGACCACGGATCACGCACGACACCTCTCTCCAATTATTGGCCCTAACACAGGGGTCTCTCTCGGTCAGCCATTATGCCGTCCGATTCCGGACATTGGCTTCCGAACTAGAGTGGCCTGACAAAGCACTCGTCCCTGTGTTTTGGAGAAGTTTAGAGGGGCATGTCAAAGATGCTCTAGGAACCAGAGAAGTCCCCACAAGTTTGGAGGAGTTGATTGCCATCTCCACCTGCATTGATCTCCGGTTTACGGAGCGCGGGCTGGAACGTGCGCAATCCAGACGAAGGGTTAATTTGGCTCCCACCTTCTCTGAGCCACTAAGATTTCCCTCTCAGGAGCTTACACCTTCTGAACCTATGGAGGTGTCTTGAGCCGGCTCCAATCCACCTCTGGTGCGAAGCTCCGCACGCTGTTACCAGTGCCGGCAGTTTGGTCACTCGGATAGCACGTGTCTTCTGCGGTCAAAAAAATGATCACGTCCAGTGGTCGTAGGTGGTGGTCTAACTAATATGAAAACCTTTTCCCCCAAACCAGTATTCCGAGGGACATTGGATAGCAGTGCTTCCACCTGGGAGGTAGAGGTCACGGTGGACTCCGGGGCAGAAGGAAACTTCATGTCCTCATCCTTTTGTCCAAAAGCACGCTATTCCACTGGTACTACTGCCTCATCCATCCCAAGTTACACACCAGACAGCACCTCTTGGTTTCTCAATCTCACCCTCTCTTCACGAGATGTTTTCCCTGTTCATTTTGCCAGATGGCATCGACCAGGTGCTTCTCGGACTTCCGTGGCTCCATTACCATTCCCCTCATATAGATTGGTCTTCGGGGAGTATGCTGGGTTGGAGCAAGGACTGTGAGGGACGGTGCATGAGGGGCAGTGTTCAAGTAGCATCCACGGAGGTGCCCGCGGATCTTTCCGCGCTCCCTGGCCACTACCGGCAGTACGCGGACGTCTTCTCCAAAAAATCAACGGAGACACTTCCACTACACCGTCCTTACGATTGCCCAATAGACCTATTGCCAGGCGCAGAGCCACCTAGAGGTCGTGTGTACTCTCTATCTCTCCCGGAGACAGAGGCCATGTCACAATATATCCGGGAGAACCTGGCAAGAGGGTTTATCAGAAAATCAGTTGCTGGCTGGTGCAGGGTTCTTCTTCGTGCAGAAGAAGAGTGGGGAGTTGCGCCCCTGCATTGACTACAGAGTTCTCAACGCCATTACCGTAAAAAAACAAATATCCTCTTCCTTTGATCTCTGAGTTGTTTGACAGGTTGCGAGGGGCCCGGATCTTTACAAAATTAGATCTACGGGGGGCATACAACCTGATCCGCATACACGAAGGAGACGAGTGGAAGACAGCCTTTAATACCAGGGATGGCCACTAAAGTATCTGGTCATGCCCTTCGGCCTCTGCAGTGCGCCTGCTGTCTTCCAGGACTTCGTAAATGACGTCTTTCGCGATATGCTATCTACCTCGGTGGTGGTCTATCTGGATGACATCCTCATCTTTTCTCCAGATGTGGCCTCTCACCGGAGAGACATCTGCAAGGTCTTCGACCGTTTGCGGGCGAATTCTCTCTTAGCCCAGCTGGAGAAGTGCCAGTTTGAGCAGGAGTCCTTGCCGTTCCTGGGCTATATCATCTCGGCCAAGGGGTTGGCTGTGGATCGGTAATGGACTGGCAGGAGCCCCATTCTCTAAAAGTGGTGCAGTGCTTTTTGGGCTTCGTTAACTATTACTGCCAGTTCATTCCCCACTTCTCCACACTGGTAGCTCCTTTGGTCGCTCTCACCAAGAAAGGAGCCAATCCAAAGGTTTGGTCAGAGCAGGTCTCCACGGCCTTTTCGTCTCTGAAAACCCATTTTGCTGGCGCTCCCATCCTCCACCGTCCCGTTGTGGATAAACCCTTTATCCTAGAGGTAGATGCCTCGTCCGTTGGTGCAGGAGCAGTCCTTTTCCAGAAGGATGCTCAAGGTCAGAAGCATCCCTGCTCCTTCTTCTCAAAGACCTTCTCACCGGTGGAGAGAAACTACTCCATCGGGAACAGGGAGTTGCTGGCCATGAAATTGGCCTTTTCTGAGTGGAGACATCTCCTGAAGGGAGCGCAGTTTCCCTTCCAGGTGTACACTGACTATAAAAACCTGGTCTATTTGCAAACGGCCCAGCGCTTAAACTCTCGTCAAGCTAGGTGGTCGCTCTTCTTCTCCCAATTCCGCTTCACCTTGCATTACCTGTCTGGAGAGAAGAACGTCCGTGCGGATGCTCTTTCTCGCTCGGTGGTATCAACAGAGGAAGAGGAGGCTGAGCCTCGGCTAATTGTCCCCATGGAGAGCCTGAGGACCATGGCTCCAGTCACTCTTGAGGCACTTCTGCTGGGCAAGACCTTTGTCCCTCCTCACCTGCGGCCGGAGGTTCTCGCGTGGGCACATGCGTCCAGGGTGGGTGGTCACTTTGGCAATAAGTGGACAACGGAACTCCTGGCAAGGACTTATTGGTGGCCGCACATGGCTCGGGACACTAAAGAGTACATTCAAGCATGCGTCTCTTGTGCTCGGAACAGGTCCTCTAGGCAGAGGCCGGCTGGGTTACTATATCCCTTGCCGGTGGCAGACAGACTCTGGGAGATGGTCGGCATGGACTTTGTGGTCGGCCTGCCCAAATCTGGTGGCAGCACGGTCATCTGGGTGGTCACCGATCATTTCTCTAAAATGGTGCATCTGGTGCCACACGCGCGGCTGCCTTCCGCTTGTGTTCTCGCCGCACTGTTCATAAAGCACGTATTTCGTTTGCACGGTATGCCAGACAAAATAGTCAGTGACCGAGGTCCCCAGTTTGCGTCTCAATTTTGGAGGGAGCTCTGCAGTCTACTCAGTATCGAGATCAATTTGTCCTCCGCATATCATCCCGAGATGAATGGGTTGTTTGAGAGAGCCAATCAAACTCTGGTCACATACCTGCGACATTTTGTCTCTGCCAGGCAGGATGACTGGGCATCCTTACTACCGTAGGCTGAATTTGCCCTGAATAACGCAGTGGCTGATTCCACTGGTCAGACACCGTTCCTTCTCAATTACGGCCAGCATCCGCGCATCCCTGTCCCGATGCCAGTGTCTTCCACTGATTCCAGGGTGGCAGACTGGGCAGTGGAGGCTCGCAATATTTGGGATCACACCCAGGATGCTATTCGAGCCTCTAAAGAGAGAATGAGAGTGTCAGCCGACACACATCGGCGTCCCGCTCCAACTTTTGCCCCTGGCGACTTGGTACGGCTCTCTGCACGTAATATCAAGCTGCGGGCTGAGTTCTTCAAGTTCGCTCCACGATACATTGGTCCCTTCAAGGTCCTCGAGCACATAAGCTCAGTGGTCTACTGTCTGGCTCTTCCACCACACTTGGCCATCTCTGACGTCTTCCATGTGTCCCTTCTCAAGCCTGTTCACATGGCTCGGTTTTCCGAGTCATCTGCCGGGACATCAGACCTGTCCTCAGATGAGTTTGAGCTCAATGCCATTGTGGGACGCAGGATTGTGCGTGGCAAAAAATTTTATTTGGTGGACTGGAAGGTTCATGGTCCGGAGGCTCGGACCTGGCAGCCAGTGAAGAACATCCACGCCCCACTCCTGATCGCAGCATTTGAGTGTGCCGAGGCTCATAGGGGAGGGGGCCAATGTTAGGCGTCGGGTTCCTGCAGCGGGAATCCAGAGCCTTGCATCCTGCGGTCTCCCATTCTTCTCCGACCACTCAGGAGCCTGCAATCTCAGCGTTGCAGGCGCTCTGCTCAGACCAGCTCTGTGGGACTGGTTGTTGCTGCCACCTCAGGGTCAGTAATAGCAGCGCAGGCTGTTATGAATGGGTCACTGAGGAGGAAAAACCTAAAACAATCTAAGCCCAGAAAAAACAGAGAGGTTGGTAACTATGCAGATTGCAGATCCCTTATCCTAACCACACATGTTGTTAGCTCATCTGTTCATTCCGAGGATCTCCCTCTTCTGGTGAAGGAAGGTAGTGAGGCTGATTTGGATGAAAGAAACCAAACACCTGATCAGGTGGATTGTGACTGGGTAACGGGAACTGGATATAAGGCAGCCGACGCCCTTCTGAGTGGCTGGTGATTTCTCTGCTGGATTCTTGGAGACCAGTCTGATTCCTGCTTCCCAAAGAAAAGTTTTTGCTCTGCTATAGAACTTAATTAGTTTTGGTTTTGTTTTCTTTGTTTTCTGAGTTCAGCCATCCCCGGCTGGGGGTGTGCTGGATTCTTTTTCCTTGATCAGTGTTCTCTTTTGCTCTGCTTTCAGAATATTCTGAGTGCTGATATAGGGTTTGAAGTCTAGTGACTTCAGGGTCCTTTTTACTTATCAGTTGTGTTGGTAATATTTTTAGCAGGGTTTTCTTGGATTGCAGACAGCAGCTTTTCTGTCCTGTTCTTTTTAGTTAGCTTGGGCCCCATCGTTTGCTCAACCTATCTTTCTATCTGTGTTAGTGTTTTCATCTTGCTTCACCGTCATTATATGTTGGGGGCTGCTTATTGCTTTGGGGTCTGCTCTGGGGCAGTCAGTTTTTCCCTTTTCTCTCTTTAGGCTTATGTAGATCTCCGGCTGTGACGAGGTGTCTAGGATCACTGTAGGAACACTCCACGGCTACTGCTAGTTGTGTGATAGGATTAGGGGTCTGCAATCTGCTAGTTTCCAAACTCTCTGATTTTCTGGGCTGAGCTTGCGTTTTTTTTTTCCTCCTCGGTGACTCAATCATAACACACACAACTAGCAGCAGCTGTGGAGCGTACCTACGATGAACCTAGACGCCTCGTCACGGCCGGAGGACTAAATAAGCCTAAAGCAAGAAAAGGGAAAGACTAACTGCCCCAGAGCAGACCCCAAAGGAATAGACAGCCCCCACACAAGTATTGATGGTGAAACAAGATGAAAACACAAACACAGGCAGGAAAATAAGCTGAGCAAACGATGGGGCCCAAACTAACTAGAAAGGAGAGGAAAGGAAAGACACTGTCTGCAATCTACCCAAAACCCTACAAAATAATGTCCAACACTTCTGATAACAAAATTAACCCTGAAGTCACTAGACTTCTCCCTGTTAGGCGTGGCGGAAGACACTAAATAAAAAATAAATAAAGTGCCATCGCCACCCGGGTCCACCGTGCGGTGGATGGAAAAACCGCTGCTAAAGAGGCAGAACACAAGGCGGTAATGTGCACAGGGGTTAGACGGAACCCAGTGCACAAAAGCAAGCTTTGCTTTACTCACAGAGCTGCAGGCAAATAAGCTCAAATTAGACGCTGAGTCTGTTCAGAGTCACAGACACACAGAGATACTGTCGCGGTATTCACGGTCACAGGAGTAGCCTTAAACAGCAGGACTACTCCGTCTAGACCTACCGTCAAACAAGGTGCGAAGCGCCGCAACCGCGGATGCACAGAAAGCTGCAACTGCAGCGCGGCAAGAACTGAGCCGCTGGCAAGGCACTGCAATAATGCTGGCGCAATGCAGATGCTAAGCTGCTGTGCAAGATGGAGCATATGCGCGCTGGCGCTAGCACTGCTACTGGCTGAACCCAAACACTCTCACAATCGTATTATCAGAGGGAAGGGGATTCTTAATAAGTCAGTCACCAGTCCAAGCATCCATCACCATACACACAGCAGCAAGAATGAAATACTAGCGCATGGCCGAACAGCCATGCACGCTTTTCATACCAAACGGGACCTTCCGGAAGTCTCCAAGGCTCCAGGAGGAGCCAATAGGATTAGACACAGGACCTGAGCATGTGACTCCCGAACTCCAATGGGAGCTCGTCCCATGAGCCTGCTCAGTGCAGGGAACAGAGGACTTAGCCTCTGGAGAGAGTTGCCGCAAGGCACTCTCCTCTGCAATTTCCTCTACCGCAGATGAAACGCAGGCGACTGCAGCATGTAAGGGTCTAGATTTCATCATATGGAAGGAAGAAATCTGACTCCTAACACTCCCACTATATCAGCACTCTGAAATATTCTGAGACAGAGCAAAAAGAGGCCAATCTAATAAGGGACAAGAAAGCAAATTGGCAAATACGGATAAATAAGAGTGGAAATTCAGCACAGCCCCAGCCAGGGCTGGTTGACCACACAAAAAACTGAATAGAACAACAAAATCAAGTGTGAACATTAGCAGAAAAACTTCTTGAGCTGACTGGAACAGAGCTGAGAACCAAGACCTGACAAGCAGAAGGAATCACCAGCACCAGAGTAGGGCGTCGGCTGTCTTAAATCCAATCTGAGATTCCTGATGTCGAATCGTCATCCTCATTATCAGGTGGCAGATCTCTACTGATTAAATCAGCCTCACTACCTCCTATTACCACCAGAGGGAGCCTGGAAGGAGAACTCACAACTGGTAGACCAGAAAATGAACTCACAACAGCAGGCTGCCCTGCAGCCAGCCACTCCAGTGGCTAAGTCCTCTCGTCACGCTACTGGGCATGCTCATGAGATGATCTCCCATTGGAGATCGGGAGTCACGTGCTCAGGTCCTTCTCCTGATCTGATTGGTTCATCCCAGAGATCTGGAAGGTCCCGCACAGCTATAAAAGATCCGCATAGCCACTCAGCCATGCGCTAGTAAAGACTTTACTTGCTAGATGTGTGAATGGTGATGATGTATGATTCTGGTGACTGACTCATTATGATTCCCCTCCCTTTGATATTACGTATGTGGATAGGGAACTGGAGTAGCAGTCAGCACCAGTCAGTGGCAAGCCATAGGTCACTATGCACACCGCACTTCTACACTAGCGTCCGATTGTGTCACGTCTCACGGCACTATCGTGTAGCGGCTGAGGTTACCGCTGCGCTGCAGTCAGCAGCATTTACCGGCGTCCGCGGTAGCGACACCGCACGCACGGTGGGTCTAGACGGACACAACCTCTGCCTTGGGTCCGTGTCCTGTGACCGTATACCGCGCATGCAAGTTAGCTGAGACCTGTGGCGTTAACAGGCTCAGCCTTCTGTGTTTAACACATAGGCGTCTCTGTGAATTAACAGAGATCGCTCGGCGCACCTGGGTGGCATTTAACCTGTGTGCGTTTATACCGCCATATAGCGCGTCTGCCATTGCTCAGCAGCAGTGATAACACCTTCTGCACGGTGGACCCCGAGTGGCGAATGCACTTTATTATTTATTTATTTAGTGTGTTCCGCCGTTTCTAACAAAATATATAAAAAGTAATCGCTTTCATCTTTTGATTACAGATGGGCGAATCCGAACAGTAAAGTTTGGCGTCCGTACCGAATACCTACTGTTCAGGCACGGACACCAGACACAGACTTCACCAGAAAGTCTGTGTTACTGTTCGGGGTCGGTCACTTTGTCATGTGCTTGCACTGGCTAATCAATACTCTCATCATCCGCTCCTGCTCTTGCTGTTATTAGCGGCAGCAGGCGTAGGCAGATGGGAGCAGTAGTCCCACCAGCCAACGCCAGTGACTGTAGGTAAACTTTATACCTCTGTTCAGAGCTGCATGCTGAATGGGAAACGTAGCTGTCTGACTGGTGATAATGATTTTACCACAGATCAGAAGCAGTGTTTGATGCGCTGTCATGCACTGTCAAACACTGGATGTTCGTGCCCCCCATTCAAGTGAATGGGGTTCGGATTCGGGTCTGGGTAATGTTCTGAAACGCAAACCAAAACTTTTTTTCATCATCAAAAAGTTAATTTATTTAAATGCAAATAGTGAAACTCATATATTATATATAGAGTAATTATGGAGTGATTTATTTCAAGTGTTTATTTCTGTTAATGTTGCTGATTATGGCTTACAGCCAATGAAAACCTAAAAGTCATCATCTCAGTAAATTAACTTTATAACACCAGCTTGAAAAATGATTTTAAAATCCGAAATGTTGGCCTACTGAAATGTATGTTTAGTAAATGCACTCAATATCGGGGCTCCTATTTCATCAATTTCTGCATTAATGCAGCGTGACATGGATGTGATCAGCCTATGGCACTGCTGAGGTGTTATGGAAGCCCAGGTTGCTTTGATAGTAGCCTTCAGCTTGTCTGCACTGTCGAGTCTGGTGTCTCTCATCTTCCTCTTGACAATACCTCATAGATTTTTTATGGGGTTAAGGTCAGGCTAGTTTGCTGGCCAATCAAGTAATCACTCTATATGCCGTATTTTTTGGACTATAAGACACACTTTTTTTCCTAAAAAAATTTGGGGAAAAATTGAGGTGCATCTTATAGTTGGAATATACTTACAAATGCTGCGGCAGTGATGCTCTGTGCGGCGGCAGTGCCCTGTGCTGGGGTAGCGGTGACGGCTCTCTGTGCTGTGTGAGGGGCTCCGCCAGCATTTTGTCAAAGCCGGAGGCCCTCACAGCTCCTTTGCTGCAATGCGGTGTCCTCCGGGAAAATGACCGCTGTGTGCGGTGCATGCTCAGATTCAGATCTCGACACTGAGATCTCGTCCCGAGATCTCGGCAGACGAGATCTTGGGACGAGATGTCATTGCCGAGATCTGAATCTGAGCATGCACCGGCTTTGACAAAATGCCAGCGGAGCCCCCCATGCAGCACAGAGAGTTGCCGCTGCCCCAGCACAGAAAGCCGCCGCCACCACCCCAGCACAGAGAGTCCCTGCTGCTCCAGCACAGAGCACCACTGCCACCCCAGCACAGAGTGCTGCCAACCCAGCACAGAGCACCACTGCTGCACCAGCCTGGGATGGGATTTCCCAGAGGCCACTGCACCAAACTGGATTATCAATCAACCTGTCACGGTCACGTGTGTCTGGACGCAGCGAGTACCGCAAGGCGAACCCATGACACATATGACCCTGGATACACCGCCTCCAGTAGGGTGAATTTAAATAATAAAACGTGCAGCTGGATACACCGCCTCCAACTTGCGAATTTAGGTAATACATGTTATATATACAGTAGTCTGGAAACCCCGCCTCCAGTAAGGCAAATTTAAATAAAGGGGAAACCTGGGTAACAATAACAATGGGGGCCATGCAATAGGGAATGGGGAAGTGGAGACCTCCTGCACTCCCCTGAGCCAGAGTCCCTGCACTCCTAACGTTCCCTAAGCCGGTTCCGCACCTGGCGATGCACGCGTACCTGACTCACCCTGCACCTAAACCCTCACTAGGGAATTGGTCGGTGCGGAAACTAATCCCACCACTGCGCTAAACACATGTAAGGGAAAATGACAATACAGGGGGAACACCACTTAGCTTTGCTCTGTTGCGCACGCTCCTAGCAACAGAGCCCACCACCTGCGTGCATCTTCTCCTCCAACCGGATCCATCACCATAACCGGATCCATCACCCTAGTGCAGCCTTGGAGCAGAGTCCACCACCAGTTGCAGCTGCCCAGTAAACAAAGTCTCAAAGATGAGTCCAGCTTCTGCCAAAAAGTCCAGCATGCTTGAGTCCAACTTTTCTGCCAAGAAGTCAAGCATGCTTGAGTCCAGCTTTCAGCAACCAAGTCCAGCATGCTGAGTGCAACTCTCACCATAGTCGCCACTCCACCAAGCCATGCAATCACTTCCTGCTGACACCATAAACTGTGACTCCACCACGCCATGCCAGCCCTTCATACACCAACGTTGAACTCCACCAATCCATGCCAGCACTCCTTGCAGACTCCATAGCTGACTCAACCCCTCTGGCTGGGCTGCCCAAGACTCTCATTCAGCTCCTTCATCACCCAGGCTTGCTTCCCAAATGACGAACTATCAATATCACCAACGATCATCAAACACACCTGAAACTCTTTTATAGAGCCTCACACCTGATTTGTAATATGTGCACATTAAAACTAAAGTGTAATACTACTCCCCACCACCGGGGCAACTTAGAACAAACGACACCACGTGTAATAATTCTAATGGCCACCGGGGGCAATCAACCCACTTTGGCACCAAGCCAAAGGAAAAAAAGTTCACTTTGTGCATTTACTTGTCAGATCTACCTTGGATCATGACACAACCCCTGTGACCACTCCTGTACCTAATCCCCTCTGTAAGCTGAATTCAGACTGTAAGACAGACCCCCATTTGACACATTATTTATTTTCTTTCCCTATTTTCTTTTTGAAAATTTGGGGTGCGTCTTATGGTTTGGTGCGTCTTATAGCCCCAAAAATATGGTAATATATGAGTTTCACTATTTGTATAAATGAACTGAAATAAACCAACTTTTTGATGATATTCTAATTTAGTGAGAAGCACCTGTATATTTTACTCTTTATATGTGTGCATAAAGTGAGGACTTATACTTAGCGGAATCGGGACAGGAAGAAGCCACTGATGACCTTCCCCCTTGGACTATTCAAGCAAATGAACACAAATTAAGTCAATAAAAGGAAAAACTACAATATTAGAAACAAATCACCTCTATTGAACAATGTGGCTACACAATAAAAAACATTAAACGAAATAATACAAATTTAATAATGATTGGTGGGGTATTGAAACCAAAAATAAATAAATAAGATGGAGGGAATAATTATTGCAATGGAAAAAAGTTAATTATAAAAACTAATATATGGTATTATTTTCATGATTAGTTGTACAACAACATTTTCATAATGTAAGACTGGGTAATAAATAATAATTAATTTATTGCAATTTATAATGGAAAAGAAAATAATTAACTGGGTTGAAGGTCAAAATAAGCAATTGTAAGTACACAGTGCCATATAATATATTGATTGCAGTATATTAAAAGGATACAAAATTTGATGGGAGGGCTTCTCTAAGTTGAAATGGGATAACTAAGCATCCCAATTAGATAGTACATAGTAACCAGATTGCATGATACTGCCTGCTGTCCGTCAAGCACACTATATTGCTTCATCAGGTGACATGGTTCCCAACCAACTTTTAAAAAATGTAAATTAAAATATGCTTGGTTTGAGTTCTAGAACCCATGTCAAATACATGTTGCGCATGGTTTGGGCAACATGTATCAACTGTCAGGTTCATCTTAAGATTTGCCATTTTGTGCCATAATTTTGATATATAAATTGGCCTTTCGCAGCTTACTAATTCTCCAACGCATGAAGACGGAAACTCCCTCGACTTGGTCTTCTCTCGGCTTTGTGCAGTGGATGATTTTGCAAACTCCCCTCTCCCGCTCTCTGACCACAATCTTCTTTCATTCTCTATAAAGAACTGCCAGGCTGCTCAGGTCACCCCCACTGTCCAGACTTATAGAAACACACAGGCCATTAACACCCAGAAACTTCTGAAGAACTTGCAGTCTTCATTGGCCCCTATCTCCTCCCACTCATGTCCTGATTCTGCATTGAAGCATTACAATGAAACACTTCAAACTGCCCTGGATGAATTTGCACCCCCTATAAATAGAACACCACAACGCAGACGGCGACAACCCTGGCACACGGTGCAAACACGTTTCCTGCAGCGGTGCTCCAGGTGCGCCGAACGTCTGTGGAGAAAATCCAATCTACACGAAGATTTCATCCATTTTAAGTTTATGCTTAGAACATACAACACTGCCCTTCACCTCTCCAAACAAACCTATTTCAACACCCTCATCATCTCACTGTCTAATAACCCGAAACGTCTCTTTGACACTTTTCATTCTCTACTCAATCCAAGAGTACAGGCCCCAACCACTGAGCTCCGAGCTGACGATCTGGCCAATTACTTCAAAGAAAAAATTGACCAGATCCGACAGGAAATTATCTCCAAATCCCCTCATACCATGCACTGTCCTCCCTCCCCCACTGCATCTAACTCACTCTCTGATTTTGAACCAGTCACAGAAGAAGAAGTAAGCAGGCTCCTTGCATCTTCTCGCCCAACTACTTGCACCAGTGACCCATTTCCGTCACATCTCCTCCAGTCCCTTTCCCCTGCTGTCACCCCTCACCTAACTAAAATATTTAACCTCTCTCTCTCTTCTGGTATTTTTCCCTCCTCATTTAAGCATGCCATCATACATCCACTACTTAAAAAACCATCCCTCGACCAAAATTGTGCCGCTAACTATAGACCTGTCTCTAATCTTCCCTTCATCTCTAAACTCCTGGAACGCCTGGTCCACTCCCGTCTTATCCGCTATCTCTCAGAAAACTCTGTTCTCGACCCTCTCCAATCCGGTTTCCGCTCTTTACACTCCACTGAAACTGCCCTCACTAAAGTCTCTAATGATCTGCTAACAGCTAAATCAAATGGTCATTACTCCATGCTAATTCTCTTGGATCTCTCTGCAGCATTCGACACTGTGGATCATCAGCTCCTCCTCACTATGCTCCGTTCCATTGGCCTCAAGGACACCGTTCTCTCCTGGTTCTCCTCCTATCTCTCCGACCGCTCCTTTACTGTTTCTTTTGCCGGTTCCTCCTCCTCTCACCTTCCCCTTACTGTTGGGGTCCCTCAAGGATCGGTTCTAGGCCCCCTCCTCTTCTCCTTGTACACTGCCCCTATTGGTCAAACAATCAGTAGATTTGGTTTCCAGTACCATCTCTATGCTGATGACACCCAATTATATGCTTCTTCTCCTGACATCACGCCAGCCTTTCTAGAAAACACTGGCGATTGTCTAAACGCTGTGTCTAATATCATGTCCTCACTATATCTGAAACTGAACCTATCAAAGACTGAACTCCTTGTGTTTCCTCCCGCTACTAATGTACCTACACCCGACATTGCCATTTCCGTCTGTGGTTCCACTATTACTCCCCAGCAACATGCCCGCTGTCTTGGGGTCATACTTGATTCCGAGCTTTCCTTTGCCCCCCACATTCGATCACTGGCTCGCTCTTGTCATCTGCACCTCAAAAACATTTCTAGAATTCGACCTTTTCTTACTTTTGACTCTGCAAAAACTCTTACTGTTTCTCTTATTCATTCTCGTCTCGACTATTGTAACTCTCTTCTAATCGGTCTCCCTCTTACAAAACTCTCCCCTCTCCAATCTGTCTTGAATGCTGCAGCCAGGATCATATTCCTCACCAATCGTTACACCGATGCCTCTACCTTGTGCCAGTCATTACACTGGCTACCCATCCACTCCAGAATTCAGTATAAACTTATTACCCTCACCCACAAAGCCCTCCATGGCTCAGCACCACCCTACATCTCCTCCCTTGTTTCAGTATACCACCCTACCCGCGCCCTCCGTTCTGCTGATGACCTGAGGTTAGTATCCTCAATAGTCAGAACCTCCCACTCCCGTCTCCAAGACTTTACACGTGCCGCGCCAATTCTTTGGAATGCACTTCCCAGGTCAATACGATTAGTCCCCAGTCCCCACAATTTTAAGCGTGTCCTGAAAACGCATTTATTCAGACTGGCCTATCGCCTCAACACATTAACCTAACCTATCCCTGTGTGGCAGAGCCAAAAATTTTACCATAACCAGGTTCCCAGCATCATGTTCCCACATGCTTTATGCATCCATTAGCCCTCTGTGTCTGTACTGTTACACACTTAACATTATGGCTGGTCCATACAATCAGGGCAACTGTTACCACCCACCTTTCGTGTCTACCTCTTTCCTCATAGACTGTAAGCTTGCGAGCAGGGCCCTCACTCCTCTTGGTATTTGTTATAATCTACTGTATGTGATTATTGTTATGCTGTAATGTCTATTGTCTGTACAAATCCCCTCTGAAATGTAAAGTGCTGCGGAATATGTCGGCGCTATAAAAATAAAATTTATTATTATTATTATTATTATAGCTTAAAGTAAGCCAACAATGAGGTAGAACAATGATAGACAGAAGTGTCTAACAGTGTGTCAAATCTGTCACCCAGCACAAGCCAACATGATAAATTTGATGCATATATTGTAATTCCACTTTGTCTAAAATTAGGAGTTAATTAGTAAATCCGTACCATTTTCTTTACGAATAAACTGTAGGCATACAGTATGCTATATACTGTAGAACACAACTGCTATATCTGAAATTTCCCTACTACAACTTCGACTGAAGACCTCATTGTGTCCATATGCTTGTGTACTGTACATACATCAATATTATATAGGTCTATTAATAAGATCCTAGTTATTGCTCCATAGCCTTTAGGTGACAACTATACTAGATAAATGGACGCCTAAAATAAGCTCACACCTGTCTGAAGTCATCTTTTCCACTGTAGCAGCAGTAGATTATAGGATTAACAGTGGTGAAATTATTTTATAGTCCATAAACTTCCGCTTAATAGACAGAAAGCATCAAATAGCAGAATACTTGTCTGGATTAAGCATTATGACCTCAGAATGGGGGCTCTGTAACTTGATCATTGAAAACCGGAAAGATCCCTTGAATCCAAAAAATGTAATGTTGCTTGAGAAGATGCAGATTTCAATGATCAAAAGAATGAACCTATTTGTTTTGCAGCATGGCTTAGTATTGCATTGCTATGCTGATCCCTGTGCTGAACAAAGATTACGTCAAACTTTCCCCAAAAAATAGATTTTTATGTTTTATAATTGTTTTATATGTGTATATAGAAGTCAATGCAGCACAATACATCCGTTCCTCATGACAAAAATAATGTGCAATCTGTAAAATATTTTATGTATCAGTGCTACTATATACAATGTGTTATAATACTCAGCTGTGAATTATAGGAATTAGACAAATTTACATGGGTTCGGGATGTTTTGTTTACTGAGACTTTACATATACTGTACAGTGCTTAGCATAAATGAGTACACCGCCTTTGAAGAGTAACATTTTAATAAATATCTCACTGAACGTAAGAACAATTTCCCAAATTTTGACATGACTTTTAACTCATAGTGTAAAGTAAGGTTAGTAATATAACTTTCATTTCAAAATCTTCAGTTTTACTCAATAATGAATAGACCCCACATAAAAAATAACTATATCTAGTATTTTCTATAACCAACTTGATTTTTAAGGGCAACAAGGCATGTAATGAACAAGTTGGCACATATGGCAACATCTATATTTTGCCATTCTTCAAGAATGACCTCTTTTAGAGCATTGTCTCTTCAGAATTACCCACAGTTGTTCAATTAAGTTTAGATAAAAAAATACTTGGCTACTGAATCACTTTTGCCTTGTTCTTCAGAAATGCAACACTAGTATTTTGGATCATTGTCATGTTAAACCCCTTAATGACCACCGATGCGCATTCGAACAGCTGGCGCTAAGGGACCTTGTTCCCTCATCGCTGTCGTAAACTCTCCAGGGTTTCAGCTACCTGGGATAGCTGAGACCCTAGAGAACACAATCATCGCTGTTATTTTTCCGGTCCCCGATCACATGATCGCCCTTATTCAATGAATATCGTCAATCATGTAAAAAAAAGCTGTAATCCTGTTGAAAATCATTTTTCTCTCCTCTGACATCATGAGAAATTGTGTCTCAAAGCCCCCAACGGTACCTTTGTACCAGATCCACTATCACCCGGCTGCCCGCCTCCTTATGTTGAAAGAAAATGGAAGGCACATATGCACCAAGATCTGATTCCTTGCAACTAGCAACAGCTGTGATTTTTTTCATTGGCTGATGGCTTCTGATTACTATGATAGACCCTGCCATAGTGATCAAAAGCCCAAACATTTGATTAATATGGCAGCACTTGGGCTATGCCTATTTTCTCTCCCTGTTGTTGTTCTGTGAGAGGAGAGATATACACTACGTCCAAGTGCAGACCTGTCAGAGGAGAAAAAGTAAAAAAAAAAAAAAAAAAATTTTTTAGCTTTTCTGTAAATCCTTCCTCCATCTCCTAATCACCCCTCCCCCGTGTCATCCCCCTTGTCAGATTAAATTCTTTGCAGCTAAGGGGGTTTTACACATAGCGATATCGCTAGCAATATCGCTAAAACGTCACTGATTTTGTGACGTTATAGTGATAACGTCCTCTCTCCTCCTGTACCAGTTATGATTTGTATTGTTTAAGATTATTATACTTGTTTTTATGTATACCCCTCCTTACCTGTAAAGCGCCATGGAATAAATGGCGCTATAACAATAAATAATAATAAATAATAATAATAGGGTTATGTGAAGGATCTGCACCTTGCCAACCTACCTGGCAGTATTACATCAGCCGGATCACATGATAAGGTTTCCCCACTTGTAACAATGTAACCTTCTGCACCCCCTTGGCACAAGTAAGGTCAGATCAGTACAGTTTTAAACTGACACCCCCTATCCACATGGGCCAAGAAGGCACAGGGAGTGAGAGAAGGTAGCCCACTAAGTCACTGATGTGGCACAACACTCCTCCACACCCATGACAGGCTGAGAGGCTCCTCTCACTAGCCCCAATAAAACAGAACCTTAACAGCCTCGTTTGATATAAGCCCGGTGAAACTGAGAAACAGATGTGTGGATTTGTGCATTAAGATAAAAGAGCAGTCCAAAATTAAATTATATACATATATTTAATATTTATATAAATATAATTGCCTTAAGGGCACACTAGACAATACACTATGTACACAATGGTTATACATATATAATAAGCAGAATATATGGGTCAGTTACCGGTAGATGAAAGGCCTTACTTGTGGGGGAGGGGTTGCAACATGGGAGGCTTGTGATCCCCTCTGTTCCTGGACTTCTCCTCACACGATATATCTTAGCGACCTCCCCAGAGAAACAGGATTTGGCCGACCTCTGCATGAGCATTCAACCCCTCTGGGTCACTCCCCTTCTGCCATCTTGGCTGAATTTAAATCCACTCCCCTTGCCTCTGAAGCTCTATCCAGGCCCCTGCTACACATTAAGACCAAGCACATTCTTTACTATCTGGTGTCTTCTGGTTTTTGTAGGTATCTCCATGCCCCTGGGTGCAAGAATGGGTGCAGACCCAGCAAGGCGCTCGCCATGTTCTGGGGATCATTATTACCCCATATTCTCCTCATTAAATTCTAATTGTTTGAATAAAGCAGACTGCAAGGTTTGAATCCAAAGGGGGTCCTCCTGTAGGAGCTCTATTCTAGCTGCTGGTGGGGGTGTGAATTCTGACATTGCAGCTGAAAGGCGGGACCACCTGTGGATCCAGGTGTCTACTTACAGATATACATGCTTATAGGATGATTTAAAGCTGCCTTTACATCCACCCCATCCTTCACAGTTAAGGTTAGGCTTGTTAGGGTTAGGCCAATTAGATATGATTAGTCTTGCTAGGGTTAGGGTTAGGTTTACAGTTTTTTCAAAAGTTAGAAAAATATATATAAAAAAAACTATTATTGTTAGATTAGGCTTAGCTCTTCCTCCACAGGATCTGACAGCCGGATGGTAGTGGAGTCAATCATCTCTACTAAAGCGTCAAAAGCAGGACCAAGTTCCACAGTTCCCCCTTCACTGTGGTATCCTGACAATTCCTTTCCGCCCACAAATACCCACTTTTCAGCAGCCCCGGTAAGAAAGTGGATGTAACTAATTTTACCCCTATGATCATTCCAAAATTTCATTACTCCAGAAGTCCTACAATTGATTGCCCACCAATCATATTTATACAATATATTTCCCAAAAACACACATCATTTCATTCCCGTTCCCAGATCCCCACAAATGTCCCTGAAATATTTTTTTTTTAGGTATTAAGCTGAACTTGGATTTAGTTAAATAAATAAAACAAAAACACTCAGCTCCTATTGGGCAACAAAATCTGTTCACATCACCTCTGTACTGAAGCTGTCATTTCCTGAGTCAGTTATTATTATTATTATTATTATTATAATTTTTTTTTTTTATTGATATAACACCATTGATTCCATGGTGCTGTACATGAGAAGGGGTTACTTACAAAATAAATTACAATAAACAAACTAACAATGATAGACAGGTACAGAGGAAAGAGGATCCTGCCCTTGCAAGCTTACATTCTACAGGAAGATGGGGAAGGAGACAGTAGGTTGGAGGGGTTGCAGTTGATATGATGGTATTGAGGTGGCAGCGTGGTAACTGCAAGCTGTACGCTTTCTTGAAGAAATGAGTTTGACTAAGTCTGGAAGAGAGAAGGAGGTCTGGGGAGGACCAGAGATTACGTGAGGGAAGATATTGGGAGATTAGTTTGCAGATGTACGTAGGAGAAAGATTATGGATGGCTTTGTAGGTCAGTGTTAGTAGTTTAAACTGGATACGCTGGGGAATTGGGAGCCAATGAAGGGATTTGCAAAGGGGATAAGTGGAGGAGTAGTGAGGAGAGAGATAGATAAGTCGGGCAGCAGAGTTAAAGACAGACTGGTGCGAGAGTGTTAGCAGGTACAGTATGCCACAGAGGAGGATGCTTCAGTAGTCGTGGAAGGAGATGATGAAGGCATGCACAAGCATTTTAGTAGACTGAGTGTTGAAGAAAGGACAGATTCTGGAAATATTTTTTAGAGTTGGAGGTGACAGGAGGTGGCGAGAGCTTGGATGTGTGGTTTAAAGGACAGGGCAGAGTCAAGGGTTACTCGGAGGCAGATTTCTGGTACAGAGGAAAGTTATGTAATTTATTGTGATAGATAGAATCATAGAATTGTAGAGTTGGAAGGGACCTCCTGGGCCATCTGGTCCAACCTCCTGCTCAAAGCAGGATTCCTTAAATCATCCCAGTCAGATGTCTGTCCAGCCTCTGTTTGAAGACTTCCATTGAAGGAGAATTCACCACTTCTCGTGGCAGCCTGTTCCACTCATTGATCACTCTAACTGTCAAAAAGTTTTTTCTAATATCTAATCTGTGTCTCCTCCCATTCAGTTTCATCCCATTGCTTCTAGTCTTTCCTTGTGCAAATGAGAATAAAGTTGATCCTTCTACAATGTGACAGCCCTTTAGATATTTGTAGACAGCTATTAAGTCTCCTCTCAGTCTTCTCTTTTGCAAACTAAACATTCCCAAATCCTGCAACCTTTCCTCATAAGACAGGGTTTGCAGACCGGTCACCATTCTGGTCGCTCTTTTCTGAACTTGCTCCAGTTTGTTGATGTCTTTTTTAAAATGTGGTGCCCAAAACTGGACACAATATTCCAGATGAGGTCTGACCAAA
Source organism: Dendrobates tinctorius (assembly GCF_039654945.1). Classification (NCBI taxonomy): domain Eukaryota; kingdom Metazoa; phylum Chordata; class Amphibia; order Anura; family Dendrobatidae; genus Dendrobates; species Dendrobates tinctorius. Next base: position 65,089,662 of record NW_027361679.1, read on the forward strand.
GAGGAGTAGAGGGAAATAATGACTTCACGTGATCTAGACTGTATGCTTCTGTTAATACATCCTAGAATTGCATTTGCCTTTTTTGCTGCTGCATCACACTGTTGACTCATATTCAGTCTGTGATCTATTAGTATACCCAAGTCTTTTTCACATGTGCTGTCACTTAGCCCTATTCCTCCCATTCTGTATATGCTTTTTTCATTTTTATTGCCCAGATGTAGCACTTTGCATTTCTCCCTGTTAAAAACCATTCTGTTAGTTGCTGCCCACTCCTCCAGTTTATTTAAATCTTTTTGAATCCTCTCTCTCTCTTCTCTAGTATTAGCTATCCCTCCTAGCTTTGTGTCATCAGCAAATTTAATTAGTTTACCCTCAATTCCTTCATCTAAATTGTTGATAAAGATGTTGAACAATACAGGGCCCAGGACAGAGCCCTGTGGTACCCCACTTGAAACATTCTTCCAACTGGATGTGCAGCCATTTACGACCACTCTTTGGGTCCGATCACTAAGCCAGTTATGAATCCACCTAACAGTTGCCTTGTCCATTCCATACTTAGTCATTTTTTCAATAAGGATTGTATGAGAGACTTTGTCAAATGCTTTGCTGAAGTCAAGATATACTATATCTACAGTATTTCCTTGATCCACCCAATCAGTGATACCGTCATAGAAGGAAATTAAGTTAGTCTAACATGACTTATTAGTTACAAACCCATGCTGACTCTGTTTAATCACTTCATTCTTATCCAGGTATTGCCATACATGTTGTTTAATAATTTGTTCAAAGATCTTTCCTGGTATAGAAGTCAGACTCACCGGCCTATAGTTGCCTGGGTCCACCTTCTTCCCCTTTTTGAAGATAGGAACAACATTTGCTCTTCTCCAGTCTTCTGGCACTTCTCCTGTTCTCCAAGAATTTTCAAAGATTATGGAGAGGGGTTCAAAAATTTCTTCTGCTATCTCCTTCAGTACTCTGGGGTGTAATTCATCTGGACCTGGAGACTTGAATTCATTTAGGTTAGCTAAGTGTTTCCTCACTATCTTTCTGTTTATAGATATCCTGGATTCTTCTATTCCCTTAATAGGACAGTGAAGAACAGTTGATGTTACATTTCCTTTCTGAGAGAAAACAGATGCAAAATAGGAATTTAAAAGTTCAGCCTTCTCAACATCCTGTCTTACCATTTCATCATTTTCATCCTGTAAAAATCCTATAGCATCTTTGACTTTTCTTTTACTTTTGACATATCCCCAAAATCCTTTATTATTGCTTTTGACATCTCTTGCAAGCCTCAATTCATTTTCAGCTTTAGCTAATCTGATTTGTGCCCTGCAGGTTCTGCAGACAGCATGATAGTCTTCTTTAGATATGCCTCCCTCTTTCCATTTTATAAACATTTTTTTCTTCCTTTTTAGCATATGCTTAAGTTCTGTGTTCATCCATCCTGGTTTCCTTAAATGCTTCCTATTCTTCCCTCTTTTCGGAATTGTTAACAACTGTGCTTTGAGAATTTCGTTTTTCAAGATTTCCCATCCTTCCTTGACATTTTTGTCTTTAAGGATATCCAGCCATTGGATCCCTCCAATTCTCTTTCTGAATCCCTGAAAATCTGCCTTTCTGAAATCTAACCTTGACGTCTGAGTCTTCACAGGTCTTCCGCCTCTAGTTATCCAAAATTCTATTATAGCATGATAGATAGATCAGGTAGATAGATAGATCAGGTAGGAAATACACAGCAGATAGAGGAAAGATAATGAGTTCAGATTTGTCCACATTGAGCTTGAGGAAGCGAGAGGAGAAGGAGAGAAGGAGGAGGATTTGACTGATCGACACTCTGGAATTCCAGGAAGCAGAGAGACAACTGGGAAAGAGAGGTAGATCTGAGTGTCATCAGCATATAGGTGGTATTGGAAGCCATGGGACTTTGAGTTGTCCCAGGCCAAGGGTATAGATGGAGAAGAGTAGGGGTCCTAGGACAGAGTCTTGAGGGACACCAACAGAGAGAGGGTGGGATGAGGAAGTAGTGTGGGAGTGGGAGACGCTAAATATGTGGTTGCTAAGGTATGAGGAGATCCAGGATAGAGCAAGGTCTTTGACGCCAATAGAAGAGAGGATCTGTAGTAGGAGGCAGTGGTCAACTGAGTCAAAGAGAGAGGACAGGTCTAGAAGGAGGAGTATAGAGAATTATCTGTTAGCTTTGGCTGTAAGTAAGTCATTAGTTTTGGTCAGGGCAGTTTCAATGGAATGGCTAAGGCAAAAGCCAGATTGTAGGTTGTTGAAGAGCAAGTTAGATGAGAGGTGATAGGAAAATTCAGCATGAACTTGCTGCTCAAGCAGTTTGGAAGCGAATGGTAGCAGTGATATGAAAAACTAGACAAAATGGTCGGGTCGAGAGATGGCTTTTTGAGGATGGGTGTGATTGTGACATGTTTGAAAGCAGAAGGGAAGGTACCAGAAGTTAATGATAGGTTGAAGAGGTGGGTTAGGGATGGGATAAGTGAGGTGGTGAGGTTGGCGAGAAGGTGGGATAGGGTCAAGTTCACAAGTGCTGAGGTGTGATTTAGAGAGGAGATGAGTGAGCTCCCCTTCAGTGATGTTGGAAAGGGAGGTTGTGGGGGAAGGGAATTTGTTTGGTATACAAAGGGGTTGTGGTGGCCAAATAATAAATACAGGTGCTTCTCACAAAATTAGCACATCATCAAAGTTAATATATTTCAGTTCTTCAATACAAAAAGTGAAACTCATATATTATATACAGTCATTACAAACAGAGTGATCTGTTAGTGTTGATGATTATGGCTTACAGCCAATGAAAACCCAAATGTCATTATCTCAGTAAATTGGAATACTTTATAACATTAGCTTGAAAAATAATTTTAAAATCCGAAATGTTGGCCTACTGAAATGTATGTTCAGTAAATGCACTTAATACTTGGTCGGGGCTCCTTTTGCATCAATTACTGCATCAATGCAGCGTGGAATGGAAGTAGCCTGTGGCACTGATGAGGTGTTATGAGCCTTCAGCTCATCTGCATTGTTGGGTCTGGTGTCTATCATCTTCCTCTTGACAATAATCCATAAACCATGTATTGGTACTTTTGGCAGTGTGGACAGGTAACAAGTCATGCTGGAGATTGAAATTTGCATCTCCAAAAAGCTTGTCAGCAGAGTTTTGAAGTGCTCTAAAATTTCATGGTAGACAGCTTTTTCTACCACACTTTTTCCTTGCACTCAACTTTCCATTAGTATGCTTGAATACAGCTCTCTGCGAACAGCCAGCTTCTTTAGCAATGAACTTTTGTGCCTTACCTTCATTGTGTCAATGACTGCCTTCTGGACATCTGTCAAGACAGCTGTCTTTCCCATGAATGTGGAGCCTACTGAAACAGACTAAGGGACCTTTTCAAATGCTTAGGATGCCTTTGCAGGTGTTTTTTGCTAATTATTCTAATTTACTAAACACTCGAGATAGATCACTCTGTTTGCAATGACTCTATAATATATGAGCTTCACTTTTTGTATCGAAGAACTGAAATAAATTAACTTTTTGAAGATATTCTAATTTTGTGAGAAGCACCTGTACTTGCCTTGTTTGGTCGACCTTATTTTTGAAGTGTGTGACAAAGTCCTCAGGAGAGATGAGGGAGGACGGAGGGGGCAGTGGAGGGCAGAGGAGGAAGTTAAAAGTGTTGAATAACTGTTTGGGGTTGTGGGATAAGGGACACATGAGAGTTGTGAAGAAGGATGGTTTAGAAGAGGTGAGGGCTGATTTGAATGCAAGTGTTGCTTGTTTGAATGTGGTGAAGTTGACTGACAAATGTGTTTTCCTCCAACGCCACTGTGCAACCCTGAACACTTGTCAAAGCATGTTAGTGAGGTTATTGTGCCAGGATTGCCTATTGATTCATCGAATGCCGTTATGAAACCCTAATGAGATTCCTTCATTTTAGTGACAATTCTCAAGCCCCCACCAAGAACTGACCCCAACTATGATTGTTTGTCAAATTGAAAACCCTAATTTTCCTCCTAAAAGATTTATTTTTAAAATTCATAAATCACTGAGCAAAATGTTGCAGTTTGTCATTTGACCAATTTATCCCCTCCAAACGAGCCAAATATGGCATCAAGCTACTGTATATAAAACGTGCAAGAGAACAACAGGGTACATATCCACATTTATAATTTAAGAAGGTAGGGACCGTCATCATCCTATCATAGCCACCGGACTACTACCCCTAATATCCCACATCATTCCATCAGAGCCACCAGACTACTACCCCTAATATCCCACATCATCCCATCAACCTGGGGTCAGGACCAGAGAGCTGAGTGGAACGGTCCTAACTTCTATACCAGGGATCCGTTGAAGAGAGGCCTGTCATCAGAACCAGAGCACTGAGTGGATTTGCCCTGACTTCCATACCAATGATCCCTTTAATAGAAGCCTGGGGTGAGAATCAGAGCACTGAGAGATTTACCCTAACTTCCATACAGGAGATCCCTTTAAGAGAGGCCTGGAGTCAGCAGAAAAGAGCAGAGCGGATTTGCCCTCACTTCCATATCGGGGATCCCTTTAAGAGGGGCCTGGGGTCAGAACCAGAATGCTTAGTGAAATTTCCCTAACTTCCATACCAATGATCCCTTTAAGAGACCCTGGGGTCAGAACCACAGAGCTAAGTGGAACAGTCCTAACTTCCATACCGGAAATCCATTTAAGAGAGACCCGGGGTCAGAACCAGAGCGCTTGGTGGAATTTCCCTAACTTCCATACCAATGATACCTTTAAGAGACCCTGGGGTCAGAATCAGAGCGCTGAGTGGTACGGTCCTAACTTCCATACCGGGGATCCCTTTAAGAGAGTCATGGGGTCAAAACCAAAGCGCTGGATGGATTTGCCCTGACTTCCATACCAATGATCCCTTTAATAGAAGCCTGGGGTGAGAATCAGAGCGCTGAAGGATTTGCCCTAACTTCCATACTGGAGATACCTTTAAGAGGGAAGATGTGCCTATGGGATGGAGGACGTGTGATGGGTATATGGGCACAGGAGGGGGGGATTCATTTCTGTCATGTGCTCTCTGCTCCTTTCTGGGGGGCAGACAATGGCTGGGCGCTTATGTTCCCGGGGATGCTCGATTTCTCCCACCCGGTCACAGTCTGCTGAGGTGTTGTGGAGTGGCAAAACTGTTGCTCATAGCAAGCAATCACAGCTCAGCTTCTTTTAAACAACTCTGGTGAAATGAAAGATGCTTCCTGATTGGTTGGTGATACACACATACATTCAATTTTATATATATATAGATGGGCTTTATTGCATTGTTCTTGCTGAACTTCCTGTACCAAACAATACTTCAGAATTCTGTAGGGGATTGTATGTTTTGTGCACATAGCGGTTCCTACTTTGGTGGGTGGGAGCCTACTAGTGTATGGTGTACCATGTCTATTGGAACATTCGACACTCAAGCAGGGATTGATGGAGCTAAACAGTCATTGTATGACCAGTCTCTTTGAAAGATAATCCTCTCATTCTAGCCTTGCTTATGTTCTTTCATCTTTGAAACAAACTCAGGTTTGTTACATAGTTGGCTGCATTTTCCTTTACATTTTACCTTCATTCCAGGTTATTCTTCCTGCTACAGTATATGTAATTGCAAGACAACTGTTTTGTTAGGAAGACAAAGTTTTGTAATCAGCAAATGTGTTTTAGGGGCATGCCTCCCTCTGTGAGTAATAATTCCTAGATGGATTTTCTTGTTTGGTAGCTCAGTGTCTATGTATGCTTTGAATGGGTTCTGGAATTCCATCAATTTTACCCTAAAGACCAAATGGTGTGCCATCTATTATTATAAACATAGCCGTGTGTCCAGTACTCACATTGGGGTCATATTGGATGCATTTCAGAACACTGAAAAACTAGTGCAATAAAATTTGAGGTGTATTCCTCAGAACATAAAAACAAGTTTCATAAAAGTAACAAAGGAAAAAATGTAAATTGTAAATTTTTAAACTAGTGTTGCATTAACTGCATAAAAAATGGTGGTTTCAAACTGCTCACTAGATAAATACATTACAGTGTATAATTTAAAAAAAATCATGGATGGGTGATTTCTGTTGCTCTTGAACCACACAAGTTTTTCAAATACGACAATCTATTCCAAATAGAGCCAAATTTGTATTTTGAAAATTCACATTGTGCCCTTTCTGTTCCGAGCCCTATTGTTTGTCCAAACAAAGCTTTTTGATTACATTTGGGGTATTGTTTCACTCATAAGAAAGTGGGTAGCAAACTGTGGTGTCCACTTTTTGGTGTTACAATTTGCAAAAGTGAGAAACTTGGGGCTAAAGCAAGATTTTTGTGAAAAAAATCAACTTTTTCTATATGACCCCCTAATGTTATCAAATTATTTGTTGTTTATGTGGGTTCAAATTGCTCACTATATCCCTGGATAAAATCCTTGAGGGGTGCAGTTTCCAAAATGGGGTCAGTTGTGGTGGGTTTCTGCTGTTTAGGCACCTTAGAGGCCCTGAAAATGGGTCATGGTGACCGCCATCTTTGAGCCAAATTTGTGCTCCAAAATTCAAATATTGCTTCTGACGTTTGTCCAAACAGAACCTTTTGACTACATGTTGGGTATTGCTGTGTAAGAAAGTGGGTAACAAATTGTGGGGTCCACTTTTTGGTGTTACCTCTTTGCAAAAGTGAGAAATTTGGGGCTAAAGCAAGATTTTAGAGGTAACTTTTTTCATTCCACTTTGCATTAATTCCTATACAGCAACTGAAAGGTTAAAAAAATTCCCAACAACAGTTTTGAAGTATTTGAGGGCTGTGGTTTTTAAAATGGTATCAATTTTTGGAAGTTTCCAATATATAGGCCCCTCAAAGTCCATTTAAATCTGAACAGGTTGCTAAAGAAGCAGATTTTGCAAATTTGTTGAAAAAATCAGAAATTGCTGCTAAAATTTTAACCCCTCTAACATCATAACACAAAAAAATTATGTTTAAAAAGTGATGCAGATGTAAAGGAGATATATGGTAAATGTTATATATTAATTGTATTGTGTGGTATAGCTATCTGACTTAAGCACAATTTTCAAATTTGTTCTCAAATTTGGGATATTTTCACAAATATACGCAATTCATATTGGCAAAATTTACCACTAACATGCAGTATTGAGATACGTTGAAAAGTTCCAGAGTTATTACAGCCCCACATAAGGACACTGCAACCACCATGTTTCACTGTAGGCACCATGCATTTAGAAACGATGCACGTCTACCAGGTGCAAGGAGTTATGGTAGCATCTTCTCATTCAATATAGAGCAGTACATCTGTGAATTTATGATATCATCAATGAAATATAGCTTCCTGACAACAGCAACACTCAGGCAGCCCCACACAGACACAGCCACCACCATGTTTCACTGTAGGCACCATATATTGTTCTAAATGGTAGATCTAATGGCTACAAGATATTATTGGGAAGCCCCAATGACCACTCAAAAAATACATTGGCCTGCTCTCTATTACTTTAGCAGTGTGGAAAATGGTGTTGCAAATCATATCTCAAACTGTTTGAATTTGTCTGAAATCATGAATTTATGGAAATTCAACTCAAACTCAATTCTCTGCAGATCGATCTGCTCATTTCTATTCAAAAAGTATTCATTCTCTTGGGGTCTGCCAGAGTGCTGTATTTAGCTTTTGTCTATGAATAAATGTGCTTTATTCTGACGATCGTTGGGGGTCTCAGCAACTGGACCCCCAGCAATTGCACAATCACTAATATATTGCCAAAATATTAGTGATTGTGCACTGTAGTGGTTGTGCCCTCTAAAAAACTTAATTTTTAATATTTTCACTTCAGTTTCTTTAACCACTTATAACATGAATTATTTATTTATTAGTCTACTTGTTATACAGTATAGTGCAAACATGCGGTATGTTTTACTGCATTTCTCTTTCTCATTTTCTGTTTCTCTCAAAATTTGGGCTAGCAAAATCCAGTATTCACAAGGGATTTGGAAAAAAAGAAGAAATTTATTTAGAATAAGTATTAGAAATGGACAGCAAGATGTATCACATGTCCAGCTGTGTGGTGTTGTTTACTTAGGCCACGTTCATACGTTGAGCATTTGGTCAGTATTTTACATCAGTATTTGTAAGCCAAAACCAGGAGTGGGACAATTAGTGGTAAAGTATAATAGAAACATTTCACCAATTCTCCTTTTATCACCAACTCCTGGTTTTGGCTTACAGATACTGAGGTGAAAAACTGAACAAATACTGAACATGTGATTGTGGTCTTAAATTGAAGGTTTAATCACCATGTGATTAACACTGCTGTGACTAGCTGGCACACAGGCAATCATCCGACTCACTCCCGGTCTGTCATAAGCACCTCACTGTCTATAGCTATGTACACACAGAAGCCTGGTGTGGGTGGGGTTAGCTTTCTCCGCTCTGCTGCTAAATCTAAAATTCCTGATTGTGTCAGAATGGCTGCACCCAGTAAACATTGGATTTAGGGTATTTTTGCCTACATAATGCTGCTCTCTAATTAGATAGCCAAAAATACTAAGGAAATAATACAAATTAAAATATAGATCTTTAGGAGCAAAACAGTAACAATGAAGTGTCATGACAAGAATCTGAATAACTAATCATATGCTAAATAGTTGCATGTCAACTTTATGTATGAGATAGCCAAGATGATTCTCTATAAAATGATAATAGTCTCATGATCAAAACAGAAGTGAATAATGATATATGGAGCATGAAAATGAAAGGTTCAACACATTGTTAACCTTTTGCTCTTCACTGTAGAAAATAAAGGAGGATAATGTGACTGTTTTAGCTAACACAAGAGGTGAATGTGATGGTTATCGCTAATAAGGGTGAACAGTAGTAGTTATAGTTCATAAGGGTGGACAGTGTGGAGGGAATATTTTATAGATGACAGTGTGGCAATACTGTGCATAAGAAGGACAGTGTGGTGATCATATTTTATACAGTATAGGTAGCAGAGATGGAAGTCTCCAGAGATGAGCAATAGATGTGAGAAGTTATCCTTGCAACTTTTATGCACATGCCTCGGGCAGTTAAATTTTCTTGTGCGCCCATGTTTTGTATTTCCTAGGCCTATACAAGACCTCCCAATAAATACACCTTGATCTTTAATGCTTTAAGACTTGCTTGAAATTCTTTAAGCTGTCTGTGCACAGTTCCAGTCGACAGCCATCAGAAAGTCTCCTGCCTGTCTATGGATTCCCCTCCATTAGTTACTTATCTGCGGTTTCCAATAACCTTGCTACCTGTCAGCGGTCTTTAAGACTTTAACTGCCTATGGTTTCCAATATCTCATCCTGCCTGCAGTTTCCAGGACTTCTTAATGGCTGTCTACGGCTTCCACGGTAGACTTTCTAGTTTCAGTTTTGTCTGTGTTGGCAGCAGATTATTCGGGATACTCTCCAAGCATGAGACAATAGAGCTTCTTTATTCAGGAACAATCAGGAACAATATATGATAAGCCTAATAGATTAGGAATAAATCATTTGTGTGTCTCGATCTGTGCATCATCTACAGCAGGCTACTTCTCTCATACACAGACACAGGAAAAGCAGGAAATACAGTCACATGCTATCCCTGTGTGAGCCTCTGGGAGTTTTTTTGTTCTAATTTTATGAACAGCATAAAAATCTAACAACTAAGTACTCATAGACAGGAATGGAGTTGTTGCACCAAACATATTCCAACAGCCCTATTCAATAACTACTTATCCTGTTAGTCCCATTGTGGTTCTGAAGTCCATAAACTTTGCTCTTGATAATGGCTTTGTCATACCATCAGCTATCATCTTGTCAGACTCACAAAAAACAAACTCAAGTACACCACGTTTCAAATCAATGTGCTTAGTCCTTTCACTAATCTTCTCACTGCTGGCAAGTTTAACCCCTTAATGTCCATTGGATGTCTTCCCCGCTTTGATGAGGGCTACGGTGGTGAGCCCGCATCAAAGCCGGGACATGTCAGCTGTTTTGAACAGCTGACATGTGCCTGCAATAGGTGCAGGTGGAAACGCGATCCACCTGTGCCTATTAACTAGTTAAATGCCACTGTCAAACACTGACAGCAGCAATTAACAAGTGCAGCCAGCTGCGCAGCCAGAAATGCGGGCATCACTGACCCCCGTTACGTGATCGGTGGTCAGCGATGCATTGGCATAACAACTAGAGGTCTCCTGAAGATCTCTATGGTTGTTGATGCTGCATTGCTATGAGTGCAAAAAATAAACCGTCACCCAACCCCAGATCAAGAAAAGAAAACGGAGACAGTACGGGTGGCGCTTTTTTTTTTTTAAACAAACTTTGGAATTTTTTTTCACCAGTTAGATAAAAAAGATTCTTGACAGGATTGGTGTCTATGAACTCTTAATGACCTGGAGAATTATAATGGCAGGTCACTTTTAGCATTTAGTGAACCTAGCAAAAAAGCCAAGCAAAAAACAAATGTGGGATTGCACTTTTTTGCAATTTCACCTCACTTGGAATCTTTTTCCTGTTTTGTCGTAAATGACATGGTAAAACCAATAGTCGTTCAAAAGTACTACTTGTCTCGCAAAAAACAAGCCCTCACATGGCCATATTGATGGAAAAATAAAAAAGTTACGGCTCTGGAAAGAAGGGGAGGGAAAAATAAAAATGCAAAACCAAAAATACCTCTAGTCATTAAGGGGTTAATGCATCCTTGGCTGTCCTCATAGATAACTGTTGGTTGAGCTAATGGCTTGCCAAAATCTTCCAAAAGTTGTTTCAACCAATTTACTCCTTGAATTGCATAGGCAGCATACTTATATTCTGCTTCTGTAGAAGATAATGCGACTGACATTTGTTTTCTGCTGGACCAAGAAATTGATTTTTCTCCTAACTTGAACAAGTAACCACTTGTTGATTTCCCATCCTTTGAATCTCCAGCCCAATCTGCATCCACATAACCACTGAGAGAGATATCCTGATGCAGATATCTTAAGATTTAGCCTTTGAGTTTCTTTAAGACATTGAAGAATGCTCTTAATTGCATTCCAGTTTCTTTGGCGTGGCTTGCTTACACATCTGCAGAGAATTCCAACTGTGGCTGTGATATCCGGATGAGTTGTGGTTGTTATGTACAAAAGCACCCCCACTGCTTGTCTGTAACCCTCATTGCTGGGTAGCAGATCTTCTTCTCCCTTCCATCTTTAAGTAGGACGGATCCATTGGTGTTGACACATTTTTAAGTTCTGAGATTCCAAACTGGTTTTAGTATTGCAGAAATTTTAGAACTTTGGTTGAGAAAAAAACTCCCATCTTCCTTTCTCTGGATTTGGATTCCCAATTAATGTCACATTTCCAAGGTCCTTAGTCTCAAAGTGCTGGTTGAGAATTTCACCTAGCTTTGCAATTTCCTTTTCATTATGGTAGCTCAGTAACCTCCCATGTCTGGAGTTGGTGAAGGTACTCCATCTCTTCATTAGCAGAATTTATGCACTTCTGCTTCTCGTGAACAGGCAGCTTTTTTGCATCTCTTGCCATGACTGTGGCTCTGGTACAGGAAGACCTCTGACCATATAAGAAATGCGGCTAGCTGGGATCCCTTTGGTTGGCCTTCCTGATGTCCTGACTGGAGTTTGACTTGGTTCTTCTGTACCTTTCTTGGTGGATTCAGAGCTTATCCACACTTCAGTGTTATCCTTTTCAGCATCTGGGTTTGGTTATTGAAATTCTTGTTCTTGCTTCTTAGGTTGAATAACTGGTTTAACTTCATGGAATCTGAGCAATACAGAGTTTTCATTAATCACTACATCTCTGTGGATTGTTACTGTGTTCGTCTCTGGGTGCAGGATTCTGTATCCCTTTTGAGTTTCGCTATAGCCCACCAGGACTCCTTGCTTTTCGTGTGATTCCCACTTGGAAAGTTTTTTTTTGGGAACATACAAAAACATTTTGCTTCCAAATATCCTGAGGTGCTTCAGGTTAGGCTTTTCTCAGTTCCATGGCTCATATGGAGTTTTATTTGCGGATTTACTTGGCACTCTGTTTTGAAGATAGCAAGCTGTTATGATGGCTTTTACAATACGTTGCAGGTGGATTCGCTTCAAACGACAAACTTTTTCCACTTTCACAGAGAGTACGGTTCTTTCTCTCTGTAATGCTATTTTGTTCTGGGTTGTATGGAATGGTAGTCTGGAAAACAATTCCATCCTTTTTCAAAATGGTTTGCACCTTACCACTTGTATATTCGTTCCATTATCTGCACGCAGGGCTTTTGGCATTCTTCCAAATTTGTTAAACTCTACAGCAAGATATTCTTCATTTATATAGCACCATTAATTCCATAGTGCTTTACAGACATTGTTGGCACTGTCCCCGATGGGGCTCACAATATAAATTCCCTATCAGTATGTCTTTGGATTGTGGGAGGAAACCGGAGTACCCGGAGAAAACTCACGCAAACACGGGGAGAACATACAAACTCCTTGCAGATGTTGTCCTTGGTGGGATTTGAATCCAAGACCCCAGCGCTGCAAGGCTGCAGTGCTAACCAGATGGGCCTGTATTGGCATTAAATGCAGCTTCAACACATGCAGAATCTTCCTTTACAGCTGTTTTAACCATTTCATGACCGTTCTGCTTTATAACCTGACTCATTCTTGCTTTCCAAATTCTGCAGTCTGCTTTAAGGTGGCCAGGCTTTTTACAGACAAAACATTCACAATTTTCTCTTAGATTGCTCTTATATTTAGGGAAATCCTGTGTCTTTAATGTTGTTTCTGCTCTGGATTCATTACTGCAGCTTACATACTGTATTTTTCTCTTGAATTCATCCACAAATTTGCCTTTAACATTCCTTATTGTCAGCTCATCATCTGGCTATGCATCTAGTGCAGTCACGAGTGTGTCATAACTCTCTGGAAGACCACTTTATAGAAGTGCAGCAACATGAAAATCTTTAATTTCTTCCAATACCCCTGAGACGCTCCACAATATCTATGGTATTTCTTATATAGTCCTGCATATTCTCTCCATCACTTAGCTTAGACTGATACAGCTTTCTCATGAGATAAAGCTTATTGCTGAGATTTGAGCTTTCATGCACTTTCTGTAACTCATCCCACATCTCCTTTGCAGTTGCACACTTACATATTTGCAAAATCTGATTATCATCTACACTGAGGGAGATAGTGCTTTGTGCTTTCTGATCCTTCTCTAGCCAATCATCTGGTATTGGATGAGGCACTTGTTCCTGAGTATATTTCCACTTACCTTCTCTTATGAGCAGCATCTTCAACTTGAATTTCCAGGACTGGTAGTTCTGGTTAGTGAGGCTTGGCACTGAAAACTTGACCGGACTGCTAGTGGACATCTTCTCTGTTGCTGTGTTACTCTGGGGTTCTGTGTCACTCTGGGCCCATAACCTGTTGGCAGCATATAGTTCAGGATTCTCTTCAAGTGTGTGACAACAGAGATTCTTTATTCAGGAACAAACAGGAACAGTATATGATAAGTTTAATAGATTAGGAATAAATCATCTGTCTGTCTATTTGTGCAGCATCTACAGCAGGCTGCTTCTCTCATACACAGACACTGGAAAAACAGGAAATACAGTCACATGCTATCCCTGTGTGGGCCCCTGGGAGATTTTTTGTGTTAACTTTATAAACCGCATACAGGTCTAGCAACTAAACACTCATAGACAGGAATGGAGTTGTTGCACCAAACATATTCCAACAGTCTGTCACCTGCCCCCGGTCTTATAGGACCTTTTCTTTATGTCCATCTGTGATTTTCAGGATGTCTTTCTGGCTGTGTGCAGCTTCCATGGTATTAGACTTTCTTGTTACTCCATAGTTTTGTCTACCTGTTTGCGTCGCCATGGAACCTTGTGTCTGCCTAAATTCTTCAATAACTCTGCTATCTGCCTGATGTCTTCAGTATCTTTGCAATCTGCCCCATGGTCTTCACTAACTCTGTGATCTGCCCAAGGTCGTCAGTAAATTTGTATTCTCCTTGAGGTCTTCGGTAACTTTGCAATATGCCCCACGGCTCCAACATCTTGCCTTGATTGCCTGTGGTCTCTGGGATGTCTCTCACCTGCCTGCAGTTTCCATCATCCCATCTGCTTGTTTGTGGCTTCTAGGACTTCATTTAGACATTTAGTTTGCCTTCAACATGTCCTCCAAAGGCTTACAGGATGTCTCTGGTCTGCTTGCATTTTCCAGAACTTTATTAATACTAAGGCTAGGTTCACATTACGTTAAGCAGCCCGTTCAACGCATTAACGGTATAGCATAACGTGATCGCTATACCCACTAGCGCAGATGAATCATCTGTGCTAGCACAGATGATTCATCTGCGCTAGCGGTGACGGAGCCTCAGACGCTGCAGCCCACGTCCGAGGCTCTGTCAGTGAATGACGGCACATCACGAACACATGCTGCTTTACAGCATGCATCGCGATGTGCCCAACAATGGGGCTCAATGGCAGTGTTAACGGACTGTGTTACACCATGTTACCCCACAGTGTGTGTTATGATGTATACACAGTGCGGGGCAGGATCTGGGGCCTCCACAACACGCAGGCGTGATCGCCTGATGTCAATTCACAGGCAGCACGCACTGCGCATGCCCGAGAAATGTTTTCAAAGAGCAGGCGCCAGTATAAGAGACATAATGCTGCAGAGACATGATTGACGGCAGGCAGGTGGCTGCTTCAGGGGGACACACTATACCTATGGGACGCATTACAGGTATGAGAACCTATTTATAAAAGTTAATATTTCGGCGTTACTGGGGGTCAGAAACGGAAGAGCCACCTTCACAGAATGCAGGCGTAGTGCTGCTGAAGGTGGCTCTTTTACTTAAAAATGCCCTGGGGGGTGACAGGTTCCCTTTAACCCCTTTCTGTCATGTGATGTACTATCCCATCCATGTGCCCTGGGGCTTAATTCCCAGGGACGGGATAGTACGTCACAGCGATCAGCGGTGCCCATGTGGTGATTATCACGGCTGACACCCGGCACAATGAGTCAGGCACGGTCACGGACCACCCCGACATGTTAACCCCTTGCACACTGCGATCAAACACGATTGCGGTGTACCGGGGGTTAAAGGGAAGCATCGGCAGGGAGGGGGCTCCCTCCATGCTTCCCTGAGCCCCCCACAGCAGCGCAATGTGCAGCGCTGCTGCGGGGGGCTCTATCCCTGCAGGTCCCCGAATCCAAGATGGTGATAGGGACCTTCGGGGGCCTGCCGGGAGCTGGCTTACTCATGCCTTGAAAGTGCAGACAAGGAGGAAGCCTTGTGCAGTGCCTGTGACAGATCACTGATCTGTCACAGTGATCTGTGATGTTACAGATCAGCGATCTGTCACAGGACAGTGATGTCCCACCTGGGACAATGTAATAAAGTTAAAAAAAAGTGTAAAAATAATTTTAAAAAAATCGCTAAATAAATTAAAAAAAAAAAATATTGGAAATAAAAAAAACAAAAACAATAAAAGTACACATATTTGGTATCGCCGCGTCCGTAACCACCCGCCCTATATAAAACTGTCCCATTAGTTAACCCCTTTAGAGAACCCCTTAAAAAATAAAAAACGAAGCAAAAAATAATGATTTATTATCATTAGTGTTGAGCATTCCGATACCGCAAGTATCGGGTATCGGCCGATATTAGCGGTATCGGAATTCCGATACTTAATTCCGATACTTTTTTCATATCGGATTCCGGGATCGGAATCGGAATAGGAAGTTCCCATCATGCTATGAGCCTGCTTGCTTTGATTAAGCCAATGGGAATCCTCCGAAGTGTGGGCACATCCTGTTAGGCATGTAGGCATGTTAACTATTGGCATGGCTGTGATTGGCTGCCGAAATGATGTCATGATGCACTATAAAAGCCACCGCAGCCGCCATTTCTGGTCACTCTGCTGTGAATTCAGTTAGGGACAGGCTGCTGTAGAAGACTGTGAGGGACAGTTAGAAATAGCGATTCCACCAAACATCTAGTGCTTTACCCAGGCTACATAAACCACCACTGTAGCGTTCTTTGCCCTAGCAGCAGTGTTCACAGCTGTCTGCAAGGGCTGTGTGAGTGCAGCTCACGCTGTGGAGTGGGTCCTGCAGCCACGTCAGGCTGTAGGCCACCCAGTGTGATCACTGCTGCCTCATACATCTTTTATTTTTTGAGCTGCATTTTTTAAATAATTTCAATCTAGTGTGCTTCCATCCGTATCCATATACGTTGGTTGCAAACACTAGTAGTAGACAGCGGAGCCTTTCTGCAGCCTGTCAGTGCCAGTGCCCACTTAGCTGCACTGTTGACGGCTGTCTGAGAGGTCTCTGACTGTGTGTGAGTGCAGCTCACGCTGAGTAGAGTGTCCTGCAGCTACGTCTGGTTGTAGGACGCTCAACGTGCGTCACTGCCTCACACATATTTGTCTTTGAGTGCAGCTCATTTTTTCTTCTCCTATTAGTGTGCATCCATCCGTATCCATCAACATTGGTTGGTTGCAAACACTATATAGGAGTAGATAGAGGAGCCTTTTTTTCTGGCTTGTGCCCTGCCGGCGCAGCCAGATTAGTATTACCCAATTTTTTGGGAGCCTCATCTTTTGCATTGTAGGTTACCTGCCTGCATTGTAATAGCTCCAAAAAGTTGGTGATACTATCAGTTTCAATTCTTTGTTCTCATACTTTGAGTTTGTTTCAAACAAAGAAACCACATAAAAAGTTCACCAAACACTACATTTTGAACTTGTGTAGGCCACATCAGCTCCTATTAAAGTCTAGTCCACACACACACACTTCATAAAATTAGTGTTTCTTGTACCTGTAACCAGCTGTTCAGGAATAAGCACACTAAGGCCCCCCTTTGTACTTTTTTGCCTATCTTAAGCAGTCTTGCAAGATGAAAAAGGCAGGGAGTAAGGCGCGGGGGCGTGGGCGTGGAGTTTCAGCAGGGAGAGGACGTGGGGATTCTGCAGGGAGAGGACGTGGGGATTCTACAGGTAGAGGACGTGGGGATTCTGGGCCTGCTGCGGGCACCAGTGGATCAGCATCCCCCAGTTTTAGCAGGCAACAGTCCTTTATGCGCAGCTTTGTAGGACCTCAACGTACCCCACTGCTGCGGGAGGAACAAATTGAAGCCGTTGTCGGATGGATGGCAGCTAACGCATCGACTTCAATTACTTCCGCATCCTCTCAGGGTCAGAGCACCGAAGAGCAACCATCTGTCTCTTCACCACCTGCCAAAGTGCCCAGGCAGTCAGAGAGACATGGACAGGAGCCATCACAGTCTCTACTTCTGTTCTCGGAATCTGTTGGCTTGGAAAGAGGGGGCCAGCCAAGCAGCATTCCTGAATGTGAAGAAGAGGGAGTATGCAGTGATGCGCAACTTCTTTGTCCCTCTGAATCTGAAGAGGCGAGTGGGCCAGTGCCTATGGTCAGCACACCTCAGTACGCATCAGATGATGACGAGACTCAGTTGCCACTTTCTGGTGCGTACGGTGCTGGCGAGACAACCCCGGAGAAGCAGCTGTTTGAAGAGGGGAGGGAAGATGATGAGGTCCTTGACCCATCATGGCGTGAGCAACAGGAAGGTGGTGGTAGCAGCTCTGAGGAAGAGATTCCCCTACCGGCCAAAACAGGAGGCAGAGGGAGGGGGAAGACTTGGTTGCCTGTACCCTCCACTTCGGCACCCGTTAGGAGCATTCCTCCTTCCAAAGGCAAACCGGGCGCTCACAAGAGTTGCAGTGCGTGGTCCTTTTTTGACACAGTTGCAGATGACATTTGCTTTGTCAAATGCAAGCTGTGTCATCAGAGAGTCAAAAGAGGGAGAAATGTCAGCAACCTCAATACCACAAATATGTGGAAACATGTGCGCACCAAGCACGAGTTGGAGTTGCAGAGACACCCTGAAGACGTAGGCCAACGTACAGCACCACCTACCACCTCTTCAGTTCGTGTTGGGCCCTCTTCCTCCAGCTCACACACTGCTGGTTCGGCTTCCTCACAGGATCGCCAAGGAAGAACCTCTGCCACTGTTGTCCGGAGACCCTGTCAGATTCCACCCATAACAGCACGTTCCCATCCATCACAGCCATCGGTAGCACAGGCATGGGATAAAAGGCGCCCTTACTCGGCAAACCATCCCCGAGCACAGTCTCTGAATGCTGGCATTGCCAAACTTCTGGCAGTTGAAATGCTGTCATTCAGGCTGGTGGACACTGACACCTTCCGGGACTTAATGGCATTGGCAGTCCCCCAATACAACGTGCCCAGCCGCTTTTATTTCAGCAGGCGAGCCATCCCTGCCCTGCAGAAACATGTTGAGGGCAAAATAAAACATGCGCTACTAAACGCCGTTAGTAGCAAGGTCCACCTGACCACCGATGCGTGGACCAGTAACCATGGACAGGGACGATACCTTTCCCTCACTGCCCACTGGGTCAATGTTGTGGAGCCGGGTACGGATCTGGAGAGTGGCGCTGTACGTGTTCTTCCAACGCCACGGATTGCAGGACTCCAGTCTGTACACATAGACTCCTCCTCCTACTCAAGTTCCTCAGAAACAGCAGAGCAGGAGCCTGTTACGACCGATATGAGCACAGCCGTGGCCAAACGTCAACAGGCTGTACTCAAATTAATTTCTTTGGGGAATCGAAGCCACACAGCGCAGGAGCTCTGGAATGCTATCAAGCTGGAGAGCGATGTGTGGTTTGGGCCAGCGAATCTCCAGCCGGGCTTGGTAGTGTGTGACAATGGCCGAAATCTGGTGGCAGCTCTTGGCCTAGGCAACCTCACACACATCCCATGTCTGGCACATGTTCTTAACTTGGTCGTGCAGAGCTTTCTGAGGGACTATCCGGATCTTGATGCACTGTTACACAAGGTCCGCATAGAGTGCGCTCACTTGCGACGTTCCAGCACGGCAAGATCGCGCCTCGCTGCTCTGCAGCGACGATTTGGCCTTCCGGAACATCGCATCATATGTGACCTACCCACCCGGTGGAATTCAACGTTACATATGTTGGAGCGGTTGTGTGAGCAGCAGGCAGCAGTCATGGAGTACCAGCTGCATCAGGCGCAAACAAGTCGCACTGTGCGCCGTTCACACTTCAGCACCATTGAGTGGGCCTCTATGAAGGACATCTGCCTCGTTTTGCGTGCCTTCGATGAATCCACGCGGATGGCGAGTGCAGATGATGCACTAGTCAGCATGACTGTCCCCCTTATCTGCCTGCTTCAACAAACACTGCAAGCACTAAGGGATGAGGTTTCAGAAGAGGTGGAGGATGAGGAGTCCCAAATGCCATCTGCTTCTGGACAGTCTGCGCTACGTGTTTCCTCACAAAGGCCTAGGCAGGGGACACTTTGTGAGGAGGATGAGGAGGAGTCGATGGAGGAGGAAGACATCTCTCCAGAGGAGGGAGGTACACAAACCTCTACTCAGTATGTACAGCGAGGGTGGGGTGATGCAGAGCAGGTCGAGGTCACGCCTCAAACAGGGGACAGCGGTTCTTTGGCAGTTGGGAGTCTGCAGCACATGGTTGATTTCATGCTGCAGTGCCTGAGAAACGACCGCCGCATCGCCCACATTCTCGTCTCGGCTGATTATTGGGTGTACACCCTCCTAGATCCTCGCTACCGGGACAGCGTACAAAGGCTCATACCAACGTTGAACCGGGAGCGTAAAATGCGGGAGTACGAAGAGTCACTGGTGCAGTCCATAATGTTTTCCATTCCACCCGACAGCATTGTTGCTAGTGCTTTACAAAGCAGCTCTGTGCGTCGAGGCAGTGGAGGAAACTCTGCACAAAGAGGGAGCAGAGGCAGTGCCGCAGCACAAGGCAAGATCACTATGGCCCAAATGTGGCAAAGTTTTGTGTGTCCACCACAATTGTCTACACCATCAGCGACGCCTCGAGTCAGCAGGAGGCAACGCTTCCGTCAGATGGTGTCAGACTACATGTCTTGCCCTGTCGCTGTACTCCCAGATGGCTCTTCCCCCTTCAAGTTTTGGGTCTCTAAGCTGGATACATGGCCAGAGCTTAGCCAGTATGCATTGGAGGTGCTGGCTTGCCCTGCTGCCAGTGTATTATCGGAACGTGTCTTTAGTGCCGCAGGTGGTGTACTAACAGACCGTCGCACGCGACTATCTTCCGATAATGTTGACCGGCTGACTTTTCTGAAAATGAACAAGGCCTGGATCTCCAAAGACTTTGCCATTCCTCTTACAGACTAAATTAGTGGTTGGCAACTGTATCCAGGTCTGCTGGTGTGTTCATTTTTCTACCACTTGAACTATAATCCCTGTGCTTCAACACAGCCAGTTGTCGCTCAGATGTGTCGTCTGCACAGAGAAACACACTAGCTCCTGTGTTACTGGGGTTCAGTAATGCCAGCTGATCCCCTGCTGTGTGGACGGCAGAGTCACCAGCTCCATCAACATTCAAACCACTACTGATTTTTAACCGTGCCCAACTTAGGTCTCTGGCTCCACTGTCTCTACTATTTCCCCTGACCTCCAACCCCGCCATCTACATCTCTGAAGTGGCGTCAGCACAATCTACACTTGTTCCTGTGTTCCTGTGGCTCAGTCCCATCAGTTTATCCCCTGATGTGTGTCCGGCAAGGTCTCCTGCTCTGTCCACATTCCCATAACCAGTAGTGGGAATGAGGACAGAGCTGGCGAACTTGCCGGACAAACATCAGGGGATCAACTGATGGGACTGAGCACCAGTAACACAGGAACAAGTGTAGATTGTGCTGACGCCACTTCAGAGATGTAGCTGGCGGGGTTGGAGGCCAGGGTAAATAGTAGAGACAGTGGAGCCAGAGGCCTAAGTGGAGCATGGTTAGAATCAGTAGTAGTCCACAACCTCCATAAAAACCGATGCCCATTGGCCTCTGCATGCGGCATGTGTAATCATGGGCTCCAACAGCGTCAGTTGGTGTTCAGAAGTGTCGTCTCCACAGAGCCAAACACATTCGTTCAAGTGTTAGTGGGGTTCAGCACTGCCAGCTGTTCCCCTGCTGTGGAGATGGCAGTCTCTCCTGCTGTCTCCGCATTACAAAGACAGTAGGCCTCTGCCTACACCCTCCTATTTCCTGGGCTTCAACACAGCCAGTTGTAGCTCGGAAGTGCCGTCCACACGGAAAGAGACACTTGCTCCCGTGTCTCAGTGGGGTTCAGTAACGTCAGCTGATCCCCTGCTGTGTGGATGGCAGTCTCTCCTGCTGTCACCTCATTCAAAATACAGTAGGCCTCTGCCTACACCCTCCTATTTCCTGGGCTTCAACACAGCCAGTTGTAGCTCGGAAGTGCCGTCCACACGGAAAGAGACACTTGCTCCCGTGTCTCAGTGGGGTTCAGTAACGTCAGCTGATCCCCTGCTGTGTGGATGGCAGTCTCTCCTGCTGTCACCTCATTCAAAATACAGTAGGCCTCTGCCTACACCCTCCTATTTCCTGGGCTTCAACACAGCCAGTTGTAGTTCGGAAGTGCCGTCCACACGGAAAGAGACACTTGCTCCCGTGTCTCAGTGGGGTTCAGTAACGTCAGCTGATCCCCTGCTGTGTGGATGGCAGTCTCTCCTGCTGTCACCTCTTTCAAAATACAGTAGGCCTCTGCCTACACCCTCCTATTTCCTGGGCTTCAACACAGCCAGTTGTAGTTCGGAAGTGCCGTCCACACGGAAAGAGACACTTGCTCCCGTGTCTCAGTGGGGTTCAGTAACGTCAGCTGATCCCCTGCTGTGTGGATGGCAGTCTCTCCTGCTGTCACCTCATTCAAAATACAGTAGGCCTCTGCCTACACCCTCCTATTTCCTGGGCTTCAACACAGCCAGTTGTAGTTTGGAAGTGCCGTCCACACGGAAAGAGACACTTGCTCCCGTGTCTCAGTGGGGTTCAGTAACGTCAGCTGATCCCCTGCTGTGTGGATGGCAGTCTCTCCTGCTGTCACCTCATTCAAAATACAGTAGGCCTCTGCCTACACCCTCCTATTTCCTGGGCTTCAACACAGCCAGTTGTAGTTCGGAAGTGCCGTCCACACGGAAAGAGACACTTGCTCCCGTGTCTCAGTGGGGTTCAGTAACGTCAGCTGATCCCCTGCTGTGTGGATGGCAGTCTCTCCTGCTGTCACCTCATTCAAAATACAGTAGGCCTCTGCCTACACCCTCCTATTTCCTGGGCTTCAACACAGCCAGTTGTAGTTCGGAAGTGCCGTCCACACGGAAAGAGACACTTGCTCCCGTGTCTCAGTGGGGTTCAGTAACGTCAGCTGATCCCCTGCTGTGTGGATGGCAGTCTCTCCTGCTGTCACCTCATTCAAAATACAGTAGGCCTCTGCCTACACCCTCCTATTTCCTGGGCTTCAACACAGCCAGTTGTAGTTCGGAAGTGCCGTCCACACGGAAAGAGACACTTGCTCCCGTGTCTCAGTGGGGTTCAGTAACGTCAGCTGATCCCCTGCTGTGTGGATGGCAGTCTCTCCTGCTGTCACCTCATTCAAAATACAGTAGGCCTCTGCCTACACCATCCTATTTCCTGGGCTTCAACACAGCCAGTTGTAGTTCGGAAGTGCCGTCCACACGGAAAGAGACACTTGCTCCCATGTCTCAGTGGGGTTCAGTAACGTCAGCTGATCCCCTGCTGTGTGGATGGCAGTCTCTCCTGCTGTCACCTCATTCAAAATACAGTAGGCCTCTGCCTACACCATCCTATTTCCTGGGCTTCAACACAGCCAGTTGTAGTTCGGAAGTGCCGTCCACACGGAAAGAGACACTTGCTCCCGTGTCTCAGTGGGGTTCAGTAAAGTCAGCTGATCCCCTGCTGTGTGGATGGCAGTCTCTCCTGCTGTCACCTCTTTCAAAATACAGTAGGCCTCTGCCTACACCCTCCTATTTCCTGGGCTTCAACACAGCCAGTTGTAGTTCGGAAGTGCCGTCCACACGGAAAGAGACACTTGCTCCCGTGTCTCAGTGGGGTTCAGTAACGTCAGCTGATCCCCTGCTGTGTGGATGGCAGTCTCTCCTGCTGTCACCTCATTCAAAATACAGTAGGCCTCTGCCTACACCCTCCTATTTCCTGGGCTTCAACACAGCCAGTTGTAGTTCGGAAGTGCCGTCCACACGGAAAGAGACACTTGCTCCCGTGTCTCAGTGGGGTTCAGTAACGTCAGCTGATCCCCTGCTGTGTGGATGGCAGTCTCTCCTGCTGTCACCTCATTCAAAATACAGTAGGCCTCTGCCTACACCCTCCTATTTCCTGGGCTTCAACACAGCCAGTTGTAGTTCGGAAGTGCCGTCCACACGGAAAGAGACACTTGCTCCCGTGTCTCAGTGGGGTTCAGTAACGTCAGCTGATCCCCTGCTTTGTGGATGGCAGTCTCTCCTGCTGTCACCTCATTCAAAATACAGTAGGCCTCTGCCTACACCCTCCTATTTCCTGGGCTTCAACACAGCCAGTTGTAGTTCGGAAGTGCCATCCACACGGAAAGAGACACTTGCTCCCGTGTCTCAGTGGGGTTCAGTAACGTCAGCTGATCCCCTGCTGTGTGGATGGCAGTCTCTCCTGCTGTCACCTCATTCAAAATACAGTAGGCCTCTGCCTACACCCTCCTATTTCCTGGGCTTCAACACAGCCAGTTGTAGTTCGGAAGTGCCGTCCACACGGAAAGAGACACTTGCTCCCGTGTCTCAGTGGGGTTCAGTAACTTCAGCTGATCCCCTGCTTTGTGGATGGCAGTCTCTCCTGCTGTCACCTCATTCAAAATACAGTAGGCCTCTGCCTACACCCTCCTATTTCCTGGGCTTCAACACAGCCAGTTGTAGTTCGGAAGTGCCGTCCACACGGAAAGAGACACTTGCTCCCGTGTCTCAGTGGGGTTCAGTAACGTCAGCTGATCCCCTGCTGTGTAGATGGCAAAGTCTCCTGCTGCCTACACAGTCATACCACTACTGATTTTTAACCGTGCTCCAATTAGGCCTGTGGCTCCACTGTCTCTCGTATTTCCCCTGTCCTCCAACCCCGCCAGTTACAGCTCCGAAGTGGCGTCTGCACAATCCACACTTGTTCCTGTGTTACAGGTGTTCAGTCCGGTCAGTTAATCCCCTGATGTGTGTCCGGCAATGTCGCCTGCTCTGTCCACATTCCCATTATGGGAATGTGGACAGAGCAGGCGACATTGCTGGACACACATCAGGGGATTAACTGACCGGACTGAACACCTGTAACACAGGAACAAGTGTGGATTGTGCAGACGCCACTTCGGAGCTGTAACTGGCGGGGTTGGAGGACAGGGGAAATACGAAAATCAGTGAAGCCACAGGCCTAAGTGGAGCTTGGTTCAAATTAGTAGTCTACAACCGATCTTAAAATTTCTTCAATGCAGCCTCAGCCTGCTCCGTGCTTGTCCCTGGGCTTCAACACAGCCAGTTGTTGCTCGGAAGTGCCGTCTTCACAGAGTAAAACACTAGCTCCTGTGTTTGTGGGGTTCAGTAACGTCAGCTGTTCCCCTGCTGTTTTGATGGCAATCTGTCCTGCTGCCTACCAATTGACAGCACATCAGGCCTCAGCCTGCTAAGTGCTTGTCCTGGGCTCCAACATCGCCAGTTGCTGCTCATAACTGACTTTGGCACGGGTACTCCCTCCTGCCCAGCTTGGTTCCAGCCCTGCCTGCTGTTTCCGGGAAGTGTCAATGTCAGTTTGCCACCCCAAGTTGCCATGTCGTGTTGCGGTTGGGTTAGCCGAGGCTAGGGTGCCAGCAGTTTAGGTGCTTCCTATGTGGACTGCGGGTTCTGGTAAGAAAGGCTTGTTCCATAGTGCCAGTAGGACAAGCACCCCCTGTAGGACTGTGTGATTCGGTAACTGCGGCCAGCTTGCGGCATGCCAACTTTGCTTTTCAGGGGTAACTTCTGATACCCCTCCGTGTTCCAGCACCGTCAGCTGGTTCTCGTCAGAGCCTTTGGCCTAGGTGCCTCCATCTCGGTATCCGAGTTCCGGCAACGTCTGCTGGTCCTTGGTAGTGCTTTGTAGCACAGGTACCTCCTGCTTAGTAACCGGGTTCCAGCACCGTCAGCTGGTCCTCGGTTGTGCCATTGGCTCTTATTCCTTCTGCTGCCCCTCCGGGTGCCAGCACTGTCAGCTGGTCCTCGCTATTTCCATTTGCTCTTGCAGCTTATGCTACCCCTCCGGGTTCCTGCACCGTCAGCTGGTTCTCGGCAGAGCCTTTGGCCTAGGTGCCTCCATCTCGGTATCCGAGTTCCGGCAACGTCTGCTGGTCCTTGGTAGTGCTTTGTAGCACAGGTACCTCCTGCTTAGTAACCGGGTTCCAGCACCGTCAGCTGGTCCTTGGTTGTGCCATTGGCTCTTATTCCTTCTGCTGCCCCTCCGGGTGCCAGCACTGTCAGCTGGTCCTCGCTATTTCCATTTGCTCTTGCAGCTTATGCTACCCCTCCGGGTTCCAGCACCGTCAGCTGGTTCTCGTCAGAGCCTTTGGCCTAGGTGCCTCCATCTCGGTATCCGAGTTCCGGCAACGTCTGCTGGTCCTTGGTAGTGCTTTGTAGCACAGGTACCTCCTGCTTAGTAACCGGGTTCCAGCACCGTCAGCTGGTCCTTGGTTGTGCCATTGGCTCTTATTCCTTCTGCTGCCCCTCCGGGTGCCAGCACTGTCAGCTGCTCCTCGCTATTTCCATTTGCTCTTGCAGCTTATGCTACCCCTCCGGGTTCCAGCACCGTCAGCTGGTTCTCGTCAGAGCCTTTGGCCTAGGTGCCTCCATCTCGGTATCCGAGTTCCGGCAACGTCTGCTGGTCCTTGGTAGTGCTTTGTAGCACAGGTACCTCCTGCTTAGTAACCGGGTTCCAGCACCGTCAGCTGGTCCTCGGTAGTGCCATTGGCTCTTGTTCCTTCTGCTGCCCCTCCCGGTGCCAGTACCGTCAGCTGGTTCAAGAGGACAAAGAACAGGAAGACAACCACCAAGATGCAGAACAACAAGAGAGAGAAGACCAAGAAGCATAAAAAAAACAAAGCAGAAGAACATTAAGCATAAGACTAATACTCTGAGCAAATGATATTATCTTATTTATAAGCAGAAGAAGACTAAGCAGTGTATGGGGGTGAGTCCGTTCCTCCTCGTGGTGCCCCTGGAAAAGGCCTGCTGCTGCAGGCCAAACTGAACGCGGACAAATCCTGTTGTAAATCTTTTGTGACAGGCAGAACGGAAGGTGTAAACTTCTAACTTTTCCAGATAACAACTACAGGAATGCCTGACACAAACAAGAATATGATGAAGAAGAATAGGAAGAAGATGAAGAAGTTGAATATGTAGAATAATAATTGTTGAATAAGAAGAATATGAAGAATGTAAGAAAAGGAAGAAGAAGAAGAAGAATGTAAAAAAAGGAAGTAGAAGAATTTAAAAAAGGAAGAAGAAGAAGAATGTAAAAAAAGTAATAAGAAGAAGAATGTAAAAAAAGGAAGAAGAAGAATGTAAAAAAAGGAAGTAGAAGAATGTAAAAAAAGGAGGAAGAAGAAGAAGAAGAATGTAAAAAAAGGAATAAGAAGAAGAAGAAGGTAAAAAAAAGGAAGAAGAATAAGAAAGAAGAAGAAAGAAGAAGAAGACATACATGTCTGGCAAAATATAAATGAGGCTAACATAGTCAATATCTTTGTAACTCCTAACATCTTTAAAAAAAAAGTTTAATTCCTGCTATTCCATTTGATTGGGCTAAACCTCTATGGCTTTAATGTCTCCTCCACCTCCCACAATACATTCTACATTATTCTTAGTTGTTTTTCTTCATGTAGAATTAACCTACAAGGAAAGAAAGGTTTTTTTTTAATTCCGATATTTTGGCCCCATTGACTTGCATTGGTTCCCGGTATCGGAATCGGCGATACCGATACTTTTTTTTAAGATCGGCCGATCCATTCCGATCCGATATTTTCAAGTATCGGCTGGTATCGCTCAACTCTAATTATCATACCACCGAACAAAAAGTGCAATAACGCGCGATCCAAAAGACGCATATAAATATGCATGGTACCGCTGAAAACGTCATCTTGTCCCACAAAAAATGAGCCACCATACAGTGTTATTAGTGAAAAAATAAAAAAGTTATAGCTCGCAGAATAAAGCAATGCAAAAATAATAATTTTTTATATAATATTGTTTTCATTGCATAAAAGCGCCAAAACATAAAAAAAGACCTAAATGAGGTATCACTGTAACCATACTGACCCGAAGAATAAAAGGGCTTTATCAATTTTACCGCACGCGGAACGATGTAAACGCACCCCCCAAAAGATATTCATGAAAGGCTGGTTTTTGTTCATTCTGCGTCCCAAAAATCGGAATAAAAAGCGATCAAAAGATGTCACGTGCCCGACCATGATAAAAGCGTCAACTCGTCCCGCAAAAAATAAGACCTCACATGACTCAGTGGGTCAAAATATGGAAAAATTATAGCTCTCAATATGTGGTGATGCAAAAATTTTTACAATTAAAAGCGTCTTTTAGCATGTGACAGCTGCCAAACATAAAAACCACCTTAAATAGTAAATCAAACCCACCATTATCACCCCCTTAGTTAGGGAAAAATAATAAAATAAAAAAATGTATTTATTTCCATTTTCCCATTAGGGTTAGGGTTAGGGCTAGGGTTAGGGCTAGGGCTAGGGCTAGGGTTAGGGCTAGGGCTAGGGCTAGGGTTAGGGCTAGGTCTGAGATTAGGGTTAGGGGTGTGTTGGGGTTAGGGTTGGAGTTAGAATTGGGGGGTTTCCACTGTTTGGGCACATCAGGTGCTCTCCAAATGCAACATGGCGTCTGATCTCAATTCCAACCAATTCTGCGTTGAAAAAGTCAAATGGTGCTCCTTCCCTTCCAAGCTCTGCCATGCGCCCAAACAGTGCTTTACCCCCACATATAGGGTATCAGCGCACTCAGGACAAATTGCAAAACAACTGTTGGGGTCCAATTTCTCCTGTTACCCTTAGGAAAATAAAAAAATAGGGGCAAAAATATCATTTTTGTAGAAAAAAATGTTTTTTTTTTATTTTCACGCCCGGTCGTTATAAACTTCTGTGAAGCACTTGGGGGTTTCAAAATGCTCACCACACATCTAGATAAGTTCCGTGGGGGGTCTAGTTTCCAAAATGGGGTTACTTGAGGGGAGTTTCAATAGTTTAGCTACATCAGGGGCTCTCCAAACGCACATGACACCCGCAGACCATTCCATCAAAGTCTGCATTCCAAAACGTCACTACTTCCCTTCCGAGTCCCGACGTGTGCCCATACAGTAGTTTTCTCCCACATATGAGGTACCAGCGTACTCAGGACAAATTGGACAACAACTTTTGGGGTCAAATTTCTCCTGTTACCCTTGGGAAAATAAAAAAATTGGAGACTAAATGATCATGTTTGTGGAAAAAATAAGATTTTTTTATTTTCATGCCCGGTCGTTATAAACTTCTGTGAAGCACTGGGGGGTTCAAAGTGCTCACCACACATCTAGATAAGTTCCTTAGGAGGTCTAGTTTCCAAAATGGTGTCACTTATTGGGGGTTTCCACTGTTTAGGTACATTCGGGGCTCTCCAAAGGCAACATGACACCCGCAGAGCATTCCATCAAAGTCTGCATTCCAAAACGTCACTACTTCCCTTCCGAGTCCCGACGTGTGCCCATACAGTAGTTTTCTCCCACATATGGGGTATCAGCGTACTCAGGACAAACTGGACAACAACTTTTAGGGTCCAATTTGTCCTGGTACCCTTGGAAAAATAAAAAAATTGGTGACTAAAAGATCATTGTGGAAAAATACGTTTTATTTTCACGCCCGGGCGTTATAAACTTCTGTGAAGCACTGGGGGGTTCAAAGTGCTCACCACACATCTAGATAAGTTCCTTGGGGGGTCTAGTTTCCAAAATGTTGTAATTTGTGGGGGGTTTTCACTGTTTTGGTACATCAGGGGCTTTCCAAACGCGACATGGTGTCCGATCTCAATTCCAGCCAAAAACGTCAAATGGCGCTGCTTCCCTTCCGAGCTCTGCCATGCGCCCAAATAGTGGTCTACCCCCACATATGGGGTATCAGCGTACTCAGGACAAATTGCACAATAACTTTTAGGGTCCTGTTACCCTTGGGAAAATAAAAATTGGGGGTGAAAAGATCATTTTTTTGGAAAAAATATGATTTTTTAATTGTACTGCTGTACGTTATAAACTTCTGTGAAGCCCTTGTGGGTTCAAAGTTCTCACCACATATCTAGATAAGTTCCTTGGGGGGTCTAGTTTCCAAAATGGGGTCACTTGTGGGAGGTTTCCACTGTTTAGGTACATCAGGGACTCTCCAAACGTGACATGGCGTCTGATCTGAATTCTAGCCAATTTTGCATTGAAAAAGTCAAACGGCGCTCCTTCCCTTCTGAGCTCTGCCATGTGCCGAAACAGTGGTTCCCCCCACATATCAGGTATCAGCGAACTCAGGACAAACTGCACAATAACTTTTGCAGTCCAACTTTTCCTGTTACCCTTGGTAAAATAAAAAAAATTGAACTTGAAGTATTTTTTTTGTGAAAAAGCGTTAAATGTTTATTTTTTTTTAAATATTCAAAAAATTCCTGTGAAGAACCTGAAGGGTTAATAAACTTCTTGAATGTGGTTTTGAGCACCTTAAGGGGTGCAGTTTTTAGAATGGTGTCACTTTTGGGTATTTTCTATCATATAGACCCCTCAAAGTGGCTTCAAATGTGATGTGGTCCGTAAAAATAAAATGGTGTTGCAAAAATGAGAAATCACTGGTCAATATTTTTGACCCTTATAACTTCCTAAGAAAAAAAAATTTGGGTTCCAAAATTGTGCTGATGTAAAGTAAACATGTGGGAAATGTTACTTATTAAGTTTTTTGTGTGCCGTATCTGTGATTTAAGGGAATAAAAATTCAAATTTGGAAAATTGCAAAATTTTCAAAACTTTCGCCAAATTTCTGTTTTTTTCACCAATAAACGCAAGTTATATGATTGAAATTTTACCACTTGCATGAAGGACAATATGTCACGAGAAAACATTGTCAGAATCACCAGGATCCATGGAAGCGTTCCAGAGTTATGACCTCATAAATGTACAGTGGTCAGAATTGTAAAAATTGGCCCGGTCATGAACGTGCAAACCACCCTTGGGGGTTAAGGGGATAATGAAGAGGGCCCTGTGAAAGGTCAAGGGTGGATTTCTGGGGAGTATTTAACAATATATGCTAATGATCTTGTAGGATTTTTCGTATGTCTCTGTGATTGCTAATAAAAGTAGTGATAAAATAGAATTCATGATAAGTATCATCCTTCCTGCTGGTGTTTCTGGGAGGTTTCACTGGTCAGAACTTTTTGCATTGTTGTAAACCCATCTGTCAACATCTTTTGGATATTTCTCTTAAAGAAACCTTTGTTTTAAAATGTGGGCTCGATCAGTAAAATCTGAGTCTAAAGAGCTGTTTTTCTTTATTCTTCTAAATTGGGTTCTGGAAATATTCTCAATCCAATTGGAGTGATGGTCGCTATTAAAATGGATATAGCTGTTGGCATTCACTTTCTTAAAAAAATGTTTTAGTGCAGATATGGTTGTCCTTAATGAAAATAGTGAGATCAAGAAAGTTGGTAGATTCATTACTAATATTGGGGGTGAAAGAGATACCCCAATCATTAAAGTTTAACTCTTTGGTAAAAACCTTAGTGCTAATGTTTGAATCATCCCAGTTTATGATGATATCATCTACGAACCTTTTGTATAATATGATGCATTTTTTGTAAGGGTCCTTAGAGATGAATAAGTTTTCAAAAATACCAATAAATTGTCATGAGGGAGCGACCTTTGACCCCATTGCCATTCCTTTAGCCTGGTGACAAAAATTTTTAAAAACATGAAAAAATTATTTTTCAAAATAAAAGAAAGCGCTATTAAAGTAAATTTTGTGTGGTGGAGAGAGCCCGGGATTAATTGTTAACATTTTTTTGATACATAAAAGACCTAGATTATGATGGATGTTAGAGTACAACAATGTCACATTTAATGTTAGGAAAACAAATAATTCCATTTAATGTTCTGGAGCAGGCAAATAAGGTGAGAGGAATCTCTTAAATGGCTGGGCAAGTTAACGATATGTGGTTGTAGGATGCTAATGTTATCAATATATTCGGCTAGCATGCTGGTTAAAACAGCAATATCAAAAATTATCGTTCTACTTGGGGGGGATTTTGGGGTCCTTATAAATTTTAAGAAGATGGTAGAGAAATGGAGTGGTGGAGGTTTTAACAATTAAAAATGTCTTTTCTTGTTGATTGCCTTTGAAAATGGAATACTCATTTTGGATATTCCATTTTCAAAGGCTTTTTGGATGAATTGGTTGTATTTTGGTGTTACATCAGGGAAAAGATCATAATGAATTTTCCTATAATAAATGGGATTAGAAAGCATTTTTTCTGTTTCATTGATATAATCAACATGATTTTGAATGACAATACCTCCTCCTTTATCAACTGATCTGATGACTATATCTCTTATCACATGGAGCGTGTAGGGCTTTTCTCTCTAATGTATAAGCTCGATGAATACTGTCTCTGCTTATTTTTGGCGATTGACCTGAAATTAGCTAATACTAGATCGTTGAAGGTGTAAATGATGAACTTTAGATTCTGTGGGATAAAAATGGGATTAGATTTTTAGATCAACATAAAAACCAGTATCAGTGCAAGTGATGGTGTGTTTGTGACATTGTAACACTCAAGCTTGCTGCCTCTGTCCCCTCCTGCCAACCACGGACAACAGAGATAGGATCACCATCCGCTTCGTCTCCTGATTGTTGCGCACCCATCACTTTTTCCTTCTCATCCTCCTCCATTTGTTCCTTGGGTCCTGCACCTTCACTAACAGTTTGCCTGGTACCATGAGTCCCCCTCGATTACAGTCCAGAAATTAGAGATATCATTATCCCTTCTGCATTCTCCTCTGCTTCCACCTCTTCCTCTGGGACCACCACCTCCTCATGCAAACTTTTCAAAGTGTGCTCCAGTATGTAGAAGACCGGAATAGTGATACTGATTAAGGCATTGTCATCACTAACCATCTTAGTTGCCATTGCGAAACTTTGCAGAAGGGTGCAGAGGTCCTTCATCTGTGCCCACTCCGTAAGCGTGATTTGTGCCACGTCTGTAATGCATTGGCCCAGACTATGCAAAAGGACATACTGCACCAGGGCTTGTCACTGCTTCCACAGTTGCTGCAACATGTGCAAAGTAGAATTTCATCATGTTGTAACATCAAAAATCAAACAAAAGACCTCTGTAGTGATGCAAGTCAATGACCTGTGGGGTGCAATCATCAGAAGTGAGCACACAGCGACCGTGCTTTCTACAGTATCGCATCCAGCCCAGGATAGTGGCATGAAAATTGCTGTACCACCAGGTTGAGGACATGAGCCATGCAAGGCACATATATGAGGTTGCCCCAGCATAGGGATGCCACCAGGTTCACATACAACCTTCCCTGGCTCCAGGCTCAGTGGAGACAGCCATTGCTCAAATTCGGCCTACATAGCTGTCCACAACTTTTAAGCTGTGTGAAGCCAATTTTCAAGGTATATTAACTTTATCACTGCCTGATTGCAGTGAGCCTTGGCTGCACAGTACGGAGGCAGGGTATTCTCTCTCTACTGTTGAAACATGTGTCTTTTTAAGGGAGAGGTTGAGGGTGCAGGTGGAGGCCCTAGAGGAGGTGGAGCCAGAAGCAGTGGAGGAAGTGTTAGATATGCAGGGTTGTCCTGCAAGCCTTGGGGATTGCAAGACTTCTGGTGCAGCCCATTAACCGCCTGCCCCCACAGTCACCAGAGTCACCCAGTGCCCAGTTAGCAAGATGTAACACCCCTGCCCATGTTGCTCGTCCAGGTGTCAGTGGTGAAATGCACCCTGGCAATCAAATTTTTTCAGAGAATGGGTGATATTGACTGCAACATGCTGAGGTAGCACAGGCACAGCTTACTTAGAGAAATAATGGCGAATGGACAATTGGTAGTGGGGGACTGCGACGGCCATCAACTTTCTGAAACCGTCTGTACCCACCAGTAGGAGAGGCAACATTTACGTGGCCAACAGATTGGAGATGGTGGAGTTCAAGCTCTTAGCTTTGGCATGTGTAGGAGGAAACTTTCTTTTACGCGACCACAATGTGGGACCATGGCTGGGTGCTGTGCTGACAGAGGCTGAAGTAGAGTGAAGAGGACAAACTGCTGGACTGTGAGTGATGTGCCGGCAGAAATGTTATGGTGGATTGAAAAAGATGTGTTCAGTTAAACAAAAACAGTAGGCATCTCAACATCCATATCAGCTGATGGGCTGTCACTCATCCTGACTGTAGGGGGTAAACAAGTGGAGTTTCTGCAGTTGGAGACCTGTGTGAGAAGACTTGGCATGGTGAAGGAGAAGGAAGAAGCAACAGATGTGGTTGATCGTTGGCTAGGCCTGCTAGTCCACATTTTTAGAGCAATGAGATTCCAAGACTAAGGTATGTTGATCTCCCATGTGCCAGTTCATGCATGTAGTAGTCAAAATAATTGCAATTTTTGCCTCTACTGAGTCTTTTTTTTGCATATTTGTCAGATAACGTGAGTGGGGTCATCCTTTGTGGTATCAAAAAAGTCCCAAGCTAGGCAACCCTTGCCATCCCTGTGAACTCACCACTCATGATCATTGCTAGCAAAGCTACAGTTGTGTTAAGTTGGGCTTAACAATTTTTAAGACCAAATGGGGCCTCCTAATTCCTTACTGCCACACAGTTTTATCCCAAACAATTTGGATTATCAAATAGGGCTTCCTGGCTGAACCCCAAAATTTGGACTAACAATTTTCAAGAGCAAATGGGGCCTCTTGATTCCATACTGCAACACAATTTTATCTCAAACAATTTGGATTAGCAAAATAGGGCCTCCTGTTTAAACACCTATATTAGGCCTAACAATTTTAACAAGAAAATGGGGTGTTAGGGCTGGCGGAACGCACCAAATAATTAAAGATGGTAAAGCAGTGCGTTTGCAGCCTGGGGTCCACCGTGCAGAGATGGAAGACTGCTGCTCGGTAAAGGCGGAGAGAAACTGGCAGTATAGCAAACACACACAGGTTAGCTTCACCCGGTGAATAGGAGGCGAACCCTGTTGCTTCACAGGGCCACAATACCGCAGAGTGAACACTAGTGTTTTGGTCACAGGACCCTGCCCCAAGGACTTGGGGTTAGAGTCCCTCTAGACCCACCAGCGTTCGGTGCCGCAACTGCGACGCCAGGGAGAGACCCTTACTGATCGCTGTGCCCTGTTAACAGACACAGGGCACAGCTGATAAATCAATACCGCACGAAGTAAGTACAGCGCAGCTCTGGTGGACACCACTAACCAGCCTAAGCTTTGGTCTGGAAAGCGCACTAGTGGCGCATGGCACCTCTCAGGCTGATGTCACTGAACGTACGGTACTGTAGTGCCTAATGTAGTGTGGCGCACACTGGCGCTAACATGTGATGGGAGCTGTGAGCATGGCAGTGCTAGGCAGTGCCCCTACCCGGCGCTGACTCGAACTCTAAACCCTAACAACATACATATCAGAGGGAAGGGATTTCATAATGAGTCAGTCAGCATTTCACAAGCATCCATCATCACACATACCGCTACAAATTACAGACTATACTAGAGCATGGCCATGCAAACCTTTTATAGCAGCGTCCTTCCGGGAACTTCCTGATGGTCCAATCTGAGCTGGAGAAGGACCTGAGCATGTGACCCCCCCACGGGCATGCTCAGAAGGCTGCAAAAAGGACTTGGCCTCTGGAGCTCCTTGCTGCTGGCTAGTGCGGATTGCCAAAGCTGACACAGAGGTGGCAGCAGCAACCAACCTGACAGCACTAGCCTGAGCAAGATGCAGGGAACGATGTCTTTGCTGAGCAGGCTCCTCTGCAGCTGGGACTGAATGGGAGACCGCAGAAGGCAAGGCTCGAGATTCCTCCTGTGCCCTAACATGGGGCCTCTTGATTCCTCACTGCAACACAGTTTTATCACAAATGATTTGGATATGCAAATAGAGCCTCCTGGCTGAACCACTTGATTAGGCCTAGCAATTTTGATGAGAAAATGGGGTTTCCTGATTCCTCACTGCAACACAGGTTTTGCAAAACAATTTTGATTTAATTTCTTTAGTTGCTGGAATGTTGATTTCACACAGGACAGGATCCTATCTTGCTAACTGACAAGTTCACTTTCATCAGCAGCAGTATTGGCTTCTCTGCTCTGTTACACTGAGAAAATGGAGACAGCAAAACCAGATGTCCGCTTTTTATATGGACAGGGAGATGTCACTTCACAGAAGCCCTTGTGTCATAAAATTGTGGATAGTTTCTGCGCCCTGATTGGCTGCCGCCTTAGTTATTACAAAAAATTAAAAACAATTACACTCCTCTGCTCCTCTAACTTAGACACACAAGCTCAGCTCATAAAACACGTCCCTCCCACTCATCATACAGCACCACTATCCTAGACAAAATCAAAACAAAAGCATTAGTGGAAATGTGACCATTTACAGATCTATGACCGAATTTTGCCGACTTTGAGGAAAAATGCTCGGGAAATCGAACATGAATATGAATGTGCTACATTCATGCCAAATTTGAGATTGGTGAACGTTTTCTGAACAAGTTTGCTCATCTCTAGTTAAGTACAAGCGAGATTAATAAGAAAAATCTTTATTGTGGCCAAAAATTAACACAATATTATATATAAAAATGTATTGAACATTCATTCTGCAACTTTATTGGAAATTAATTATTTTGCCTTTTCCTTTTTTCTTCAAAGTTTCTTTTGATACCTTTTTTTTCAATAGAAGGCCTGTGGCTCCACTCTATGAAGGATCCAGCAGTAGTCCCCCATCATGTTCACGTTTCATCTCCTTGATATCCTGGTGATATCTTTCTACTTCATCTTCCCTAACAGCATCAAGGTTTTCAGGAAAATAGTCCAAATGGGAATGTAAAAAATCTAACTTCAAATTCATCAGACAACCCAAGGGTTTGAAACGTTTAAGCAAGTTCTCCACGATAGACTTAAATTTTGAATCTTTGTTGCTACCTATACATTTTTTCATGACTTCTTTAAAATAATCCTAATCCATTTTCTCAACAGCTTTTATTTTTCTTTATAATATATTGACCTTCATAAGTTTCAGAACATTTGGACCAACAAAAATCCCTTCATTCAGTTTTGCTTCGGATAGTCCCTGAAACATGGTACACAGGTAATTAAAAGTCTCTTTTTCTTTTGGTCCAAAGACATACTGATAGGGAATCTAGATTGTGAGCCCCATCTGGGACAGGGATGATAATGTGTGCAAACTGTAAAGCACTGCGGAATATGTTAGTGCTATATAAAAATAAAGATTATTATTATTATTTTATTTTGGGCTCAACTAAACTTTCTGCAAGTATGTTCTTGAGTCCAGGTTGCAAATATGTTCTTGCTGGACAACTTTTTTTTTGGCACTAGTGATGAGTTCTATCCTGGCTGTTCCATTCAGACAAAAAGCATGGGCACTTTGTGCATCCTCTTTGCTGCCCAAAGAGCAAAGTGAGAACTTTAAGATTACCACATATTGACCTTTCTCGAACCTCAAAGTTAAGTTTCTTGAGAATAAAGTCTAATTTCACATATTATTCCTTCAAGTGTACAGAATGCCTTGCAGGCACGGAAGCATACTTGCTGTCATTGAGCACTAGCACAGCTTTCAGACTTTTTTTTTTGATGAATCAATGAGTCCCCACTCTCTCACACTATACTCAATGTTACATTTTTCAATCAGCCCAGTAACATCACTGCGATATAGGAGAGCACCATCTTAAGAAAAGTATGGCAGAAATTCCTTTTCTCTGCTTCTGTACAATGAAAAACAGGGACCAGGAGCTAGCAGGTTCTTTTCCTTTAATCTAGAGCATAAAAGTTAGGTAGAATGTTTAGGAATATTCAAGTCCCTGACTTAATCATTTAATTCGTGCTTCGAAAAAAGCTGTGGCTTGTTGGGACTAGTGTGAAAGTCTTCAGCATAATACTGGTCTTCATTTTCTGAATCTTATGATTCAGGTCGATGAGGCACAGGGCGAATCAGCAATTGGAGGTCCGGTTATATAATTTCCTTCTTATTTGTAAAGTTATATCTCTCCACGTTGCACGTACAAATGTAGCATTCAACAATATGATTTTGTGATTCTCTCAAGATCATAGGCACAACAAAATTAATGCTCTCTTTCTTTTCTTTAGACCACTGTCATAGTTCTTCTACACAAATAGAACACACTACATGTAGAGCCCACGACTTGTCCTTATCACCTAGTTTTACATTCAAGTATGCATAATACACTTTTATAACAAAGTATGGTATGTTCCTGTTAGGGTGGCAGATCAAACTAAATATAAAATATAATAAAGTGCGATCGCAACCCGGAGTCCACCGTGCAGAGATGAGAAACTACTGCTCGGTAATGGCGGACGCCAACAGAACACCGGCGGAGTGACCGCAGACCCGGTGTGCACAGGAGCGAACTCTGTTACAGCACAGAGCTGCAGAAAGAGACGCCGAAGCCTGTTACCTCACAGGCTACGGCTAAAGGAACCGCTACTGCAGAGCCAGGGATTAACCCTAGAGAAAAGCTGTTCCCTGTTACCAAACACAGGGCGCAGCTGACAGTGGTGTTACCGCACTGCGTGTGTACAGCGCCGCCCTGGCAGATGCCACTAACCAGCTCAAGCTTAGCGCTGGAAAGCGCAATAACTGCACACAGCACCGCTGAGACAGACACTGCGGCATATGCGGTACAGAGGTGTCTCGTGCAGAGGACACTCTCTGGCTGAGCTTGTAATAGGTGCTGGGAGCACTGCGGCGCTATGCAGTGTCACCGCTTGGTGCTGACTCAAGAACCTAAACCATATGTATCAAAGGGAAGGAGTTTCTTAATGAGTCATTCAGCGGATCACAAGCATCCATCATCACACACAACAATATCTTTAACTGTCTATACTAGCGCATGGCTGAGCGCCCATGCGGCTCTTTTACAGTGGCGTCCTTCCAGGGCCTTCCCAGTAGTGGACCAATCTGAGTAGAAAAGGGAACTGCGCATGTGACCTCCAACTTCCAATGAGAGGTCGTCCCATGGGCATGCTCAGTACCCAAAAGACAGGACTTAGTCCCAGAAGCATCTACTTGCTGCTGACTCAAGGATGGAGTTATAGCAGAGCCAGAAGAAGCAATCAGACACCTAGCATCAGCCAGGGCAAGATGCCTGGACCGACATCTTTGCTGAGCAGGAATCTCTGCAGCTGCAGAGGAATGGCAGACCACAGAGGACATGGCTCGAGATTCCACCTGTGTAGTGGGGGAAACTCGACGCCTAACAGTTCCTTCCTTGTTTCTTCACAGCAAAACAACCGCAGCCATAGCAAAAGTGGTTGGGTAAATTAAAACACCCCCTTTGTAGCCATTTCAATCACATTGTTAAAAAGAGAAGCTTAAAGAGGTTGTCCAAAACTTTAGCAATAATGACCTATCCACAGGATAGGTCATCAATGTCTAATCAGTTGGTGTCTGACACCCATTAGGCCTCTTTCACACTTCAGTTTTTTGCCATCAGTCAAAATCCGCCAAAATTTGAAATTGGCGGATCCGCTTTTTCTTGTTGCGGATCCGCCAATTTCCCCATTGGGATACATTAGTGGCGAATTTTGACGGATGGTCGTCCGTTGCGTCCGATATTCGGCGGATCCGCAAAATTCTTTGCGGATTCTGTCTGAGGGGGACGGAGAATGTAACGGTTTTTTTCGCCGTCAAAATGGCGGATGACGGCGGATCCGCCGTCATCAGCCATGCGGTAGAATGGGGCCCTATGGGCGGCGGATCCGCCGGGATCCGCGATTTTGCGGAATCCGCCGGCAGGATCCGCAAAATCGCACTGCGCATGCCCAGAAAAAAAGATACTTTTCCAGACAGTCCCAAAACTATATAAGATGGGCTAATTGGGCCCAGACATGCAGTAGCAGCCAGACAGCAAGCCAGCCAGACCACCACCAAGCCTGCAAGACAGCCACCAAGCCTGCAAGACAGCCACCAAGCCTGCCAGACCACCCACCCAGCCTGCCAGACACCCACCAAGCCTGCAGCCACAGCTATCAAGAGGCCTGCCAGTACCAGCTTTACCAAGTGTGAGTATACCTATGACATTTCTGTGTATGGCCTGCAAGTGTGTAGCAAGTGTGTAGCAAGTGTGTAGTGTGTGTGTGTGTGTGTGGTCTGTGAGTGTTGCATGTCTGGTTTTTTTTTTTTTTATATTTTTTTTTTCTGTTGCTTGTGTACTGCTTTTTATTTTTATACAACTGTAATTATATTGTATTTTTTATGCTGTGATTGCTGCGATTGAGTGGTGTATGGTATGTGGTGTAATTGGGCCCAGACAATCCGGCACCAGCAACATTGAATACTCCAAGCAAGATATCAGACTCCAGCCTGCCTGACAGAAGATTCAACTAGAGCTATAAAACCTGTCTGCACAGCTGCAAGTCTACCACCTGCAAGACCCCTGGAGCGTGTGTGTGTATGTGTGTGGCCTGTGTGTGCATTTTTTTTTTTTTTTCCATTTTTTTTTTTTTTTTTTTCTGTTGCATGTGTACTGCTTTTTATTTTCATACAACTGTAATTATATTGTATTTTTTATGCTGTGATTGCTGCGATTGAGTGGTGTATTGTATGTGGTGTAATTGGGCCCAGACAATCCGGCACCAGCAACATTGAATACTCCAAGCAAGATATCAGACTCCAGCCTGCCTGACAGAAGATTCAACTAGAGCTATAAAACCTGTCTGCACAGCTGCAAGTCTACCACCTGCAAGACCCCTGGAGCGTGTGTGTGTATGTGTGTGGCCTGTGTGTGCATTTTTTTTTTTTTTTTCCATTTTTTTTTTTTTTTTATTCTGTTGCATGTGTACTGCTTTTTATTTTCATACAACTGTAATTATATTGTATTTTTTATGCTGTGATTGCTGCGATTGAGTGGTGTATTGTATGTGGTGTAATTGGGCCCAGACAATCCGGCACCAGCAACATTGAATACTCCAAGCAAGATATCAGACTCCAGCCTGCCTGACAGAAGATTCAACTAGAGCTATAAAACCTGTCTGCACAGCTGCAAGTCTACCACCTGCAAGACCCCTGGAGCGTGTGTGTGTATGTGTGTGGCCTGTGTGTGCATTTTTTTTTTTTTTTCCATTTTTTTT
Organism: Dendrobates tinctorius; assembly: GCF_039654945.1. Lineage (NCBI taxonomy): Eukaryota > Metazoa > Chordata > Amphibia > Anura > Dendrobatidae > Dendrobates > Dendrobates tinctorius. Next base: position 65,130,037 of record NW_027361679.1, read on the forward strand.
TTTTTTTTTTTCTGTTGCATGTGTACTGCTTTTTATTTTCATACAACTGTAATTATATTGTATTTTTTATGCTGTGATTGCTGCGATTGAGTGGTGTATTGTATGTGGTGTAATTGGGCCCAGACAATCCGGCACCAGCAACATTGAATACTCCAAGCAAGATATCAGACTCCAGCCTGCCTGACAGAAGATTCAACTAGAGCTATAAAACCTGTCTGCACAGCTGCAAGTCTACCACCTGCAAGACCCCTGGAGCGTGTGTGTGTATGTGTGTGGCCTGTGTGTGCATTTTTTTTTTTTTTTTCCATTTTTTTTTTTTTTTTATTCTGTTGCATGTGTACTGCTTTTTATTTTCATACAACTGTAATTATATTGTATTTTTTATGCTGTGATTGCTGCGATTGAGTGGTGTATTGTATGTGGTGTAATTGGGCCCAGACAATCCGGCACCAGCAACATTGAATACTCCAAGCAAGATATCAGACTCCAGCCTGCCTGACAGAAGATTCAACTAGAGCTATAAAACCTGTCTGCACAGCTGCAAGTCTACCACCTGCAAGACCCCTGGAGCGTGTGTGTGTATGTGTGTGGCCTGTGTGTGCATTTTTTTTTTTTTTTTCCATTTTTTTTTTTTTTTATTCTGTTGCATGTGTACTGCTTTTTATTTTCATACAACTGTAATTATATTGTATTTTTTATGCTGTGATTGCTGCGATTGAGTGGTGTATTGTATGTGGTGTAATTGGGCCCAGACAATCCGGCACCAGCAACATTGAATACTCCAAGCAAGATATCAGACTCCAGCCTGCCTGACAGAAGATTCAACTAGAGCTATAAAACCTGTCTGCACAGCTGCAAGTCTACCACCTGCAAGACCCCTGGAGCGTGTGTGTGTATGTGTGTGGCCTGTGTGTGCATTTTTTTTTTTTTTTCCATTTTTTTTTTTTTTTTTTTCTGTTGCATGTGTACTGCTTTTTATTTTCATACAACTGTAATTATATTGTATTTTTTATGCTGTGATTGCTGCGATTGAGTGGTGTATTGTATGTGGTGTAATTGGGCCCAGACAATCCGGCACCAGCAACATTGAATACTCCAAGCAAGATATCAGACTCCAGCCTGCCTGACAGAAGATTCAACTAGAGCTATAAAACCTGTCTGCACAGCTGCAAGTCTACCACCTGCAAGACCCCTGGAGCGTGTGTGTGTATGTGTGTGGCCTGTGTGTGCATTTTTTTTTTTTTTTTCCATTTTTTTTTTTTTTTTATTCTGTTGCATGTGTACTGCTTTTTATTTTCATACAACTGTAATTATATTGTATTTTTTATGCTGTGATTGCTGCGATTGAGTGGTGTATTGTATGTGGTGTAATTGGGCCCAGACAATCCGGCACCAGCAACATTGAATACTCCAAGCAAGATATCAGACTCCAGCCTGCCTGACAGAAGATTCAACTAGAGCTATAAAACCTGTCTGCACAGCTGCAAGTCTACCACCTGCAAGACCCCTGGAGCGTGTGTGTGTATGTGTGTGGCCTGTGTGTGCATTTTTTTTTTTTTTTTTTCTGTTGCATGTGTACTGCTTTTTATTTTCATACAACTGTAATTATATTGTATTTTTTATGCTGTGATTGCTGCGATTGAGTGGTGTATTGTATGTGGTGTAATTGGGCCCAGACAATCCGGCACCAGCAACATTGAATACTCCAAGCAAGATATCCGACTCCAGCCTGCCTGACAGAAGATTCAACTAGAGCTATAAAACCTGTCTGCACAGCTGCAAGTCTACCACCTGCAAGACCCCTGGAGCGTGTGTGTGTGTGTTGCATTTTTTTTTTTTTTTCTCTGTTGCATGTGTACTGCATGTTATTTTCATACAACTTTAATATTGTATTTCTTGCTGTGATTGTGTGGTGTAAGGCTGGTTTCATATTTGCACTTTATAGCGCAGCTATTTCCTGCACACGTCCACCACTAATCCCCGTCCCATCTGGTCATCACCGCCTACTAGCACACATGGACGCTTGCGATCTGCACACCCTATCTTTAGTATGGGGTGTGCAGATTGCAAGCGTTCATGTGCGCTAGTAGGTGGGGATTAGTGGCGGACGTGTGCAGGAAATAGCTGCGCTATAAAGTGCAAATGTGAAACCGGCCTAAATGGTATTGAATGTGGTGTTATTGGGCCCAGACATGTACATCAAACACCAGCCTGACTGTATCAGTCAGGCTGGTGTTTTAATGTAGATGTCTGGGCCCAATAACACCACATTCAATACCATTTAGGCCGATTTCACATTTGCACTTTATAGCGCAGCGATGGCCTGCACACGTCCGCCACAAATCCCCGCCTACTACCGCACATGAATGCTTGCGATCTGCGCACCCTATCTTTATCATAGGGTGCGTAGATGGTGCGCTGGCAGGATTTTACCGTGTGCTGCGCACTTTTGAAGGTGTGCCCTTGTGCGCCAAACGCAGCATGTTGCATTTTGGCGCGCACGGCACACCTTCAAAAGTGCGCAGCACACTGTAAAATCCTGCCAGCGCACCCTATGATAAAGATAGGGTGCGCAGATCGCAAGCATTCATGTGCGGTAGTAGGTGGGGATTTGTGGCGGACGTGTGCAGGCCATCGCTGCGCTATAAAGTGCAAATGTGAAACCGGCCTAAATGGTATTGTATGTGGTTTGGGCCCAGACATCTGGCAACAGCCACACTGAAGAAACCGAACCAGACATCAAACACCAGCCTGACTGATAGAATTTCAAACTCCGCTGCAAATCTTCCACCTGCAATACACCTGGAGTGTGTAGCCTGGCTGTGTGTTATGCGTGTTTGCGTTTTTTTATTTTTCATGTATTGTGGTATTTAAAATAAAGAGCAGAGTAGCTCCTATTTTTTGGAAAAAAAAAAATAATAAAAAAAATAAATAAATAAATTGTTTTGAAAAAATCTACTTTGTATCATTTTAAAAAAGGTAAAATTAAGTTACCATAAAGGTAATTGAAGTGTTCTGGTATACAAGTGTGGTTAAAAGTGAGATTGCAACATACCATGAAAAAATGGGTATACACAAGTGAGTTTCAGGGAATTCAAAACCATGCAAACACAGTGGGTATACACAGAAATTAAACATCTTCAATCACTGGTTACATACTCTGTTGAGAGTTTCAGGGAATGCAAACACTGGTATACACAGCAATTACACACTACACGCCTTCAATCACTGGTTACACGGTGAGACCTTTAATCACTGGTTACACTCTCGGTGAGAGTTTCAGGGAATGCAAACTGGTATACACAGCAATTACACACCTTCAATTACTGGTTACACTCAGTTACAAAACACAAAGAAAGTAGGTTTACACAAAATATTATACACCTTCAATCACTGGTTACACTCTGAGATAAGGGAATGTAGACATGCAAACACTTAAAATTGCGTATAATTAGTTTCAGGGAATTACACATACAAAATGTGGTTTTTTGTTTTTTTTTTAAACTTTCATATCATTTTCTTTCAGTTCACACAATGAAGCGCCACCATACCGGCAGACACGGCCAGCCCAACCGTAGCAGAGATTCAGACCGCAGCAGGGATCAACGCAGCAGACATGACCGGTCAGACCGCAGCAGAAACAACCCTGACCGCAGCAGAGAGGAACAGCCACACCGCGGCGTACAGGCAACCATTAGTTTACCTGTAAGTATAAAGACCTGAAAGCTTATTATGATCCTTTGTATAGTAGCTTAACAAGTCTCTTTATACTTGCAGATCACTTCAAGCACTACCAGCAGGGTAGCAGCAGAGAGAGCCAGCCAGGCTGCAGCAGAGAGGCCCAGCCAGACCGCAACAGAGACTGCCAGCCAGGCCGAAGCATATACTGCCAGCCAAACATTTTCCCTGTAAGTATAAAAGCCTGAAAGCTTATTATGATACTTTGTATAGTAGCTTAACAAGTGTGTTTATACTTGCAGATCAGTTCAGGAAGCAACACAGCTGCCCCAAGCCGTAATGTCTTCTCCTGAAAGCTCCCCCTCACATCAGCGAGCTGAGGTAAAAAAAAATTTGTTTTTTTTTTATTTAAAATAATTTTTTTGTGGTTAAAAACACTATCCTATTATGTTTTAACAGGAAGCTGATTCAGAGGAGCTTCCAGGAGGAGACGTGCAGGGTGGAGAGACACACGGAGGGGGTGCGCAGATTGTAAGTTTAGCACATACACAGATACATAATGCTACACCCAACACAAACATTCATCACAGTGCACACCATAACTATGCATCCATCCAAACATTTTTTTTTTTTTTTTCCCAGTCTTCAGAATCCGGTGCCCGCACTAGAGTGACTCCCAGGACATCCCAGGGTCGTCAAGGTGATGCCTCTGGTGGTCGGCAAACGGTAAGTAACCCTATTTTGATAATTGTTTAAATGAACATCATGTGTTTGAATATAATGTAATTTTTTGCTTTTTGTTTTGTTTTTTATCTTCACAGGTTTCACAGCGTGCTCCCCGCAGACATCAGGAGGAGGGTGTCATTATTGATAGTGATGACCTCATCCATGAGGTGGAAATCCGGGAGCCGCTGTGGAACATGGCAAACCGTCTTCATGCCGACCAACCAACCACACAACGGCTCTGGGATGAAGTCTGTTCTTCAGTTATTGACAACTGGGAGGAACTCAATGCGAGGGCCAGGGATTTTGTGCGTAAGTATTACAACTTCAGTAACTTATATTTCCAGCATGTGAAGTGTTGAATACTAAACATTTTTTTTTTTTTTTTTGCTTCACAGGTGACAGGGTTATCACACGGTGGCGGTCGCTCCGGGATCGCTTCAAGAGGGACTACAACAAAGAGATTCAGACCCCGAGTGGATCGTCGGGAGGACGCCGGGGACCCCAGTACAAAAACTACCAAGCCCTGGCGTTCCTGCGATCTACAATGGCGTGCAGAAGGTAAATATTCCCCAAACAATTCCTGTAGTAGAAATGTTTAACCAATTTTTTTTTCAGCAGACTTAAATTAAATATCAATATTTTTAATATACATTTTTTTCTTTTTTTTTTAGCACCATCTGCAGCACTCGGGAGTCTGCATCAGAGTTGCGTCCCTCTGGAGTGATCCCTAGTGAGACCGCCCCCGGTGACCACATCAAGGTATCCGACCCCTCTGTACCTACCCTCTTGTCTGATCCCTCTATCCCCTCCACCAGCACTGGAGCAGCAGGGCAGACTTCATCACATGAAGCTGCTGGTGACGACTTGTTCCCTGTTCCCCACCCCTCAGACACTGCCGCAACATCTCGACCAACTTTTGGTTCTGGCCGGCAGCGTCTGAGGAGTCAGGAAAGGCTGACCTTGTCTGACTGTTTGAGTCTAAACTCAACTGTTCAACACGGTTTCCACACTTATGGACAACGGTTATCTTCTGGGTTGACCATGATCAATCAAAGTATCATGGAACTCAGAAGATACATGGAACAGATGAGTTTAGAATCAAACCAGACACCGAGACATACCTTTTTTCAATCTGTTGTCCGGCAAATGGAAGGTTTAAGTACTCACCAGCAGATGCGTGTGATGCAAGCCTGTCAGAATGCTCTAGTGGAAGTGCTTGCTGAAGCATCTCTTCCTCCCCCTGTCTATCCTTCCACAGTCCATCCTCCCCCTGTCTATCCTTCCACAGTCCATCCTCCCCCTGTCTATCCTTCCACAGTCCATCCTCCCCCCGTCCATCCTTCCACCACCATCAATCACACAGCCGTCCCTCCTCCTACCACTCCCTCTCCTTTCTCTAGTTCCCCATTCCATTCTTCCCAGTACCTACCTTCCCCATTGCATTATACCCCAATGCCCTCGCCATACCCACCCCCACATACACCTTCAATGTACCCACAAACCTCGTCTGTCCATCCACTCCCGTCCCAACCACATGTGTTAAACCCCCCTTCCACTTCTGGTCCTCACCAACTCCCTCCCCAGTCCCCTACCCCCCCCCTCGATGTGGTCAACCCTGTTAACCCCCCCTCCAATACTATCTCCACCCAACATTATCATAGTTTGTAATTTTTCTGTTATAATATACCAAAAAAAAATTAAAAAAGTAATATACCAAAAAAAATTAAAAAAGGTAATATTATACCAAAAAAAAGTTACCAAAAAGGTAATATACCAAAAAAAGTTACAAAAAAAGTTAAGAAAAAAAATTTAAAAAAAAAAATACAGTTAATACAAATTGTCAGAAATAAACTGTTTTTTTTCAAAAAACTTTATTGTGATGTTTATTTTTTGCTTCTTTATTCAAATTACACCAGTGGTGTAAAAGGTAAACACAACACTTGTTAACACAACACACAACCCTGGGTAATATTTCACAGTACACCGGTGGTGTACAAGGTACAAAAAAACACTTGGTAGCACAACATTTGATAACCAACACTTGTGAACATTTCAAAGTGTAAAACGCTTGGTACACAACACTTGGTAACTTTACGCTTGGTACACAACACTTGGATAACTTTACGCTTGGTACCCAACAATTGTTAACACTGCAAAGTGTAAAACTAACCAAATCACATGGTAAAACACAATGCTTGTGCAAAGCAAACACTTGGTAAAATTTCAGATAAAAAAAAAAAAAAAAAAAATTACTCACAATTGGTATGAAGAAAATTATATCATGTGATATTGCCAGTCCACTTGTCCCTCTGGTGTAACAAAATAATCTGCAAAGGTATCCCTAATTCTTGCCACTGAACCAGTACTCCGAAAAGTTTGCTGCTCATAATCCCACAAGGTGGTTTCATACACATTTTCATCGATGGAAACTGGTTCCTTTGAAAGGACAAAATTGTGCAGGATTACACAGGCCTTTACCACCTCATCCACAGTCTCTGTTTTCATTTTCATGGCCGTTAACAGTACTCTCCATTTTGCAGTTAAAATTCCAAACGCGCACTCCACCACTCTGCGCGCTCTGGTTAACCGATAGTTATAGATTCTTTTCTGGTGTGTTAATCCACGACTACCATATGGCTTCAGTAGGTGTTTTGAAAGTTGAAAAGCATCGTCGCCAACGCACACAAAAGGCATTGGTGGGCCTGTTGTTCCAGGGAGTGGTCTTGGAGGTGGGAAGTTAAAATTGTCTCCATACAAGCGACGGCCCATGGTGGAACTCTTGAATACCTGTGAGTCGTTAGAACGACCGTATGCACCAATGTCCACGGCAATGAATTTGCAGTTTGCATCCGAAATGGCCATTAGCACAATGGAAAAGTATTTTTTATAGTTGTAAAACTGTGAACCAGATCCCATGGGTTTCACAATCCTGATATGCTTGCCATCCACGGCACCGATGCAGTTTGGAAACTGGCAGATATCTTGAAACTTCTCTGCAATCTCCAGCCACCTCTCCTGGGTTGGCTCTGGGATGTATTCCTCCTGTAGAGAATCCCATAATGCCCGGCAGGTCTGTTGTACAATTCCAGCAATAGTGGAAATCCCAATCCGGAACTGGAAATGGAGGGAGGTGAAGGATTCTCCAGTTGCCAGGAATCTTAAAAAAAGGGAAAAAAAGTAAACTTAATACAAACTACAAGCCATAACATAACAATAAAAGCCTGCAGAATCTGAAACATTTTAAAAGGTAGATAACTTACCGAAGGGTCACCATCAAACGCTCCGCCGGTGATATAGAAAACCGCATGTAGGTGTCCCTTCTCCGGATTTGTTCTCCAACACGATCCACCAATATCTCAAAGAATTCCATCCGCATGCGCACGTAGTTGAAGAACTTGTCCGGATTCTCCCTCAATTCCAGGTACAGTGTGGTAAAAACGCCACGGGTGAACCTCTGCGCATTAATGGGATGAATCCACTGGCGCCGTCTCCTCATACGCAGGATTCGCAATCTTCTTTTCTCCCTCTCGATAGCAATAATTGCCAACCGATTCAAGTGAAGATCCAATTCCACACAGAAGCTGTCAATACTCGCAATAACTCCTTCCAGACTCGCACTAACTCCTTCCATCGCTGCCACTAGCTCTAAAACCTTTCAAAGAAATTGTATCACAACACCCTAGATATATTTCTCCCTAGCTTCCAGCATCCAATCACATTTGAGAGCATTTTCCAAGAGCGAATCATATTTGGGAGCATCCCATTTTGGAGGTGTGGAAAAACGGATCCGCAAAAAAACGGATCCAACGGATGACAAAACGGATGCAAACTGATGGAACGGATCCGTTTTGTTGAGGATCCACAGTAAAATCGGTATGGCGGATCCTCAACAAAACGGATCCGTTCCATCAGTTTGCATCCGTTTTGTTTCCATTTTTGCGGATCCGCCATTTTCAAATTTTTGGCGGATTTTGACTGATGGCAAAAAACTGAAGTGTGAAAGAGGCCTTACCCACCCCAATCAGCTGTTACTGGCAGCCATTGCCATCTTATGACAGTGGTCAAGGTGGGGCAAAGTACATCTGTAGGAGTCAGCCAGGACTATAGTCTTGGCCACAGACTCTGGGACAACGGTGTCCTAGCCTCCCCTCACATAGATATGACAGCTTTCTGTCAGTATACCTGCAGCTCCATTCTTCTCAGGGCTTTCTGTATTGAGCTGCACGTTCTCCTCAGGCGATGTGGAACAAACAGTCACAGTCCCATTCAACTTTAACAACAACAGCTTTACTCATTTTTGTACGAAGCACATCCATTTTCTTTACAGCAGTTACATCAGATTCCACAGTGCACAATTCTGTCACTTTCCCTATGCTCTTATTGACTTCCTTCAGCATATCTCCGGGACGTCTCAACCCGTTAAGCATCACAGTATCCTCCCTGTCTAGCTTCACCATCTTTGGGAGTTCCCCTGTCTGTTTAGAAACAGTGTCTGCCCCACATAGCAAGCTGAATCATAATGAGCGATCTGTGCTGCCTTAGCGCTGCCAACTGTCTCACTACCATCTGCAGTGTAGTCATCTACACTGCTATGTTCTGCGCTGCTGTCAACTGTGCGGCTGTGATCTGCGCTGCTGTGTTCTGCAGTGTTGTCATCTGTGGCCCTCAGGCCCTAGACAGCTTGGCCCGTGTCTTTAACGTTACGGAGCTGACTGCCCTGTCAGGGCGCTCCCGCCCAACTGATTCAAATCTCAGCTGTTCCTCAGCTTAATGGCTGTTAGCTCCTCCTACTTTAACTATTTACAGGCTGAGTATGTGCTCCACCCCCATCTAGTGGCCTAACTGGGGTACTACGCTTTCCCTACAACTATAACAGTAGTTATACATAGCATAACATAAATATACATTACACTTTTATCCCTTAAGGTAATACACAGAATAGTGTAGCAGTACCTATGTGACACAAACATAATGGTAATTCACATGAACGTGTAGCAGTACCAGTAAAATACGAGAAAGAGATAAATGATAGACCAATTAACTTTTCCATTCCCTTACACATCAGCTCCCTATTCAAACCAATAGCAGGCAGATGTGTAGTACCTTGCGGTAGACACTTTCTGAAGATGAAGCAGCACGTGAGTATTTCCAGCTGGCCACTGCTGACCTCGATAACAGCTAAATGGCAGGAGTGCTGGGTGTCGAATTCCGACCAATCAGACATTGATGACCTATCCTAAGGAGTGGACAACCTCTTTAATCCACCATATCTACTAACAATTTAAAGGAATCGTGGTAAGCACATGACTACACTTTTATAAACTCTGTCTAAAAGAAAATATGCCTTTGTTTCCCATAGCAACCAAACACAGTGAAGCTTTCAGTTCATATACTGCTGAGGTGAAATGAAAGCCATGATCTGATTGGTTGTAACAAACACCACCACAACTGTAATCAACTGTGACCGAAAAAAAATTGTCTTTACTGTCCATAAGAACCAATCACAGTGCAGCTTTCATTTCCTATTCTGCTGAGGTAAACTGAAATATATGCTATGATTGGATGCTATGGACACCAATACACTCTTTAGAAGCTTTGCGTGACACCAAAATCATCTACCAAAGGTCACGCAAAGAGATCAAAGTATAGTGCGCGAAAAAGCCTATGGAGTCAGTAAAAAAAAAGGACGTTATGGAATTTTTTCAATATTTTTCCTAACTTCAAGGTTCAAAAGTTTATAAAAAGCACCTCTTAATTTTTAAACAATTTAACCCTTGCAGACCTGTGTAATACATAAAAACACACTGTAAAATATATCACAAAAACATGTTAAAATTGCATGCCTCATTTAATTCCTTTGGAGCCAGAGGTTTCAAGATGTGGATGCAATAAGCTTCACTTAAGAGAAGTCTAGTTTTAAGCAACAAAAACTCAATTGTACAGTAAAAACCACCCAGATGTTTGCACCACTACTGCAACAAGTGACAAGGAATCCACCAAATCTTTGACAATAGGGATATAAAAATCAAGAAACAAAAATTGCAATGTGCGCTGTTGTCCCACCTCTATACCTCTGAATATATAAGCTGAATATGCTGATTATTAAATATGCCAATTACCAGCTTAAAAGTCTGGATTTCAAATTGTCCAAAAAGTAAGTGAATGAATGAATCAATCAATCCGTAATGCATAGTATCTCAACACGCTGCCTGACAATCCTGCTGTGGGCTGCTGATATCCATGCAAATAGTCCGGAATGGACAGGGCGATTGGAATAGAACGTATCCGATACTCCCTGTAGAGAATTTTCAGTGTGACTTGGAAAACTCTCTATGGAACTTGAAGAAATTAGTCCTACATACAATTGTGCTCAATAGTTTAAATACCCCAGCAGAATTTCTGCTTTCTTGTCCTTTTTCAGAGAATATGAATGAAAACATCAAAACTTTTTCACCACTCATGGTTAGTGGTTGGGTGAAGCCATTTATTGTCAAACTACTGTGTTTTCTCTTTTTAAATCATAATAACAACCCAAAACATCCAAATGACCCTGATCAATAGTTCACATACCCTGGTGATTTTGGCCTGATAACATGCCCAGAAGTTGACACAAATGGGTTTGAATGGCTACTAAAGATAACATCCTGAGCAAACTGCTCTGTGATTTGTGACATCAAACTATTGAAGGTTAAAAGAACAAAAGGTATCATCCTTTTCCTGAGGGATTAGGCTTCTTTCATTTCAGGTAAGTACACGTGATTCTCACAAAATTAGAATATCAAAAACTTAATTTCTTTCAGTTCACTTCACTTTAGTTTTGGATTTTCCAATTTCTCCTGAGTATTCCGATACCCAATATGCGGAGCAAAACAACTGATTGGGTGCACGGCAATTCAATAAGCTCCATTTGACTTTTTGAATGTATAATTTGCTGGAATAATTAGCGGATTCTATGTCGCATTTGGAGAGCCCCTGATGTGCCTAAACAGTGGAAACCCCAAACAAGTGACACCATTTTGGAAACTAGACCCCTTATGGAACTTATCGAAATGTGTATGGAGCACCTTGAACTCACAGGTGCTTCACAGAAGTTTATAACGTAGAGGGGTGAAAATAAAAAAAATCACATTTTTCCCAAATAAATCTTATTTAGTTACAAATTTTGCAATTTCATAAGGGTAACATGGGGAGAAATTGCTCCATAAAATTTGTTGTGCAATTACTCCTGAGTCCGCTGATACCCAATATGCAGAGGAAGACTGTTTAGGTGCACGTTAGGGTTTGTATGAGAAATAGAACCATTTGACTTTTTGAATGAAAAATTTACTGGAAAAAATAGCGGATGCGATATTGCATTTGGAGAGCCCCTGATGTACCACAAACAGTAGAGGCCCCCCCCCACATGTGACACCATTTTGGAAACTGGACCCCTTTGGGAACTTATCTAGATGTGTATTGAACACCTTGAACCTCCAGGTGCTTCACATAAGTTTATCACGTTAAGCCGTGAAAATAAAAAAAAATCAGATTTTTACTGCAAAAATCTTTTTTAGTTCCACATTTTGTATTTTCACAAGGGTAACAGGAGAAAACAGACTCAAAAATTTGTTGCACAACTTCTCCCGAGTTTACTGACACCCAACAGGTCATCAAAAACTACTTTTGAGGCACAGTGCAAAGCTCAGAAGGGTATTATTATTATTATTATTATTATTATTTATTGTTATAGCGCCATTTATTCCATGGCGCTTTACATGTAAGGAGGGGTATACATAAAAACAAGTACAATAATCTTAAACAATACAAGTCATAACTGGTACAGGAGGAAAGAGGACCCTGCCCGCGAGGGCTCACAATCTACAAGGGATGGGTGATAATACAGTAGGCGAGGGTAGAGCTGGTTGTGCAGCGGTTTGGTCATATTCAGTGGGTATAAGAACCATATTATAGTGCAGATTTTGATGCATTTGTTTGATGGCGCCATGTTGCACTGGCAGAGCCCCTGAGGTACAAAACAGCAGAACCCCCCATAAGTGACCCAATTTTACACACTAAACCTCTCAATGAATTCATCTTGGGGTGCAGTGATTATATTGACACCATAGGTGTGTCACTGCCTTTTATACCATTGGGCAGTGAAGATAAAATAATTTACATTTTTACCACCAAGATTGGGAAATGGGTAAAAATGGTACCAAATTTTGTCACACAATGTTTACTGAACATGGCAATACTCTATATGTGGCTGTACAGTACTACTTAGCTATACGGAGAGACTCGGGAGGGACAGGGCGCTGTTTGCCTCCTGCAATACAGATTTTTCTACAATAGTTTGCAGATTCCATGTAAGAGTCCCTGAGTGATAGAAAAGCAGAATCCCCCCTCAAGTGACCCAATTTTGGAAATGATAACCCTTTAGGAATTTATTTATAGATGTAGTGACGATTGTGACTCCATGGGTGTTTTCCAGAAACAGGCAGCAGTGGATGTTGCTGAGTGAAAATTTCAAACTGCGTTTGTAGTGACCAATAAATTATGCCCAGCTCATGCTTCTTTAGACATGTACCTGTATATTGGATGGGCTCTCATCACTACAGAAATGCCAAACAAGTGGGCGCTAAATGCTGTTTAGACACACTGGGGTTTAGAAGGGAGGGGGCGCATTTGGATTTGGGAGTGGAGAATTTGCTAAATTTCTTTTGGGGCGGTGAGTAGTAATTTTGCATTTCCAGAGCCTTTGTGCTACCAGTAACGTAGAAGCCCCCTATATTTCTGTTAATAGATGATGGACCTGAGTGAAGGCTTGCTTTTTTGTGGATTGAGTTGAAACTTTCATTGGGAACATTTTACATAACTTTTATGATCACATTTATTCAGCGCTTTACGCTAAGCACTTACATCGGGGTTTCCATCTAAATCTCCGAGTGACGTGCCAGATGAAATCTCTGTTGGATGATGGATCCATTCACTATAATGAGGCAGCAGAGTTACTCTGGATTTGGTCTGACCTCTGTTCAGTGGTGTCCTTCTTTTCAGAAGTGCACAAAACTGTGGCTGACGACACTTTTATGAAATCCTGAAAAGACGGACACCGCTGGATCACAGTTCAAAATAAAGTGACAGCCGACAGCACATCAATACACGGATGTACGCTCCAAAATCCAGTAGACCAAATTGGAAATAAAGTAATCAAAAAAGTAAAAAAGGAACAGCACCCAATGCAGGTGTAGAATTCGACCATATTGCTCGAAACATTGTACTAATAAAGTTTTTTCTTCTTTTTCTACACCTGGATTGGATGCTGTTCCTTTTTTACTTTTTGGACCACTGGATCACAAATTCTACGGCATCCACAGTGTCTACGGCATCCACAGTGCCTCCATCTGCCTCAATATAGGGAATCTTCCACCAGGGGTTCTGTCTCAATCACGTATTTCAGAGATTTACACAGAAACCCCAAAGTAAGCTCTTAGTGCAGATTACAGGATAAATGTGCGCCGAGCTTTACTGCGATTGTTGGGAGCAGAATGAAAAAATCAACAGTATATGAATAATGTTTTATTTATTTTTTACGACATTTCTCATGTGGTAAAAGTGAATAGGTGACTTTATTTTTTGGGTCAGTGCGATTACAGCGATAACAGATTTATAGCTTTTTTTATATTTGGCTACTGTCACACACTAAAAGACCTGTAGCACACAGAGACAAGCTTAGGAAGATGACAGTCCATTCAGATACAAGGCCAGGTGACCGTAGGGTCACCACCTGGCTTTAGCTTCTAGGGCCTACTACCCCACCTGTGGCACGCACAGAGAGAAGGTAAAAAGATGCTTAGGAAGATGACAATCCATTGAGGTAGAAGTCCAGTTGACCAGAGGGTCACAACCTGGCTTTAGCTTCCAGGGCTAACTACCCCACCTGTGGCACGCATGCAGAGAGGAGTTAATGACAAGCTTAGGAAAATCACATTCCATTGAGGTACAAGGCTAGTTGACCAGAGGGTAACATCCTGGCTTTTCTGAACATCTCCATGTAGCCAAGCAACTGTCAGGTCCCAATTCTGGCTATCTCCAAATGAATTGATAGATTTGTGATGGTCAATGGAGCAGATCTGCATTCTTCCTGGTGAGGCCATTGTCCCCTAAGACGGCTTCCTATACAATGACAAATCTGTGTCCTTTGTGATGGAGAAATAATGTTTTGGGTGTTGTCCGGCAAAGAGTCCATTTGATGTCTGGATGTTTTGGCTGGATATCTAAGTCATCATACCGAGGAATGTAACCACATTTTAGTGTCCATAATTCACATTTCACAGGTAAAAGTGAAGAATAGTTATGAGATCAAGTTGCATTTTCTGGTTATTTAATCTATTTACATAGTTTTTCCTTGTTATTTTAAAAGTCAACAAACTAGCTGGCTTGGACAATGTGGAATCAAAATATCAGCAAACATCATTGTTCCATGACCTTTTATCACTAGTCATCCAGGATAAGAGCACAATATGTTACAGCAAATTGTCAACATAAAAGTCAATATTACAGGCTTACACAAACTAAAGTCTGTTTTCTTGACCAACCAGAAAGAAACACATAAATTCAAAAGTCAACATATAGATAGTAGTCTATTCTTCCTGGCTTGCTGAAAATAGTAGTCCAGTTAATTAAGATGCAATGCTATGTCCATACTTCCTCCATATTGTATAATGCACTCCCTATAGTTCATATAGTATATTGTGCACCATAGTCTTCCATATAGTATAATGCGCACCATATTCCTCCATATAGTATAATGTTCCCCATAGTTCTCCAAATAGTATATTACACTCCCCATAGCCCTTCATATAGTATAACACACACCCCATAGTCCTCCATATAGTATAATACACTCCTCATAGTCCTCAATATTGTATAATGCACCCTTCATAGTTCTCCATGTAGTACAATACACTCCCCAAAGTATAATGCACCCCATAGATCTTCATATTTTATAATGCATTTCTCATAGTCCTCGATACAGTGTAATGCAGGTACCATATACTACATTGTAGTATAATGCACTCTCTATAGACCAATAGAGTATAATGCAACCCCCATATAATATAAGGCACCTCACAGTCCTTGATCGAGTATGCCCCCTCAGAGTATAATGCAATTACCCCATAGAAAATAATGCAGCCACCCCAAAGAGTATAATGCAACCAACCCATAGAGTATAATGCAGGTACCCAATAGAGTATAAGACAGCCACCCCAGAGAGTATAATGCTGCCAGCCAATAGAGTATAATGTAGCCACCCAATAGAATACAATGCAGTCAAACTATTGAGTACAATGTAGTCCATTCATTGAGTATAATGCAGCCCCCTCATAGAGAATAATGCAGCCCCCTTATAGAGTATTATGCAGCCACCCCTCACCCCATGATTTTGCGGCACTTTCTAAAATATAAGAATTATAGTTTTGGTCAGGTTTGCCAGGTTGAAGGATCAGTGACCTGTCATAAGCCCATAAAGGTGCATATGTAAGCAGAGAATCACATAAAGCTCTGCCCACAGATCACCCCAAAGAACAAGAATGTCATTAACTGAAAACTGCAAATAAAGATTAAACAACATAAGACAGATTTTATCAACCAAGGTATCATTTTAATCAATATAACGGCGCCAATCTGACAATGCCTATAGTTTACTGAGCAAAATCCTGCTGACAAATTTGCTTTAACCCATTACTTGCCAAATTAGCAATTTTAATTTTTTTTTTTTTTAAATGACAGATTTTTAATGATTTGGGTCCTAATGAATCAGAAACATAATTTGCCAAATTTTTACAAGTACAGATTTTTCAGAAAAGGGCGTCCCAATTTTGGGACATTGGCAGAAAGTGACAGCAAAAACTCAGAAAAGATAGAACTTATTCAACTTTATTTTTTTGCATTTTTTGCTTACAAACTATTATGCAAACAATATGTTTATGCACTTTTTTCAAAATATTATATTACAAAATTCTCCAAATAACTCAGGGGAATGGAATACAGCAAAACACTTAGCATGAAGGGGAACATCACACCGTTTGCAAATTCTGGTTGTTTTTTTCTTACATAAAGCACACCTTCTTTGTGTAGCAATTGACTCTATCAAATGATTACCAGGATCAAATCTGATATCATCACTAACTCGGCCACCTAATAGTTTACTCCATTGAGGTCCACATCGCTTTGGAGTTGATTGTGTTCTTTTACTTAGATAGGCCAATGCAATCCTCATCCTTACACTTAGCAGTGGCACACTTTCTTCTGGATTTGCCTTTTGATATGCCCTCCAGGTGTTGACAATGGCAACGTCTATCATTTGAGTGAAAAGGGCCACCACCACTTTTTGGAACGGATTCTGACACGGTACAGGGAGATTTGTTTGTCCAATAAATCAACTCCCCCCATGTGGGAATTATATTCCTGAACCATCAGCGGCATTGGGATTTGGACATGTTTTTTCTGTTTTTGAGAGTACCTGCGAGCTGTTGACAAAGGCTCTATTGTGCTGAAGTTCGTGCCAAACGTGACAACCTTATTATCCTTCCATTTCATTACAAGAATGTTATTTGCTTTATCAAATCGGTAATCACAAAATCCTCTTTCCTTTTGTTTTTCAATCTCCTTGCTTGGCATAAGAGGACACTGTTTTGTGCGATTTTCTCTCATAGTGCCAGTAGCTTGGATGTTTTTGTTTTTCAGCGTCACCAGAGCATCAATACTTGTAAAGAAATTGTCAAAAAATAACTTGTAACTGAATGACTGGGAATTAGGAATTACATTTGTAAGTTGTGAAATTACTCTCAAGCCTAACGGTCCTTCCTCTTTGTCAGACTTACCACAGTATGGCACAAATTTGTAGAGATAGCCATTGGAACTGCACAGACACCAAATTTTGCAGCCGAATTTTATTGGCTTACCTCGCATGTACATATTTGTAGGGTGTTTGCCATAGTAGCGGACCATCATTTCATCTAAGCTAAGTTCCTGGTGGAATACACCAAATTTCAGGAATTCTTTCCCCAGTACTTCAAAGAATAAACTAACTTTGTACATCTTGTCAGACTTGTCAATTTTAGAATTGTCATTTAGGTGTATATATTTTTTAATTTCCCTAAAACGGTTCTTTGACATTGCTTTGTACACCAATGGAACGCCCACATCTTGAGCTTGTTCCCAGTACATGCCCTCTTGGGGGAGAGAATGATATCCAGACAGTAATAATATGTAACTTGTAATTCTTCCTCGCTGATGGAAAAGGAGGGTTTATTTTTTTGGTTTGCATATAGCATGCTTTGGGTCAAAATAATATCAATAACATCATAGGAAAAAAACTCCTCAAATACTTCAACTTCATTTTTATTTTCCAAAAGGTCACAAATGTTGATTATTTCGGATGTATCCTGGTCCGCACTGCTTTCATATGTTGGTTGACATTTTTTTCCATTTTGGAGTTGCTGCACATTGTAATATTTCTGTTGCATTTTTTTTCTTGCTCACAACTGGTTTTGAAGTTTGATTCCTTGGTCGTTTTCTGCTACTGGTACTTGAAGTTCCTGCTGAGGTGGATGGTAAATTCTCAGTTGATGCCACCTCAGGAGCCTCTTCAATTTCTGTTGAAGTGTGCAATACCTCCAAAGTTCCTGCTACATCATTCAATTCATGAGCAAGAAGCTCATTTCCCTGAAAATCTTCCTCATCAGTTGCCTCATCAGGGTCAGGGGGGCACAATCACTACTTCAACATCAGAAACTTCTTCTTCTTGGTCATCTAATTCCTCAAGATAACCTAGTATTTCATCAACAGTAAGTCCTTTTTTATATCGATATGCCATGTTCTTACTGCTGATACAACAAAAACAAAAATTAGTATAGTAACATTTAGAAAACTATAGATAAAAATATATATTATTATTTTAAATATATATATATAAATATATTTCACATTTCACTATCCATTCACAAAACAAGCTAAATAAACAATTGTGAGGAATAAAAACATAAAATACCAACCTTATATACTGTGATGTGATCGTAAACAATGTCTGACAAGCCAGCAAGTTACAGGGTCTGTTCTCCTGAGTGTCTCCAGTACAGCTGAGATATCAGGTTTCACAAAGCATATATAGTCAGAAAGGTACTGGTGAAGGGGGGTGGAGGGGTGAGGGATTTCCAGACTATCTGGTAAGAAGGAAGAAATTAAACTAAAAGACCTCTGCCTGCCATATCAGTTGTAAATGATTTAGGGTTATGTATAAAAACTAGTGAATCAAACAAAAATTTCCATGTAAAAAAAAACATCGAAAATAGATAGTGCATTCTGCAAATGTCCCAAAAATGGAACGGCAATTTCACTTGAATATAACTCTGGCCTTGGTAAATCTACATCAATGCCATTGCATTATATACCTTCCTTCAAGTATAAACAATAGTTCTAATAACTTTGTGATCACAGAACTGTAATTTTAAATAATAACTTCAGCTTATGATCCTAACTTTGAAAAAACCTCGAAAATAGGTGCTTTGAAAGCTCTCAGGGTGGAAGAATATTCAATTAAAAATGACAATGACATGATTTCCTGTTTTGACAATATTCATTTTACAAACACAACACAAAAAATTGGACCTAATTATAAAATCTTAGTTGCTAGAAGCAAAAGATTAGACGTCCCAAAAAAAGGACATTGGCAGATAATGGGTTTGTATTTTTGCAGACAAGGTGTATTTTTTACTTTGCAACATATTTGGGGTTTACAAAACTTTCTGATCTTTTATTATTTGATTTTTTGAGAGATACAGTGACCAAAATATAGAGATTCTGCCATTACAATTTTTTTTGCCGTTTCAGTGTTCATCGGATAAATATTTTCAAGCTTTATTAGTTCAGTCAATTTCACCATGCAGATGTAATTTTTAGCATTTTGCACTTATTAAATAAATTAGGTTACTTGCATTTTTCATTGAGTGCATTTTTATACTAGTTTTGATTGTGTTTTTGTTACTGCATTTTTGATACTTCCTGTTATTTACCTTTGACAATACCTTATCGATACAGTCATATGCAGATTACATGTATTTTTGATGCTTTTCTGCATTTTTGATGCTTTTCCACATAGGAAAGGCACTAAAAAGACATGTTTTTTTGTTTGCAGATTTTTTGCATCAAATGCAATTCTATGGGACAAATCAGCACATAAAACTCAGCATATCTGAAATAGTAATTCAAGTTGCCGATTTGAAGCATGCATAAGGGTGCATAAGTGCAGGACTGTGGGTAGTATCTTAGACCCCTGCCCCGACCATTCTGCTAAGCCTCTGGTGTCTGTATGTTCCTCTTGTTTTAAAGTTCACTACATCATAGATTGCATAGATTGACATCGCGGTGGTCTTTACAAAATAGCAGCGCTGCTCAGTTTACGATCTTGGCTCATCATTGAACTGAGATCTCAATCTGCACATGTGCCACCACCGGCAACATTTTATTGAAGATCGGCCAAGAAATCAAACTGCACATGCGCCGTCAATACCAATGACGGCATTGGTGCAGAATTTCAAACAGAATGCAGGTCAAAGAAAAATCAGTGACCTGTCATTGAAACGTAGGAGGCAGGCGGAGGGGCCAGAGCAGAAGGAGAAGTCCCTACCCACAAGCCAGTACTTGTGCACTGAAATTTCATTAAAAAAAACTTCAAATCGTGCTTAAACAAGAACCAAAGATTGGATTCCTTCACTCAAGGTATGAATATAATCAGTATAGCTGAGCCATTATGACCATGTATTTACTTTATATTGCTAAATCCTGCTGACAGGTTCTCTGTAAAATACTGTATATCCAATACAGAAAATGTATTCTTATAAAGATAACTAGAATGTTATCAACTTTTGAACACCAATTTAAGAGAACCTACCACCCCTCCATTAAATGTCTGTTTTAGTAGGTGCTTGAAATACCATTTAGAGCACCTTTTGCTAGAAATCAGCATGGTGTTCCTGTTATTCCTTTCAGAAATGTATAAATATATACCACTCCCCTTTGTCATAGGAAAGAGTCCTTACATATCAGCACTGACTGGATAGAATCAGACAGTTTAGGGGTACACCTCCATCTAGTCATACCCAGTTGTCATTTCATTCATAAATGTATAGGAGAAATAATAGAGGAACAGCACAACACAAAGTTTTGAATGCACCCAAATTGTTATTTCTCAGACACAAGGGAGGACACTGACAGCTTGGGGCCACTGTGCAAGAAATGTGTCTGGGCCCCCCTCCTTTCATGGCGACAAAGCTACATGTGTGTGTGTATATATATATATATATATATATATATTATATATATTTTATGAAGCCACACACACACATACATATATATATTACATAGTCTCCTTTATTACAGTATGTATATTGCTGTCCCTTACACATTGCCCGCTCTTGTTATATACAGTACCGTCTTTTACATATTGAATTATATAGAGACCTGTTTTTTATTACATACCGTCCTGTCTTGTTAGCTTTATAATGCAATGATGGCTGATGGAGCATGGGAAAGCATCCTTTCTAATGGAGGAGCTGATGGACTGGTAGTTTGTTCACCGGCTCCTCGATCAGCAGTCATTTTATATCTAAAAAGAGAGGGGACTATGTAATAAAAGAGATATAAAGACCGTTGGCACGGTCTTTATATCTGAGTATATCCCTTACGTTGAGCACACTCCACTGGGCAAATGACCTCGTTAACCTTTTCCTACAATGCCGAGGAAACCTCAAATATTATAGCACAATCCACTTTATCTACTGATTTCCTCAAAATCCCCCCCAAGGAAACTAGGGGACGGCATCTGGAGAGGGAACTCAGACGATGCACTAATTTTGAACTACACTGTGCCACACTCACTGAGTATTTAAAGGTTCAAAGGATACCTAGAGGCCTACGTGTTCCTTTGCGCCCTACCCTCTTCAGTGACTCTCAAGACTTCTGCTCACATTTTGAACAGATTATGAACAAATGTTCTTTTGATCTCATAACTCTCACGCTAGAGCACTTGCATCGAGGCATCACCAAGTGTAAAGAAGAGATCAACAATATCGAGAGTCAATTGGCCTCCTCTGTTCCCACAGAGGAATTTAACGCCCTGAAGACCAAAATCAACGGAATCATAGAACAACATCGTCGGGACACGGAAGCAAGAAAAAGAAACAAGTTTGCCAGGGACACGGAGGACTACGAACTTAACAGGGTATATAAATGGCGGGAATCCTCCAATTCTATAAACTCTTTTCCACGTTCCAACTACAGGTCATCAACCGATATTTCCACTTCTGGATCAGAATACGAGAGACAAGCTCCTACAAATCGTTTTTTAGGACAGAGACATCGACTCAACAGAAGAAGAGGACCCGCAGAGGAAAAAGATTCACGGAGAAACATAGACTACAATCGAGTGACTCGTTCACAGGTAACAGCCCACTTGTAATCAATTTGTCATCTAAAAGTCTGAGCATAGCGGAACACCAATTACTTCAGAAGGGTCTTTCCTTCTGTCCAAGCTATAAATACAACACATTTACCTTGGACATGGATTTACAGCGATTTTATAGATCACTAAGATTGAAACTACATTTCTCTGAGAACGTGAGAAATTTTAATTCTGTGTCTACCCTACCCAGTCCAATTATATCCTCAGATAGCCTAGGCCTTAGAAACAAGAGCTATTATAGGCCCCCTATTGGCTCACATGCTCTAGAGACATTTATTTCCTTCATTGATGGTACATTCCAGAATCTCAGGGATGACATCAATAAAGGTAGGGTCCATTTCCCTCGAAATATGTCCTCATTAGACCAACATGCACTAAAAAATTTACAAGATAATAAGGATATAATTATTAAACCAGCAGACAAGGGGGGAGCAGTGGTGGTCCTCCACAAATCCATGTATCAAAATGAAATATATCGTCAGCTTGGTGATACATCTACATATCAACCGCTACAGGGAGACCCCACCAATGAAATTCAGATCCAAATTGAGGAGGTACTAACGAAATATATCAACAGAGGGGCTCTTGATAAAAAAAACCTGTGAGTACCTTACAAAAAAACATCCAATTATTCCTGTCTTTTACGTACTCCCCAAAATCCATAAAAACCTTGAGAATCCACCCGGAAGACCGATCGTAGCTTCCACTGAGCCCATTTTCTCGCCTATCTCAAAATACCTAGAGAAAATTTTAACACCACTTATCAGATGTGCAAAATCTTTTATATTGGACACAGGTGCCTTTCTTGACCTCATTCAAAATCTGGGACAAATTCCCAAGGAGGCCTTACTTGTCACCTTTGATATAAAAGATCTATATACTTCAATACCACATATAGAGGGTCTGAGATCCATGCATAGACTATTGGAATTATCTGACTTTAACCCTGAACAAGTGAACCTCTGCTGTGACCTTCTCTGGATTCTACTTACAAAGAATTATTTTTTGTTTGAAGATACTTTTTATCTTCAAATCAAAGGCACAGCTATGGGGTCAAACACTGCACCCCCCTATGCAAACTGCTATGTAGCGTATTATGAAGAATACATCATCTACTTAGATGACCTCTTCCGCACACATGCATTCGTATGGAAGAGGTATATCGATGATGTCTTCTGCATTTGGGGTGGCACTTTAGACACATTGAACTGTTTTTTCTCTCGCCTGTGTTCCTCTTGGCCGGACCTAGATTTTACGATGTCACATAGTCATCATAAAATAAATTTTCTCGATACCATGGTTATCAAAGACGAAAATGGCATTCTTTCAACAGATCTATATGTTAAACCCACGGATCGTAATAGTTTATGCCATTATGAGAGCTTTCATCCAACAAAAATGAAAAATGCCATTCCAAAATCTCAGATGAAAAGGGTACAGAGAATAGTATCCAATCGGGACATTCGGGAGCAACGAATGGAGGAGATGGGCTTAAAGTTCATGGAGAGGGGATACCCCAAAAAATGAATGGTGTTCTCGGAGGCTCTACCTAAACCAAAAATGGAAAATCGTATCCCTTTTGTCCATGACTTTCATCCCCTAGCATATCGCCTCCATAACAACATACGCAAACATTGGCACCTTCTAAGTGCGGCCTATCCTAATATCAAGGAATTCAAGGAACCATTTCTCCCCTGTTTTAGGCGACCGCAAAACATACGAGACCATCTAGTTAGAGCAGATATTGGCTCCGCAGGTCCTCCTAAAAAACAACGTTTTTTAATGAATCCAAAATCAGGCACTTCCCCTGCCTACAATGCACTCAGTGCAATAATGTACTTAAAGGTAATCATTTTTTCCATCCCTATACGGGTAAAAGATATGACATTAAGGATTATTACACCTGCAATACATCTTTTGTGGTATATCTGATAAAATGTCCATGTGGACTCCTCTATGTGGGAGAAACCACACAACTCATAAAAGACAGGATTTCCAAGCATAAATCTACAATCAGGTGCAAAAATCTACTTCTTCCTATCCCATTACATTTTGTTACAGTGGGTCACAATATTGCCCAACTGAAATTTCAGGTAATAGAGCAGATTCAGATACCACGCAGGGGAGGCAACCGTATTAATCTATTAAAAAGGAGAGAAGCATATTGGATTCATGAATTGAATTCATTGGCACCGAAGGGGTTAAACAAAGAATACGACTTGCAGTCCTTTTTGACATCTTAACATACTACTATTCGCACAATGGTTCTCCTGATGTGTGTCTCTCTCTTTCTGTTTAATTTGTCTCAGATGTTTTTTCAGCATATGTAACCATTAATATGCTATATTTTATGATAAGATTATTATTCTTATAAAACTGACAATCTTAATCTCTATTTCAGAATGCCCGGAATTGAATGTTATGAAACACTATCTGTGAGCACGGACCAACACTCAGCACGTCACCCTATGCACTGCTTATTGCATATATGTCCGGTATATCTATTGCCACACGTACTGAGCACCTCAGCGCTGTGACCATGATAACAATTCACCATGAGTGACAGTGATGATATACGCCCCCTCCCCTCCCATGCCCTTCCTGGCTGTGGAACGCAGCATGGCGCCGATGAACCGCACGCTAGGGCACTTCCGCCCCCGAACTTCCAGTCGGCGGTAACAGCCTCCATGTCTGTGGAACGCAGCGTGACACTGGTGAGCCGCAAACTAAGGGCACTTCCGCCCCTGAACTTCCTGTGGGCGATAATAACCTCTATGTATATATATGACACCAGCACTAAACGGGCGCACTCCATGCAGCACAGTTGACAAGCGGTGTAAACAGCGTCCATATGCCCTCTCATCATTCAACCTTTCTACCGGTAAGGCACAGTAGTCCTTAAGTAGCATAGTGCTCACCAAGTCCCTCTTAGGATAACGCCACTAATCCTGAGCTTTTCCTTAATTCACAGATAACTAGTCCATTATACCTAGTCACAGTTACCTGCGGTATGTAAAATGACTATATCACTATGGGCTCACTGGGATCTTAGGGGGATAATTAACTCAATGGTTAAACAGCAACACCGTTCTTTTATAGGACAGATAGCCCTATTAAACATGTACATTCAGTACAGCATATAGGTACGTGCTCTGTTATTTTTGTGTACTTCAGTGCAAATACGATTCCTATTTCCAATTATCCTGCTTGTTTACTGTAATATTTGTATGGTGTGCGGCAAAAAAATGCTATTTAAAACCCGATTGTACCCAGCAATATTATGTTGTATATATTTCTGTTTATTTTTTGTAATCTCTTTGTTTCAGTACAATGACAAAGGTCATTATTGACCGAAACATTTACTGTATGTACTGCACTCATTAAATTTCATTGTCACTCGCATCTCCACGTGTGTGTGCCAAGTTAATTTGCATATGTAATAAAAGAGGGCGCTGTGAATAACAAAATTAACAAGAATACACTATGTAAAAGACAGCACTATACATAACAGCAGAGGAAGCTATATAATAAGGGACGGCACCATATATAACTTGAGAGTAAGGTATGTAATAAGGGACGGTGTTATACATAATAAAAGAGGAAATTATGTAACTAAGGATGATATTATACAGAATTAGTGAGTACACTATATACTAAGGGACTGTGTTAGACATAATAAGCGATAATAATGTCTTCCTCCACCTCCCCCTGTTCCTAAGGCCATTATAAGTCCCCCTTCCTCCCATCCCAATACCCCACACCCCTCATTGTCCTCCTGCCCTCTTCACCACCTCCTTCATTTTCTTCTCCCCCACCACTATCTTTGCTTTCTCTCTCACCACCCCCATCATTGCCCATTCCACCACCTCCATCATTTCCTCCTTCTCCACCACCCCCATTATTGCCCTTTCCACCACCACCATCATTGCATTCTCCCCACCACCCCATCATTTCTTTTTCCCCCACCACCCCATCATTGCCATCACCGCCATCATTGCCTTCTCCCATCACTGCCTTCTCCCCATCATTGCCATCTCCCCATCACTCCCGTCATTGCCTTCTCCATCATCCCATCACTGCCTTCTCCCCATCACAACCATCATTGCCTTCTCCCCATCACCCCCATCATGGTCTTCTCCCCATCACCCCATCATGCCCTTCTCCCCATCACCCCATCATGGCCTTCTCCCCATCATGGCCTTCTCCCCATCATCCCATCATGGCCTTCTCCCATCACCCCATCATGGCCTTCTCCCCATCACCCCATCATGGTCTTCTCCCATCACCCCATCATGGCCTCCTCCCCATCACCCCATCATGGCCTTCTCCCATCACCCCATCATGGCCTTCTCTCCCCATCACGTCAATCTCCCCATGTCCCCATTATATCATTGCCTTCTCCATGGCCAGGCATCACCTACACACACACAGACATACACACATACAGACATATATACACACAGCACCTCTCACACACACACACATACACACGCACACAGAAGCACCTCTTACCTGTCACACACACAGCAGCACCTCTCACCTGTCACACACACACAGCGGCACCTCTCACCTGCCACACACACACAGCAGCACTTCTCACCTGTCCACAGCATCGCCTGCGCTTCCTCGCTCTGGCACAGCAACGGCCGCTGAATGATGACGTCATTCAGCGGTGCTCCTCTATGTGTCAGAGACAGGAAGCGCAGGCGGTTGGCAGGAAGCAGGATGGATCATTGCAGCTCCGCTCCTGCTATTTTCTCTTGTAGGCAGTGGAGCTACCTGCCCGCCGCACATGAGGGCAATCTGGCCAGGGGCCCCAGGAGCCTCGGGTCCGGAGAAACTGGACAGATTGCCCTCATAATTAGCCACCCTGCAGGGCCCCCTAGAGGCTATGGGCCCTGGTGCAGCCACACCGGTTGAACCGGCAGTATATCCGCACACATCAGCAGAGATGACAGGCGCTCTTTATAGAAGACTAGCTGAAGAGCCCGGTGTTGCCCAGGCATAGTAACTAACTGTGGTTAGTTATAACAAATTATAATGATTATATTGCACATAAAACAATTCACATCATATATTCAACACTACAGATTTGCAACACAAATTAATTAAACGATTACCTAAGTATTGATAATATTTTATTTTCAACTCATTCAAGAGCATTTTAATGAACAACATTTTTGGTTTTTCCTTTCAGTGCAAAGATGAACTGATTTTTGGCAGTTCCAACGCTTGAACAGGTCACGTAAAGTTGACCATGAGCAAAGCATGGAGATTGCAAATCGTTCCCTACTACTTTCAAAGACTGTCCCTGAGCCTTGTTACTGGACATAGCAAATGCCAGTAGAAGTGGAAACTGGAGGCGTTTATAATCAAAAGGAAAATCAGATGGAATGAGTGGAATTCTTGGAATGAAAATGTCCTCTCTGTTGGCAAGTCGTGCTGAGCTGTGTATCTAATTCTGTTGTGTGTGATACAGTCTGCTGAGCCATGTATCTAATCCTATCCTGTGTGATACTGTCTGCTGAGCCGTGTATCTAATCCTATGCTGTGTGATACAGTCTGCTAAGCTGTGTATCTAATCCTATCATGTGTGTTACTGTCTGCTGAGCCGTGTATCTAATCCTATCCTGTGTGATACTGTCTGCTGAGCTGTGTATCTAATCCTATCCTATGTGATACAGTCTGCTGAGCTGTGTATCTAATCCTATCCTGTGTGATACTGACTGCTGAGCCATGTAATTAATCCTATCCTGTGTGTTACTGTCTTCTGAGCTGTGTATCTAATCCTATCCTGTGTCATACTGTCTGTTGAGCTGTGTATCTAATCCTATCCTGTGTGATACTGTGTGCTGAGCTGTGTATCTAATCCTATCCTGTGTGATACTGACTGCTGAGCCGTGTATCTAATCCTATCCTGTGTGATAGTCTGCTAAGCCATGTAATTAATCCTATCCTGTGTGTTACTGTCTGCTGAGCTGTGTATCTAATCCTATCCTGTGTCATACTGTCTGTTGAGCCATGTATCTAATCCTATCCTGTGTGATACTGTCTGCTGAGCTGTGTATCTAATCCTATCCTGTGTGATACTGTCTACTGAGCCGTGTATCTAATCCTATTCTGTGTGATACTGTCTGCTGAGCTGTGTATCTAATCCTATCCTGTGTGATACAGTCTGCTGAGCCATGTATCTAATCCTATCCTGTGTGATACAGTCTGCTGAGCATGTATCTAATCCTATCCTGTATGATACTGGGCTCCCCCTGCAGTCTGTGTCAGAGGGTGGTCTGTGTCGGCACAGTAATAAATTGTGGTATTTCCAGCTTTACAGAAGGACGATAACACCATAGAAATGATAAGAATAATAGGCCTCAGTTATCACAACTGTCTACAAGGAAAACTGTTGCTCATAACAACCAATCACAGCACAGCTTCTTTTAAACAGCTCTGGTGAAATGAAAGATGCTTAGTGATTGGTTGCTATGTGGAGTGGGCATGGCCGATACACACATACATACATACACTCATTTATATATATACTAGCTGAAGTTCGGCGCTGCCCGGGCATAGTAACTAACTACAGATAGTTATAACAAATTATAATGATTATATATATATATCTAATATATAAAGCTCAAGTGTGTGTATATATGTATGTATGTATGTATGTCCGGGATTGGCATCCACACCGTCGCAGCTACAGCCACAAAATTTGGCACAGTCACACGTCTGGACCCCGAGAGCATCCTAAGCTATGTTGTGAGGTGAAATTTTAACCCCGCGCATTCCAATTCACCAAACAATTTTGCCCCTATCTACATAATGGGGAAAAAGTGTGTGTATCAAGACCCGCCCCTCATTATGATGTCATAATAGTTGCCATGGCGACGCTGATGTCATCATAAGTTGCAAGCCCCACCGCTCATTATGATGTCATAATGGTTGACTATGGGATGGAGGATGTGTGATGGGTATATGGGCACTGGACTATGGGATGGAGGATATGTATGACGGGTATATGGGCATGGTACTATGGGATGGAGGATGTGTGATGGGTATATGGGCACTGAACTATGGGATGGAGGATATGTATGACGGGTATATGGGCATGGTACTATGGGATGGAGGATGTGTGATGGGTATATGGGCACGGGACTATGGGATGGCGGATATGTATGATGGGTATATGGGCACGGGACTATGGGATGGAGGAAATGTATAATCGGTATATGGGCATGGGACTATGAGATGAAGGATGTGTGATGGGTATATGGGCACTCGACTATGGGATGGCGAATATGTATGATGGGTATATGGGCATGGGACTATGGGATGGAGGATGTGTGATGGGTATATGGGCATGGGACTATGGGATGGAGGATGTGTGATGGGTATATGGGCACGGGACTATGGGATGGCGGATATGTATGATGGGTATATGGGCACGGGACTATGGGATGGAGGAAATGTATAATCGGTATATGGGCATGGGACTATGAGATGAAGGATGTGTGATGGGTATATGGGCACTGAACTATGGGATGGAGGATATGTATGACGGGTATATGGGCATGGTACTATGGGATGGAGGATGTGTGATGGGTATATGAGTACTCGACTATGGGATGGAGGATATGTATGATGGGTATATAGGCACAGGCCTATGGGATGGTGGATATGTATGATGGGTATATGGGCATGGGACTATGGGATGGAGGATAATTATAATTTGCTATAACTAACCACAGTTAGTTGCTATGCCCAGGCAGCGCCGGGCTCTTCAGCTAGTATATATATATATATAAAGCTGAGTGTAGAGCCCCACCCACTCCACATAGCCAAATTCACTATAATAACCCACATCACTATAATATCCCAGAGCTACCGGGCAACCCCTGATATCCCTAATATCCCACATCGCCCCATCACATCCTAACTTCCATACTGAGGATCCCTTTAAGAGATGCCTGGTGTCAGAACCAGAGCGCTGAGTGGATTTGCCCTGACTTCCATAACAATGATCCTTTAATAGAAGCCTGGGGTGAGAATCAGAACGCTGAGGGATTTACCATAACTTCCATACTGGAGATCCCTTTAAGAGAGGCCTGGGGTCAATACTAAAGCGCAGAGTGGATTTGCCCTCACTTCCATACTGGGGATCGTTTTAAGAGGGGCCTTGGGTCAGAACCAGAGCGCTGAGTGGATTTGCCCTGACCTGACTTGCATACTAATGATCCCTTTAATAGAACCCTGGGGTCAGAATCAGAGCACTGAGGGATTTACCCTAACTTCCATACAGGAGATCTCTTTAAGAGAGCCTGGGGTCAGCACCAGAGCATTTGAAGGCAATTGCCCTGACTTCCATACCAGGGATCCCTTTAAGAGAGCCTGGGTTCAGAACCAGAATGCTGAGTGGAATTGCCCTAACTTCCATACCGGGGATTCCTTTAAGAGAGGCCTGGCATCAGAACCAGAGTGCTGAGTGGAACGGTCCTAACTTCCATACCGGGGATCCCTTTAAGAGAGGCCTGGCGTCAGAACCAGAGCGCTGAGTTTATTTGCCCTGACTTCCATAACAATGATCCCTTTAATAGAAGCCTGGGGTGAGAATCAGAGCGCTGAGGGATTTACCATAACTTCCATACCGGAGATCCCTTTAAGAGAGGCTTGGGGTCAGTACAGTAGCGTAGCTACTGGGGGGCAGAGGGGGCGGTCGCCCCGGGCCCCGAGCTTTGTAGGGGCCCACGAGCTACGCTACTGTAACTGTATCTGCGTGCACAGTGCGCCCATACAGTTACATTCTGCGGCAGAGCAGGGAGATTCGATCTCCCTACTCTGCCGCCCAGCCGCTATGGGCCCCTGAGAAGGCGGTGGGGGGCCCTTTGCCAGCAGTGGGCCCCCCACCTCACAGCCAGCAATGTCGTCCTGGACTCCTGGGCTTTAATTTCTGTGTGCACAGGACCTGTGATGAGGTCACGGGATGGGCAGAGTCAGGGGGTCACATGATCAGGGGCTTCAGCTGCTTCCGGGCTCTGCTGTGCTGGTTGCCATGGTGCTGGATGAGGTGAAGTAAGTTTCTGTATGGGGTCAGGATTGGTGTATAGGGTGGATGTAGCAGAGCTGTGTGTGTTTGAGGTGTACAGAGCGGAGCCATGTGTGTAGAAGGTGTACAGAGCAGAGATATGCATGTATGAGTTGTACAGAGGAGCAGAGCCGTGTGTGTATGGGGTGAGCAGAGCTGTTTGTGTACGAAGCGGAGCCAAGTGTGTACGGAGTGTACAGAGCAGAGCCGTGTGTGTATGGGGTGTACAGAGCAGAGCCGTGTGTGTACGGGGTGTACAGAGCAGAGCCGTGTGTGTGTGGTGTGTACAGAGTGGAGCCGTGTGTGCAAGGTGTACGGATTTGAGCCGTATGTGTACGAAGTGTATGATGTGGAGCCACATGTGTACGGGGTGTGCGGAGCAGAACCGTGTGTGTACAAGGTGTAAAGAGCGGAGCCAGGTGTGTACAAGGTGTACGGACCGAAGCCGCATGTGTACAGCGTGTACGGAGCAGAGCCGTGTGTGTATAGGGGGTGTGGAGCAGAGCCATGTGTGTATAGGGGGTATCAGGTGCAGTAATAGGGACACATACGGCAGCAGCGGCTCAGCATTGGGGTATCAGATGCAGTAATAGGGACATATACGGCAGCAGAGGCTCAGTATTGGGGTATCAAGTGCAGTAATAGGAACACATACGGCAGCAGCTCTACATTGGCGTATCAGGTGCAGTAATAGGGACAGATGTGGCAGCAGTGGCTCAACATTGGGGTATCAGGTGCAGTAATAAGGATACATACGGCAGCAGCGGCTCAGCATTGGGGTATCAGGTGCAGTAATAGGGACACATATGGCAGCAGCGGCTCAGCATTGGGGTATCAGGTGCAGTAATAGGGACACATACGGCAGCAGAGGCTCAGCATTGGGGTATCAGGTGCAGTAATAGGGACACATACGGCAGCAGCGGCTCAGCATTGGGGTATCAGCAGGATGAGGAGTTTGTGCAGGTTGGGGATACATGGTGATGGGGCTGGAATATGAGAAGTGAAATGTGTCATTGTCATATTTTCTGTAGCAGAGTCCATGTCTGGGCCAGATGGAAAAGATGTGAAAAGTGACCCATTCCATCAGAAAGAACGTCAGCGGTAAGTCACCAACTATACCTGAGCAGTAATCACATATGTTTTGTAGGACTGGTATTTACCACTGATCATATTGCGGTAATATCAATGTTGGTCTTTATATAGGGATTATTTTCATTAACAGTGCAGTCATCTCTTACATCCACTATTACCGAGTCGTAATCAAAGTTACCTAGTTAGGGGCCCACTCAGAAGTTTCGCCCCCCCGATCCGAAACCCTAGCTATGCTTCTGGGTCAGTACCAAAGCGCAGAGTGGATTTGCCCTCACTTCCATACCGGGGATCCCTTTAAGAGGGGTCTTGGGTCAGAACCAGAGCGCTGAGTGGATTTGCCCAAACTTCCATACCAATGATCCCTTTAATAGAGCCCTGGGGTCAGAATCAGAGCACTGAGGGATTTGCCCTAACTTTCATACAGGAGATCCCTTTAAGAGAGCCTGGGGTCAGTACCAGAGCATTTGAAGGCAATTGCCCTGACTTCCATACCGGAGATCCATTTAAAAAAGGTCTGGGGTCAGTACCAAAGCGCAGAGTGGATTTGGCCTAACTTCCATACAGGAGATCCCTTTAAGAGAAACTGGGGTCAGAACCACAGAGCTGAGTGGAACGGTCCTAACTTCCATACCGGAGATCCCTTTAAGAGAGGCCTGGGGTCAAAACCAAATCGCTGGATGGATTTGCTCTGACTTCCATACCAATGATCCCTTTAAGAGGGAAGATGTGCCTATATAATGGAGGATGTGTGATGTGTATATGGGCACAGGAGGGGGGATTCATTTCTGTCATGTGCTCTGTGCTCCTTTCAGGGGGGCAGACAATGGCTGGGAGCTTATGTTCCCAGGGATTCTAGATTTCTCCCACCATGTCAGTGTCTGCTGAGGTGTTGTCAAGTATGAAAACTTGCTCATAGCAACCAATCACAGCTCAGCTTCTTATAACCAGCTCTGGTGAAATGAGAGATGCTTAGTGATTGGTTGCAAGGAAAACTGTTGCTCATAGCAACCAATCATAGCTCAGCTTCTTTTGAACAGCTCTGTTGAAATGAAAGATGCTTCGTGATTGGTTGGTGACACACACACATACACACATTCAGTTTTATATATAGAGATTGAAGATTATATTGAGCCAAGTAGCAAAACATATACTTTCTATATCTTTTTATGTAAAATGTTGAATAGTTTACTCTATCATAACTCTGCTACTGGATTGCTATGAAGCTTGCTTATAAATAGAGTTCACAGTTTGCTGTTAAATCTTAGGATCACCGCACGGCTGAGCAAAACTCCTGCTATGAGCTTCTATAAAGCACTTAGCTGTTTAGAAATAATTAGAAAATGAAATAACTTGCTGCCAAACCAGAAGAAAGAACATATGTCATTTTTGCTTTATCTTATTGTTTAGACCTGCAATCATTAAACATTTGGGTCATGTTTCTCTATTATTTGTGTTGCTTCTGATGAGCTGAGGAATTGCACTTCTTAACCTTGGAGTGTAACCTGTCTAATTGGAATCCACTTCCAGCATTCTGCTCTCTGTGATAATTAACCAGAAGGTGGATGGTTTAATTTAATTTTACTTAGTGTCCTTGACATAAATCATTCTGCAAAAGGAATAATTAAGTCTGTAAATGGACCCACTGCAGATCACTGGCAAATTAGCAAGGTATCATTTGTTAGTGTAACGCACATCTCACTTCTTCTAAAAGGTAATGTGTAAAGTTTTCGCTCCAAGGGAAAAAATCTGTTTAGGATTAAATTCTCTGCTCCAGTTTCACAGCAACATTGTCTTTACACAAAACTATACAATTACACTCGGGTCAGAGGAGAAGCATCTACTCCAACAGATTCATAGAGAAGAGAATGTAGACTTTTCAGAGAAGAATAAAAATAGTTCCACTCATTTGAGATAACTGTTCACGACAATATAGTGTGAGAAGACCCTGTATGGCGGCACACACAATTATATGGGTCCATATTACAGACTATATGACATCTCCATGGTGCATCTTATTTCTTCCCGGAAGCAGCACATTGGGAGCACAAAGCACAGCATAGGAAGGGCTGGCTTTAGGGGCAGGCAGACCAGGCAGCTGCCTAGGGCCCCCACTCCCCCAGGGGCCTCCAGCTGAACTCAGCGCATGTAACTACAACCGAAATGCTTCTGTGTGATGTGCAATATGTTAGCATTTGGGGCCCTATTTTAAACTTTGCCTAGGGCCCCACTTTGCCTAAAACCGGCTCTGAGTACAGGAACAGTATATTGATGAGTGGATCGATTTGCGGGTCTCATGTGTAGCGAACAGGTCAGTGGCAGCTGGCAACTAAATGTTGGACGTCCCTGGCGCAGCATTTGATATGTCTGGGCTGACATGATAATTTTGAGGGTGGAAAATAAAGACCAAAAAAAAATAAAATAATGTAGTTGTATTATTGTGAACACCCTCTTGTAACTGAGGATGTGATTACAGAGTTAGCCTATCACATTTAATTTATGCACCCAGCTGTCATCCTTTAAAGGGCACCTGTCAATATGAAAATTCAATCCGATCTGCAGGCACCATATTATAGAGCAGGGGAGCTGCGCAGATTGGAATATACCGTAGTTTTATGAGAAAACATTCAGTATAACCTGTTTTTTCATTATTTAATCCTCTGCTCTTTCTGTGGGCAGTCCTATCAATGACTGACACTTATCTTTGTATAAGTGAGCACACGCAGCCGTCAGTCACTGTGATGACCACCCACTGGACCAAATATTCCAGAAAGAACAGAGGCTTAAATGATGAAAACACAACTAACAGTGATTTTTTTTCTCTCATAAAACTCCATAAACAGCTTAAGAGACAGCAAAAGGATCTGACTGTAGAAAATCATCAATAAGGAGGAGGGTGCAAGAAAACTCCAAGGCATTAGATATACAATGGACCACGGTGGAAGTAGTCATCAAGAAGTGGCTTATAGTGTCATTACCTAAAACTGGACATCCCTAAAAAATTGATGAACAGAAAAGAATAAAATTATTCTCAAGGGCTGCCAAGAATCCTATTGCAATATTAAAGGAGCTGCAAGAATTTCTGGCAAGTACCGTATTATGAAGATGCACTTTTTCCCTCAAAAAATCTGGAGGGAAATTGGGGGTGCCTGTGCCGATACTAAAGAGAAATGAATATTCACCCCATTCCATGAATATCCATTTCTCTTAAGTATCGGCACACATGACCGCCGACAACAGAAGGAAGGCTCCGGCTGACACTGTGCTTGCTAGAGAGCAATGAATACTCACTGCTTTGCTCGCACACAGTCCTGGCGTGCAGAGCACTTAGTATTCTGTCAGCTGCCCTTTGGCTTGCAAGCAGGACATGACGTCCCTGCTATGCGCTGCTTACAAACATAAAGCAGTTGCTGGCATCGGAACAGGAGATGAGCACAGAAAGGTAAGTTTATTTTTTTTAATGTTTTCTTATGGGGCCATGCATACCTGGATGGGGGTGGGGGCCAATCATATCAGAATAAGGATGGGGCCATGCATACCAGGATGGGGCCAGTCATGCCAGGATAAGGATGGGGCACTGCATACCATGATAGGGATGGGCCATGCATACTAGGATGAGATGGGGCCCTGCATACCAAGATAGGGATGAGGGCGATCATTCCTGTCAGCATAGGGATGAGGGAAACCATTCCTACCAGGATAGGGATGAGGGGGACCATTCCTACCAGGATTGGGATAAGGCGGGCATGCATATCAGGATAGGGATGAAGAGCTATGCACACCAGGATGGGGATGAGGGCCATGCATCCCAGGATAGGGATGAGGGAGCCATGCATAACAGGGTAAGGATGAGGGGGGCCATGCATACCAGGGTAGGGATGAGGGGGGCCATGCATACCAGGATGGGGATGAGGACGACAAGTTTATCAGGATGGGGATGAGGGGTCCATATAGCAGGATAGGGGATATTAAGTACAGAATTGACCACACTTTTACTTCAATTTTTTTTCCCCTAATTTCTTCTTCTGAAACCTAAGTACGTTTTATGGTCCAGTGCATCATATAGTCTGAAAAATGCGGTAAAAGTACAGTATTTCTATGTATTTGTGTACTGCATGTAATAACAATCTCCCATATTCTTCATGTTTTTGGTCTGTAGAGGAGGTTGGCAAGATGAAAACCTTTTCTTTTGAAGAAAAACATAATCCAGTCTATGTTTTGCTAAACCTAAATCAAGTCTGTCAAAAATATGATGGAAATCTTAATTGATTTGATGAGACCATGGGCTAACTTTGTAGCTATAATTCCAAAAGGCACTGTGAATCACCTAAAGAACACCATATCCATAGTAAATCATAATGGAGGAAGCAGTATGCTTTGTGGCTGCAGCTGTAATCGGAGCTTTAGTCAATGTGGGGAAAATTATGAACAGTCCCAAATATCAATCAATTTTGCAACAAAACCTTGAGGTCTGTGGTAAAAAGATGAAGAGAAATTTAATCTTTCAACATGACAACAATACTAAACAAACCTCCAAATAAACAAAAATGGCTTTGCCTAAAGAAGATTAAAGTTTTGGAATGGCCCAACCAGAGCTCAGACCTGAATAAAATGAAAAATAAGGCTGGTTTCACATTACCGCTTTATAGCACTGCACATCGTGTGCTATCAGTCGCTTGCACCCTGCTCCCCTATGTTTAACATGGCGGGCGCATGGTCTAGCGCTTGCACGCGTTCATCAGCATTTTCGTGCTCTGCGCTTTTTCCAGGTGTGCGCCCAGATGCAATAGACGCTACATGTTGCATTTTTTGTTTCGCCCAACCTCGTCAAAAAAGTGCATGCACACGCGTGCGCACGGAATGCGCCAAAAAATCACATTACAGTCTATGGGGTCGCTGACGTGCACTTGATCATGCGTACGCCAGCGCTTTTGTGCGATTTTTGAGTAAACAATGTCTAGACACTGGTTAAACCACCTCCTACACAAAGCAACATTGTTTCTGGGTTGTAGCGATAAAAGAACCTGTTTGCACTGTCGGGACAATACTCTACAGACAGCCTAGAGGAGAGCAGACATCAACACAGAGACAGAATTTTGATCCAAGCTGCAGCAGCAATAATGTGAGTATTCTTAAACCTAATGTCTGCCTGTCCATTAATGTATTATGTACTAATGCCTTTTATTTTTTTTTTATTGCAGCATGTCTTCTGGATCAGAATATACACCATCCCGAGAAGAAGTGGCCCAAGCAGAGTGTGATGTGAGTATCTTCCTTCCCTAGATTTTGAGTAAGTGTAGCTGCTTTCATATACACATGTGTACAATAATTTATGTTCTTTTTCAGACATCTTCGGACACGGCATCAGAGTCAGCAGTGCAGGAGCAGCCACGCCAAGTCCCGGCGGGGAGATGGCAAGTAAGTTTTTTTTTTTCTCCTGCCTCTGTCTTGATTTTCATCTTCAATCTTTCTTCTTCTTCTTTTCTGTATTTTTTCTATCTTTTTCCTTCTCCAATTTTTCCAAGATTGTAATGTTTTTTTTTCCTAGGTTCCACAACAGGATGAAGACATCTATCTTGAAAGCGATGCCCTGATTCGCCTGGTCCAGGAGCATGTCCCGTTGTGAGACAGCCGTGATCCGCAGCATGCGGAAACGACAGTGACCCGGACGCTATGGAATGAGGTGCGCTGATGGATGGCTGGGACCACGCTTGTGCCAGGGTCCGCAAGGGTTTTCGTAAGTATTTCAATGCTCTGTGAAGCTGCAGTCACCTTGGGCATGATTACACAGTTGTGTGGCATGCTGGATATTTTCCAGCATGGTACACACTTGTCACATCATGGCCAAAAGTGAGTGCATTGTGTATTGTATTGATCTGTGGTGCCGCATTGGCTCTTGGGCGTGATAACACATTTGTGTGGCATGCTGGATATTTTCCAGCATAGTACACACTTTTGATATCACGGCCAAAAGTGAGTGCATTGTGTATTGTATTGCTCTGTGTTGCCGCATTGACTATTGGGCGTGATTACACAGTTGTGTGGCATGCTGGATATTTTCCAGCATGGTTCACACTTGTGATATCATGGCCAAAAGTGAGTGTATTGTGTATTGTATTGCTCTGTGTTGCCGCACTGACTATTGGGCATGATAACACAGTTGTGTGGCATGCTAGATATTTTCCAGCATGGTACACACTTGTGATATTATGGCCAAAAGTGAGTGAATTGTGTATTGTAGTACTCTGTGGTGCCGCATTGGCTATTGGGTGTGATAACACAGTTGTGTGGCACGCTGGATATTTTCCAGCATGGTACACACTTGTGATATCATGGCCAAAAGTGAGTGCATTGTGTATTGTATTGCTCTGTGTTGCCATATAGAAGTGGCCGGAGTAAGCCTCCCAGCCCCCCCCCATAGGAGGCATAGGCGGAGGCCAACATGATGGGGGGGTTGGAGGGGTTAACAGGGAGGGGAGTCAGGGGGTATTTAGGTGAGGGTCAGGGGTGTGCCCTCCCTCTGTTCCAGCTCTCCCAGCACCGAAGCAGTCCCACCCCCATCATCCACTTACCGGCCCTGGATCGGCTGCGGGCTTCAGCGATGGGGCAGCCTCCTGGATGGCTGGAGGCACAGGTCGCTGGCCTGTTCCCAGGTACCCCCGGGCAGGCCGATGAGAGAGAGCGCAGATCAAGGTGGGTGAGGCCGCCGGAGCGGCTCTCACCCGACACCGCTCCCCGGGCCTCGCGTTGCCACAGGAGCCCCTCCCGGGACCCTCCAGGTCGCGCGATGCGCAATCCCCCTTTCAGCGCATCGCGGCCTGGGAGGAATCCGCGGGTGCGGCGAGGCCATGCGGCGGTGTCTGGGCCTTCGCCTCGATCCAGAGAGGGGGCGGAGCCAGCGCGCGCCGGGCACCAGGCTTCTCCTGCTCCTTCGGGGGGCCGCGGCATGGACAGGCACGATGTGCGGCCTGCCTCTCCAGCACCGGGGAAGTCGGCCGCCGGCAGAGTGGCGGACTGTCGGTCATCGTTTCCTGCGGGGGGCGCCGCTGCGCGGGTCCCGCAGCAGCGCCTGCCTCTTACATTGGCTCCAGCAGTCCCAGCTCTGGGGAGGCGGCGAGTGCAGCAGGCAGCATGGCGGGGCTGACGCCGGCTGCAGGAAGATCCAGGGGCCGGAGGATGCTGTCGGGCTCCCAGTTGTCCTGGGGGGCCCAGGACGGCCAGGTGCGGCGGGACGGCACACCACCAGGAGCTCCTGGCGGGGGGGTGCCAGGAGACATCTGATTTCGGGGTACCGCAGCCGGGATCTCTCCAGGGGTTCTGGCTTCCCGCCCAGGTCCTCCCTTGGGGGGCCAGCATCACGGCAGCGAGTCCGCTACTGGGAGTCGTGAAGTCCGTGAGGCTTCGGGGGATCCAGGAGTTCCGGCTGGAGGGTACACAGCCCCCTTGCAGCCCGGTGAGAATGCGTCTATGTCCCCTGTTTGTCACCCGTTTTTATCTTCGTCAGTGGTGGAAAGGGGGCCCTTGGCTGAGGCTAGTGGTGTTGGGGTGGGGGCTGGGATGAGCAGTACAGGGTCGGCCGGGGAAGTGTGCGATATGCTTGCGGACGTGCGTAGCGTGCTGTTACGCCTGGAGCGGGGCTTTGTCGGTTCTTCGCCGGTAGCAGCGTGGGTCGGATTGTGGGGTCCGCGGGTCAGTGCGGTCTAGAGTTGGGCCCCCGCTTCAGCGAACTTGGAAGGTTGAGTATGTTGTAATATTTTCGCTGCTGGCTCTGGAGACGTTTAATTTAGACAAAAGCAAAAAGGAGGAAGCAGAGGGGAGAGGGAGGTAAAGTGCAGGTGGTGTTTGATTCCTCAGACGTTTGTGAATTGGCAGCAAGCTTTTGGCGAGCGTTGTTGGGGAACAGGCCCCTGACGATTGCTCGGCGCCTTTTTGTTATCTGGACGATATAGGTGAGGCTTACAGAGTGTATGGTAGTCAGGGTGGCGGAGATATGACGAGCAATTCCGTCAGAGGACGGCTGTTCGTCCGGCTATTCGCTGGGACCAGAAAGATATTGGTTTGTGGATGCGTGTGAGAGCGCACGATAAGTTTGGGAGCTCCTTTCATGGGGGGGATGGAAGCCTCAGCCAGAGGTAAGCACAAGGCTGGTGTTGGCTGGCAGTTTAATGATGGCCAGTGTAAGTTCGGGGCTAATTGTAATTCAAACACCTCTGCTCTAATTGTAATGGAGCCTCACATTGAGAGTCAAAGTGTTTCAAACAAGGGAAGTCTAGAGCTGGGTGCGGGAATTCGCAAGGGGGAGACTCCTGTGAATCTGGAATGGATGGCTCCCTATCTAAATAGGTACCCTGATAGGGAAAGTGCGGGTTTGTTGTATTCAGGTTTTACGGAGGGTTTTCACATTCCGAGTCCTCCGTTTGAAATCTCGTTAGTTTTGAAAAAATTGCGCTCAGCTTTGGAGCATTCTGCAGTCGTTTCTGAGAAACTCATAAAAAAAAAAAGAAAAGAGGTTTTGTTGGGCCGCATGGTGGGCCCTTTCGTTTACAAGCCCCTTCTTTTCAGATTTGGAGGTTTCCCCTTTGGGGGCTGGTTCCGGAGAAGGAGCCGAATAAGTTTCGGCTCATTCAACATTTGGCTTACCAGTGTGGGAGATCGATTAACGATGGTATTGATCCGGAGTTTCGTTTGGTGGTATATTCTTTGCTTGACGAGGTGGCTCGGTGGGTGCTTGAATGTGGTCGTGGTGCCCTTATGGCAAAGACTGATGTCGAATCCACTTTTCGTTTACTACCAGTTCATCCTGACAGCGTGATGCTGCTGGGCTGTTTTTGGGAAGGCGTTTTTTTATAGATAGGTGTTTTACTTATGGGTTGTTCGTTGTCCTGTGCGTATTTCGAGGTGTTAGTTCCTTTCTTGAGTGGGTTGTGTGCGACGTTTCCGGTTTCGACTCGGTATTCATTATTGCACGATTTCCTGTGTGTTTGGCCGGCTGATTCATCGCGTTGTCTCAGGAATTTGAAAGCCATTGAGTGGGTGGCGGATCACTTCGATGTCCCGTTAGCGCCCGGGAAAACGGAGGGTCCTAGCACGTGTTTGCGTTTCCTGGTGATCGTCATCGATACAGTTGGGGAGTTCTGGTTGCCTGAGGACAAGCTGGTGGATTTGTGGTCTGATGTGGTCCGAGCACGTCGCTCGAGTAAAATATCGTGGCGCGATCTTTAGTCGCTGTTGGGGAGCTTGACTTTGCTTGTCGGGTTATGCCGAGGGGTAGGGTTCTTTCGCGTAGGTTGGCTAGCGCTACTGCGGGGATTCGGACTCCCCACCATTTTTTGTTGGGTTGTCGGCGGAGCTTAGGGCCGATTTGCGATCTGGGAGTCCTTTTTGGAAGAGTACATCGGTCGTTTTTTGGTAATGGCGGAGGTGGTAGGTAACGATGCATTGGTATTGTTGCTGGACGCGGCTAGCGGGGTAGATTTTTGGTGCCGATGTCAGGGGCAATGGTGTGCGGCTCCTTGGCCTGACACGTGGGTTTTGGCCGGTCTGGTGTGCAACATCATGTTATTGGAGATTTTTCCGATGCTAGTGGTGGTACGTTTGTGGGGGCGGGATTTCAGGAACCTGCGTGTGCGTTTTTATTGCAACGACGTGGGCGTTGTGAGTGCGATTAATGGTCTTACCGCATCGTCCCCTCCAGTCGTTCGAGTTTTGCAACAATTGGTGCTATTGTGTTTGTTTTTGAATGCACTTGTGACCACGGTGCACGTGCTTGGCGTAAGGAACGGGTTAGCTGACTCTCTCTTGTTCGCAGCGGGATTGTTTTCGTTCTTTGGCTCCGGAAGCAGTGATTGATGGGCTAACTTGTCCGAGGGAGCTGGGGAGGGTGGCTTACGGACTGCAGAGTCGCTGATTGAATTGTCTCTGGCACCTAGAACTTGGGAGGCTTACCGGGCAGTGTGGCGGATGTGGGGTAGAGGTCCTTGCGGCTCGTCAAACTAGTTGGGTCGGGCTTGATCAGGAGGGATTGTTGTTGTCCTGGTTGGGGCGAGGTGCGAGCGAGGGTTGGTCGCGTGCAAAGGTAACGCGCTTGTTAGCAGGTTTGTCTTTTGGTTTTCGGTTGCGCGGGAGCAGTGTTTTGACGTATACAATTCTTGGTCAAACAGGCGGCGAAAGGTTTCCGCCGTTTCAGAGGTGGGGGTGATTTAAGACGGCCTGTATTGTTTAATCTGCTGGAGCAATTGGGTCAGGTTCTTGAGTCGGTCTGTTCGGATCGATGGATGGTTGTGTTGTTTCGCCTGGTCTTCTCGTTTGCATTTTTTGGGGCATTGCGGGTTGGGGAGCTTGTGTCGCCTAATAAATGTCAATGGGTGGCTTGTTAGTCAGGTGTACGGTATTGACCTCACAGGGGGTTGAATTCTGGCTGCGAAGGTCTAAAGCGGTCCAGCCTGGTAGAGGCCGGCGAGTTTTGTTGGGTGGCGTGTCGGGTTCTGTACTGTGCCCAGTTTAGTGTTTGCGTAGTTTTTGGGAGCTTCATCCCAGTTTGAGCGGATCCTTGTTGTGCCACGCAGACGGGGGTAGTTTTCCCGGTATCAGTTGGGCGCGGTTTTTCAAAAATCCCTTTGGTGTTGGGGGATAGATGATTCTCGCTTTGCTTCGGCATCACGTGTTTTGGGTCCCTCTTTAGTACAGCGCATTGGTGGGTGGAGGTCTAATCGGAGCCGTAGTTGTGTTCGGCCTTGATTTGACAAAGGGGGGGTGGTTTGGTTGATAGTGGCCATGGGGTCGAACTGGTGTTGAGTGGATTGGGTACAATTTCTGCTGTATGTTTTTCTGTTAATGTTGTTTTTGCGTGTCAGGTGCTGGACCGCTGCTGGTTTGGATTTTGGTCACTCCTT
Organism: Dendrobates tinctorius; assembly: GCF_039654945.1. Taxonomy (NCBI): domain Eukaryota; kingdom Metazoa; phylum Chordata; class Amphibia; order Anura; family Dendrobatidae; genus Dendrobates; species Dendrobates tinctorius. The sequence continues at coordinate 65,173,007 of NW_027361679.1, forward strand.
CGTATATTGGGGAGCATTGCGAGCCAATGTGAGGAACGAAGGCAGACAGCTGGGGATTCCCAGGACTGTGGTGGTGGTGCGGTGGCTCGGTTTCAGGGGCCTGGTGTGGCGAACGGTGTTGCCAGAAGTCCACGAGTGCGTTCGGTTGGACTGGGCACCAGATGTTCTCATTATTCACGATGGGGGGTAACGATCTGGCGGTTCGGCCTTTTCGGGAGTTGGTCAAGGACATTAAGCAGGATTGCTTATGGTTGTGGTTGATGTATCGGGAGATCACTATTGTGTGGTCTGAGATTGTGCCACGCAGGCGTTTGTGGTCTAGGAGATCATTGGAGAGGTTAATCGGGCCAGGAAAAAGTTAACAGAGCGGTGTCTGTTTCTATTGTTAGAAATGGGGGTGTTGCCGTGCGGCATTTCAATTTGGAAAAGGGCGAGGGTGATTTTGGTTGGTGGACGGGATCCATTTAAATGCGGTGGGTTCCGATATTTGGGCCCTCGCCCTTCAGGATGGTATAGAGAAGGCCGTCGCATGGCAGGTTGGGGGGTCTCGGGTTATTGAGGTGTTCAAGGCCCCCTCGTTGTGGCGGTTTTGGAGGAGGGGGAGTCCTTGAAGTCGGTGGAAATTGTTTTTTGGAGACTCGGTGTGTTGGGTCTCCTCCGTTAAAAGGTATGCTGGTCGTGATCTGGTGAAAGGTGGATGGGGAGTTTCCGTCGGAAGTAGGCGGATCTCCAAGTAGTTCGTGGACAATATCTATTGGTGTGCTGGTGCTCCTGAGCCTGTGGGGTAACGGCTGGGAGCAAATGGAAGGGGGTTGTTCACAGTATTTTGGATTACTTCACCATGATCTTTGTGGCTTCAAGGACTCCTCCTTTCAGTGTTCAAGTCATTGTACTTATGATATTTATGATACAGTGTTTATTGTTGTTTTGTTGGTTTAATAAAAGGCTGCTGTGGCCATAAAAATTCCAAAGAAAATACTTGTGTCCGTGTCTTAGTTGGTGCTGGTGAGGTTTTGGGGTTTTTCCATGGTCACGCGGGGGTAACGGGGAAAGCCAGGATGCTTGGTCTCCCCTGAGGTAAACCACTGGACAATACCAACGTCATGACTATTGGGCGTGATAACACAGTTTTGTGGCATGCTGGATATTTTCCAGCATGGTACACAATTGTGTTATCATGCCAACAGTGAGTGCATTGTGTATTGTATTGCTGTATTATGCCGCATTGACTATTGTCCCTGATGACACTGTTGTGTTTCCTGCTAGATATATTCTAGCATGAAACATAAAGAATCATAGAATCATAGAATCGTAGAGTTGGAAGGGACCTCCTGGGCCATCTGGTCCAACCCCCTGCTCAAAGCAGGATTCGCTAAATCATCCCAGTCAGATGTCTGTCCAGCCTCTGTTTGAAGACTTCCATTGAAGGAGAACTCACCACTTCTCGTGGCAGCCTGTTCCACTCATTGATCACTCTAACTGTCAAAAAGTTTTTTCTAATATCTAATCTGTGTCTCCTCCCATTCAGTTTCATCCCATTGCTTCTAGTCTTTCCTTGTGCAAATGAGAATAAAGTTGATCCTTCTACAATGTGACAGCCCTTTAGATATTTGTATTTGTATTTGTATTTGTAACAGTGTTATCATGGTCAACAGTGTCTGCATTGTGTATTGTATTGCTGTATTGTGCCGTATTGACTATTGTCCCTGACGACACTGTTGTGTTTCCTGCTAGATATATTCTAGCAGGAAACATAATAGTGTTATCATGGTCAACAGTGTCTGCATTGTGTATTGTATTGCTGTAATGTTGTCATGGTTAGGACATGGTTAATGTCCTGGTTTCTCAGGGTTAATTTTGCTGGCCTCTCTTTGGATCTGGGAGGGGTATTTATACTCACTCCAGACTAGGATTCCCTGTCAGCTGTACTGTTATTCTGGCTGTGTGTCTGACCCTTTCAGTTTTTTTTTTCCTCTGAGGGAAAAAAAAAAAGTGTGTTATCCTCATGGATCCCATACAAGCTTTGGCTGTTCAGGTCAAGCACCTGACCCAAATGTTCCATAAACTCAATGTAGAACAGCGCACAATGGCCCATACCAAGCAACAGTTGGTGGTTACTGTGCAGGGGGCTGTCGATGCAGGGGCTACTAGTTCTGGGGTAGAGATGTGCCATTAGCATCCGCCGAATCTCCGGTCAAATTGCCAGACCCTTTCTCAGGAGATAAAATGGAGTTCAGGTCTTTCAGAGAAGGATGCAAGCTTTTTTTTTCTCTAAGGCCCCGCTCCTCCGGGGACAAGTTCCAGAGGGTGGGGGTCATCATTTCTCTACTTTGGGGGGCTCCGCAAGCATGGGCTTTCTCTCTGTCTTACTCTGCTTCTGAACGTATGTCAGTGAACTTGTTCTTTGAGGCTCTGGGGCACATCTATGACGAGCCTGATAGAGTGCGTCTGGCAGAAGATATAGTGATGAGTGTGACACAGGGGAGGCATTCTGCTGAATGGTTCTGCTCAAAGTTTAGACGTTGGTTGTCCAAAGTATCCTGGAATGACACCGCCCTGAGGGGGTTGTTTCGCAGGGGCCTGTCTGACCGTCCGCAGGATGCTCTGGCATTACATCCGCCTCCTGATACCCTGGAGGATGCCATGATGCAGGTGGTCCGTATGGACTGGATACTCCATGCTAGAGGAATGATGCAACAAGAGTCTCCCTTGTACCCCAAATTGTGTGACACTGCACCTGTATCTGAGCCCATGGAGGTTGGGTCAGTCTCGGTTAAGGAGAAAGAGAGAAGGCACCATAGAGACAACCTACTATGCTTTTACTGTGGAGCCTCTGGACATTGGAAAAGGAATTGCCCCTCCTGCCCTTCTTCAGAGAAACCATCAGAGAAACGACTGATTCTGGGCAACAATCGAGGAGGTTGTCCAGACTCCCAGGTACATTTTGTTTCACGTACAAAGATGGTGCTCCAGATTGAATTGGAACTTGCTGGCGGTCCTGTTATGACCACCGTCTTTGTTGACTGTGGTTCCTCCATTATTCTGATCGATGCCTAAGTTGTGACTCTTAATAAGATAGGGACAGTCAGGTTAAAAGACACTGTTAAAATTGTGGCCTTGGATTCATCCCCTTACCTGGGATGGAATTTGCTTTATGTCTGAAATTTTTTCTATGAAAGTGGGTTCCACTCACATAGAAAAGTTAAGTTATTTCATTATGAATAATCTGCCTGCAGGACTGGTATTGGGGATGCCCTGGCTGCAACGCCACAATCCTCTCATTGATTGGGTGAAGGGGGAGATCATCAGATGGGGATGTAATGATAATGGCTTGTGTGGTGACCAGGTTCCTTTGGTCAATCCGATAAAATCTGTATCTGTGTCGTCTTTCGGTCTGGAGGGTATTCCGGAGTACCTGAGAGACTTTCAAGACGTGTTTTCCAAAAGTGAGGCTGAGGCGCTCCCACCACATAGACCATATGATTGTGCTATCGATTTAATACCTGGAGCAAAATTACCCAAGGCTCGTTTATTTAATTTGTCCGGGCCTGAGCGCCAAGCTATGAAAGAGTACATCAAAGAGAGCCTTCGCAAGGGGCATATTCGGCTATATCGGTCTCACCCGTGGCAGCGGGGTTTTTCTTTGTAAAGAAAAAAGATGGTGGGTTGCGACCGTGCCTCGACTTTCGGGAACTGAACAAAACTACTGTTAAGAACACATACTGTTATGAATGGGTCACCGAGGAGGAAAAAGCAAAACAAGCTAAGCCTCAGAAAACCAGAGTGGTTGGTAACTATGCAGATTGCAGATCCCTGATCTTACCACACAACTAGCAGTAGCCGTGGAGCGTGCCTACGATGAACCTAGACGCCTCATCACGGCTGGAGGACTACATAAGCCTAAAGCAAGAAAAGGGAAAACCAACTGCCCCAGAGCAGACCCCAAAGGAATAGATAGCCCCCACACATGTATTGACGGTGAAACAAGATGAAGGCACAAACACAGGCAGGAAAATAGGCTGAGCAAATGATGCCGCCCAAACTAACTAGACAGGAAAGGAAAGAGAAGACTGTCTGCAACCTGCAAAAAACTCTACAAAAAATAATGTCCAACACTTCTGATAGCAAAATTAACCCTGAAGTCAGTAGACTTCTCCCACTATATCAGTACTCTGAAATATTCTGAGACAGTGCAAAAAGAGACCGAACTAGTAAGGGACAAAAAGCCAATTGGCAAAATACTGATAAATAAGAGTGGAAATTCAGCTCAACCTCCAGCCGGGGCTGGCAGACCACACAAAAAACTGAGTAGACCAACAAAATCAAGTGTGAACATTAGCAGAAAAACTTAGCTTTAGATGACTGGAACAGAGCTGAAAACCAAGAGCTGACAAGCCAGAAGGAATCACCAGCAACTGAATAGGGCGTCGGCTGTCTTAAATCCAATCTGAGAATCCTGAGATCCAATCGTCATCCTCATTCTCAGGTGGCAGATCTCCACCGATCAAACCAGCCGCACCACCTCCTGTCACCACCAGAGGGAGTCCAGAAGGGGAACTCACAACTGGTGAACCAGAGAATGAACTCACAACAGTACCCCCCCTTGAGGAGGGGTCACCGAACCCTCATCCACGCTACCAGGCCGATCAGGATGGGCCCGGTGAAAAGCACGAACCAATCTATTGACATGAATATCGGAGGCAGAGACCAAAGAATTATCCTCCTGACCATAACCCTTCCATTTGACCAAATACTGGAGTCTCCATCTAACCAAACGAGAATCCAATATTTTCTCTACCTCATATTCCACATTGCCTTCGACCAACACAGGGTCAGGAGGTGCTGCCATAGGAACCACTGGCTCAACAAACCTCTTCAACAGAGATTTGTGAAATACGTTATGGATCTTGAACGTAACTGGAAGAGCCAATCGAAGCGAAACAGGATTAAGAATTTCCAAAATCTTATAAGGACCAATAAATCTTGGCTTAAATTTAGGAGATGTAACCTTCATAGGAATATTCTTAGACGACAACCAAACCATATCACCCACTTTAAACCGGGGACCAATGGTCCTATGCTGGTTGGAAAATTGCTGGGCCTTTTCCTGAGAGAGTGACAACTTATCCTCCACTTGGTCCCATATCTGCTGCATTCTCTTAACCACAGTATCCACACCTGGGCAGGACGAAGATTCCACTTGCCCTGAAGAGAATCGAGGATGAAACCCAAAATCACAGAAAAAGGGTGACATCAAAGTGGCAGAACTAGCTCTGTTGTTCAGTGCGAATTTGGCCAAGGGCAAAAATGAGACCCAATCATCCTGATCAGCAGATATACAGTGGGGAAAAAAAGTATTTAGTCAGTCAGCAATAGTGCAAGTTCCACCACTTAAAAAGATGAGAGGCGTCTGTAATTTACATCATAGGTAGACCTCAACTATGGGAGACAAACTGAGAAAAAAAATCCAGAAAATCACATTGTCTGTTTTGTTTTCATTTTATTTGCAAGAACTATCTTTTCTGGGTATAATTGTGTCCGGGGAGGGATTCCGTATGGATCCAGGGAAGGTTCAGGCCATTACCGATTGGGTGCAGCCTCATGACCAGAAGGGGTTGCAGCGATTTATGGGCTTCGCTAACTATTATAGGAAGTTCATTAAAGGGTTCTTGCAGGTGGTGAAACCCTTGATGGACCTCTCTCTTAAAGGGGCAGATGTAAAAAATTGGTCCGTGGCCGCAAAAGATTCCTTCCTTACATTAAAGAAGTGTTTTACCCAGCTCATGTGTTGGTACAACCCGATTCGTCAAGATCTTTTATCATCAAGGTCGACGCTTCGGAGGTGGGGGTGGGGGCAGTATTGTCACAGGGCCCCTCTATCCTGACTAACCTAAAACCCTGTGCTTTTTTCTCTAAGAAGTTCTCTTCGGCCGAGAGAAACTATGATGTCGGTAACAGGGAATTGTTAGCGGTTAAATTGGCCTTCGAAGAATGGAGGCATTTTTTGGAGGGGGCCGCTCATCCCATTACGGTCATCATTGATCATAAAAACCTGGCGTATATCGAGTCTGCTAAGAGACTGACCCCCAGACAGGCTCGGTGGGCACGTTTTTACCATCACGTTCCGACCAGGGTCTAAAAATGTAAAGGCGGATGCCTTATCCCAAAGTTTTGACTCTGTGTCCCCTCCAGAACCTCCTTCCTCCATTCTTCAACCGGGAGTGGTTGCAGCCGAAATCTCCTCTGAGTTACACAAAGAGATTTTGGAAGAACAAGCACAAGCTCCCAGGAATAAACCCCCAGGTAAATTGTTTGTACCCGAACAATTCCGTCTCACACTCCTTCAAGAATTTCATGATTCTGTGTTAAGTGCACACCCTGGTATTGCAGCTACCCAGGGGGCAGTAGCTAGGGGTTTTTGGTGGCCCTCTATGGGTACTGATATAAAAAGGTCTGTAAATACTTGGGGGGTGTGCGCTCGCTCTTAAAGCTCTCAGGTCCGGCCGGCCAGGGAATTGGTGCCTTTGCCAATTCCGGATAAACCATGGACACACCTGTTCATAGACTTTACCACTAATCTTCCATTCCATCTTCCAAGGGCAACTCAGTGGTATGGGTAGTGGTTGATAGATTTTCAAAGCAAGCCCACTTTGTGCCATTACCTGCGTTACCATCTGCTGAAACCTTGGCCCGCTTGTTTATACAGCACATTGTTCGGTTGCATGGAGTACCTGTGAACGTGGTGTCGGACAGGGGTGTGCAATTTGTGGCCAGGTTTTGGAGAGCATTTTGTATGAAGTTGGGAGTCACGTTGTCATTCTCCTCTGCCTATCACTCAGAATCCAACGGACAGACTGATCGCACCAACCAGTCTTTGGAGCAGATTCTGAGGTGCCTGGCCTCCTCCAGACAGGAAGACTGGTTTGAGGTATTACCCATGGCAGAATTTGCACTTAACTGTTGTATTAATCAGTCTACCAGAAAGTCTCCCTTTCAGGTCAATTATGGGTTTGTTCCGCAGTTTGGGGAATTTTCCTGTATGGATTCGGATTGCCCTTGTGCCGAGGGGTTGGTAGAACAGTTAAAAACCCTCTGGAGAGAGGTGCGGGGAACATCTCCAAAGCCCAGAAGAGGTACAAACATTTTGCAGACAGGGGGAGGGGGTTGGGTCCTGCGTTAACTGTGGGGGAAAAAGTCCGGTTGTCCATCCGTAACATCAAACTGAAGATAACCTCTATGAAGTTGGGCCCCAAATTTATTGGCTCATACAAGATTGTAGAGGTGATCAACTCGGTGGCATACAGATTACAGTTGCCCACCTCCTTCAAAATATCTAACGTCATCCACAGGTCCCTATTAAAGCCTGTGGGGACAGTTAGAGAAGATCCCTCATCCGTGGCTCCACCAGTATTGGTAGAGGGTCAACTGGAGTACGAGGTAGGGCACATCATTGATTCACGGTGGGTGTGCCGGAGACTTCAATATCTTATTTATTGGAAGGGATATTCCGTTGAGGATCGGTCATGGTTTCCAGCCAGTTTGGTGCACGCTGATCGACTGGTGCGGCCTTTTCATGCCAGATACCCTGAGAAACCTGGGGGTCCAGTGGCCCCCCATTAAGAGGGGGGTACAGTCATGGTTAGGACATGGTTAATTTCCTAGTTTCTCAGGGTTAATTTTGCTGGCCTCCCTTTGGATCTGGGAGGGGTATTTATACTCACTCCAGACTAGGATTCCCTGTCAGCTATACTTTTATTCTGGCTGTGTGTCTGACCCCCTGGTGTGCGTGTACACTGCATTGCTTGTTTGATTCCCATGTATGACCCGGTCTGTTCCCTCACGCTGTTCTCTGTCTCACGTTTTGGTATTATTGTCTTCATGGTTCTGACCTCCTGGCTTGGCTATTGTTACTCCATTACCGTTTTCCCCTATTGTACCATCCATTCTGGTTTTCTGATCTATTGCTACATCCTGACTATCCGCTCTGTCTAAACCCTTTGGTACTGTCCTACTATCTCGTGCTTTGACCCCGGCTTGATCTGGTTTCCATCTCCCTGTCTATGCCCCTTCGTAACTTGTCCCGTAGTTACCTTTCTAGAAGTTTCCCTGCAGCTCCTAGCTCTGTGGAGCTTAGGCCACACCCCCAGCAGTCACGTGCTTTAGGTCCTGATAGTCTGAAGCACGCATCATCAAGGCTGCTGGCTCCACAGTTATTTTTGAGCACTGTTTTTGTACTCAGGACACGCGCACTGGCTCAGTGCTCAAGTGCAGTGCGGTGTTCCTGACAAGTGTGCCACATTGACTATTGTCCCTGATGACAGTGGTGTGTTTCCTGCTAGATATATTCTAGCAGGAAACACAATTGTGTTATAATGGCCAACAATCCTTGCGTTGTCCATTGAATTGTTTTGTGATGATGCATTGAATGTTTGCCACCTTCACTCCGGTGTGTGATAATACAGATTTTGCATTGTTTAATTTTTTTTCCTTTGTTTTTCCCACAGTGAACAAAGTCAGAACCCGTTGGCACTCGATGAAGGACCGCTTCAACAGGGATGTTCGTGCTGAGGGACAGGTTCGCAGTGGTTCAGCGGCAAGGACTTTTTAAAGTCCTTATTATCAGAAGGTTTTTTTTGGGGATTATCAATCAAAAACAGTGTGATTTTTTTCAGCCTGATTACATACAAACACCATTGTTTCATGCATTACCTAAAACACATAAGTCCATTTTCCACCCCCACCACGCCCAATAGTGTCAGGTATTAACTCGTTGACTGAGCATCTTGGCGAGTGGTTAGATGACAGGTTAAAACCAATTTCGTACCGATCACCTAGTTATATCAGGGACTCCAAGCATGTTTTGAATCTGGTACATAATCTTGAATGGTCTGAGAATTATCAATGGCTGACATGTGACATTGCATCCCTATATTCCTCAATTCCTCACAGTTTGGCTCTTATGGCTTTAAGAGACCAACTTGACAAATTTTCTTGCTATACCCCAGATCACCAGGATTTTATCATCAGTGTTACAAATTTTCTTTTGAAAAATAATTATTTTATGTTTCTTAAGAAATTTTATTTACAGATTCAAGGTTGTGCAATGGGGGCCAAATTTAGCCCCTCCCTGGCTATTACTTTTATGAATTGGTTTGAACAACAGTATATATATATAGTGATTTAAATCCTTTTTTGGATAGCATCTATATTTATACACGTTATATTGATGATGTCCTGGTGATCTGGAGGGGTGACAAAATTGAAATTAGTGCATTTATTGCATATCTTAATAACAATCCCTGCAATATGACTTTCGGTTTTGAACAAAATCCACACACTATTTCCTTTTTGGATCTTCAACTCACGGGTAATTCCCATGAGAAAAGTATCAGCTGTGGTCTATATAGGAAACCAGTGTGAGGAAATTCCCTCTTACATTCAGCAAGCAATCATCCGAAGCATATTATTAATAATATCCCCACTGGAGAATATATTAGAGCTAAACGCTGCTGTACAACAGAGGCTTTATATTCTGCTGAATGCCAAATTATTGATAAACGTTTTTTATGAAGAGGATATAAAAAACCAATATTGGAGAATGTCAAGAGAAAAACTAATATGTGGAGTAGGGAGGATTATTTAAGGGATAGTGTACACACACAGAATTTGCATATTTCTCCGGTTCCTGAAATAGTTTTTTCTACTACATACAGTAATCAATTTAACAAGATAGTGGCAATTTTAAAGAAGTACCTTCCCATTCTAAATGCTGACCCCACTATACAGAACATTTTTTCAAAGGGTGTTAAATTTGTATCAAAATGTGGGGTTACTATTGGCAACTATCTTTCACCCAGTGATCACTCGTCTAATAGGATTTTTCATAGGGAAGCCCAATCCACATGGCTTGCCACGCTCGGCTCATATCGTTGTGGCCATAAAACATGTGGTGCCTGCAAATATATGGTTAATTCCAAAAATTTTTCTTTATTTCAGACAAATAAGACCTATGATATAAACTTCTCATGAATTGTAGTAGTACTAATTTGGTGTACCTCATTTGCTGCGAACAATGCCGTCTGCAGTACGTGGAATACACCACGCGTTCGCTTCGTAAACGTTTATCGGAGCATATTTATGATGCCCAAAATTGTACCACACGTACTCCCTCGGGTGCATCTCGACATGTTTTGCAAATGCATGAGGGTGATGTATCTAATTTAAAAGTTATGGATATTGATAAACCAAATTTAAAATTCAGAGGAGGTAACATAATATATGAATTACGTAAATGTGAGGCGAAATGGATTCTGTGTTTGCAGACAAGAATGCCTGGCGGCTTAAATCTGAAAAATGATCTAAGTTTTTTATATTGAAAGAAAAGGGGAATAGAATTGAAAACGCATGAGACCCATGCGTTTTTTTTTTCTTCTCATGCGTTTTCAATTCGGTTTATAATATATACTGGGTTGATTGCCTTTATAAGTAGATGGTTTGATGGTACTTTTTGCAAGCATATGATTCTTTGAGTATATTAGCGGTTCACATTGAGTTAATTCATCAGGTTCATACTGATTTGTCTTCAGTTCCTAGCAAAGGATATATGGTTGGGAATTTTTAGTATGTGGTCATTATGAGTAAGACTCTGTTGAGTCGAAACGCGTAAATGCCTGTCTTCACCATGGTTTTTTAACCTGTATCCCGCTTTTGGATTTTTATGAAGATTTCTCAATAAGATTTCTATTTTTATGTAAGAAGATGTGCTGGAATATTTGGATTTTTGCAACAAACACTCAGTCTGCATCCGCAATGACCATGAGTACTGTAGAAAAGTACTTTTTTGTAGTTGTAGTACTCCGAGCCTGTTCTTTTGGGTTTGATTATCCGTATGTGTTTCCCATCCACCGCTCCCAAACAGTTGGGGAAATTGCAGACTGTCCAGAATTTTTCTGCTATATCCATCCACTTTTCGGAGGTGGGCAGGGGCATAAATTCTGGACAGAGAACGTTCCACAAAGCACGGCAGGTGTCTGCAACAATTCCCGACAAGGTGGATATTCCAATCCGGTACTGGAAGTGGAGTGAAGAGAGGCTCTCTCCAGTAGCCAGGAATCTGTGAAAAAGAGAAAGAACAAAAATTAATATTTATGTATATGGTTTTTTAAAGCATAAAAAACGGGCATAAAAATAATTCTGCAGCCTCTTGTTTAGTACATGGTAGAACAATAATTCTGCCAGCTTTGGAATAGTACTTGTCAGAACAAAGAAAATTATGCAGGCATTGGTTTTGCAATATACGTACCGTAATGTGACCAGGAGCCGTTCCTCAGGAGGAATCACATGACGGAGCTGTGTGTCCTGTCTCCAGATGGATTGTTGAACAGGAGCAAGTAAATCCCTGAAGCTTTGTTGGGACATCCGGGTATAGTCATTAAATTTCTCCGGGTTTGCCTGGAGCTCGCTGTAGAGGGTGTGGTACACTCCACGGCTCTCCCGGAGTTCAATAATCGGATGTATCCACAAACGCCCTCGCTGCCATCTTCGCTGTCTCTCTCTCCCTTTGTTGATGGCAAGCAAATGCTCATGCAGTTCAGATCCATGTTGACAAGAGAAAAAGCAAGCAAATGTGAAGAATTCGGCTGTAAACAGGGTCTATATAAAGAATTCCCATAACACACGCCCACTGATGTCCCATTGGTGAAGTCTGTTGCAAAAATTTTTCAAGGATTTTTCTCCTGTGAAATGTGACACCTAGGACAACCCATGTGCATAAAAAACGCAAACGCATAGAATAACGCTTGAAATCGCATACAAACGCTGTTTTTTTGTCGTCATGCGCACGCTGATGCGACAAAATATCACAGCGTTTACAAGCATTTGCAAGTGTTTTTTATATGCGTTTTATGTGCGCTCGAAATGCTGTGCAAAACGGCACAAATGTGAACTTAGCCTTAGTGAGTGGATGTGAAAAGGGCAGTCCACAGGAGATGTCCTCACAATCAGATTTTGAGCTACTGCAAGGAACAGTGGGCAAAGATTCCCAATTCTTTATGTGCCTACCGAAAAAGACTGAATGCTGACATAAATTCAATGGGTAGCTCAACACAGTTAAAGTTAAAAGGTGGACATATTTATGCAACACGTTATTTTAATTCTTTATTTTTCTTTTTTCACCTAAAAAGATTCCAGTTTATTTTTCAATTGAATTGTACAGATTATTGGTGACATTAAAGGTGGAAAAAGTTCTGGAACTATTCTTTTTAGTATGTCTTTTTTTAAATGACAAAAACCTTGTATTTTAAAGTGTACACGAGGACTTTGTATATCCATTGTACAACTGCATGTGTACATATATATACAATGGGGGAAGTAAGAATTTGATCCCTTGCTGATTTTGTAGGTTTACCCACTGACATGAAGACATGAACAGTCTAAAATTTTAAGGGTAGGTTAATTTTAACATTGAGAGACAGAATATCAAAAATAAAATCCAGAAAATCACATTGTATACATTTTTCGTATTTTTCGCTTTATAAGACGCACCTGATTATAAGAAGCACCCCTAAATTTGGTGAAGAAAAACAGAATTTTTTTTTTATGTTAAATGGAGGTGTGTCTTATAATGCCAGTGTCCGTCTTTTAAATCATATATATATCTGTCCCTCATCCTGGTATCTATATAACCCCCATCCTTGTACATGGCCCCCTTGTGCTGGCGCTCCCCCATCAAATCCTGGATATGTCCCCCCGGTCACTATATGCTCCTCTGCTGATGCTGACATGCACATGGCCCCCGTCCCTATATTCCCCCCTGCTGGCATGCACACAGCCCCATCCCTATATTTTTCCCTGCTGGCATGCACACAGCCCCCCGTCCCTATATCTCCCCTTCTGGCATGCACATCCCCCCATCCCTATATCCCCCCACGGCATGCATACGGCCCCCCTATCCCTATATCCTCCCTGCTGGCATGCACATGGCCCCCCCATCCCTTTATCCCACCTGCTGGCATGCACACAGCCCCCCGTCCCTATATCCCCCCTGCTGACATGCACACCACCCCCACGTCCCTATATCTCCCCCTGCTGGTATGCATATGGCCCCCGTACCTATATCCCCCTGCTGGTATGCACACGGCCCCCCATCCCTACAGTATATTCCCCCTGCTGGCATGCACACAACCCCCCCATCCCTATATTCCCCCTGCTGGCATGCCCACGGCTCCCCCATCCCTATATTCCCCCCTGCTGGCATGGACATGGCTCCCCATCCCTATATTCCCCACTGCTGGCATGAACATGGCTCCCCATCCCTATATTCCCCACTGCTGGCATGGACACGGCTCCCCCATCCCTATATTCCCCCCTGCTGGCATGGACACGGCCCCCCCATCCCTATATTCCCCCCTGCTGGCATGGACACGGCCCCCCGTCCCTATATTCCCCTCTGCTGGCATGGACACTGCCGTCCCCATCCCTTTATTCCCCTCTGCTGGCATGAACATGGCCGTCCCCGTCCCTATATTCCCCACTGCTGGCAAGCACATGATAAAATAACAAACAGTTAACTCACCTTCCGATGATGGTTCCGTGCTCCCAGCTCCCTCACGGCTCTTTCTGTGCCTGTGCTGACATCCAGGAGCTGCTCATACAGGCATTTCATTGTAGCTTCAGGACCTTCCATCACATGACCGCAGTGCTGCACACTGGGAGTCACGCTACCCCAGGTCCTATTGGCACAGACACAGGAAGAGCCAGGGGGAGCTGGGAGCATGAAGCCATCATCAAAAGGTGACTATAGTGACAGGGCAGTGGGGGGAGAGTGCAGGCACATGCAATATGCTCTGCTCCCCTGTCCACCAACTCGGCGCGGCTTCAGCACCGAGGTGATGGACAGTGGGTGCAGTGAATATTGCATGAGCCTAATGAGCAGGAGCACTGACCATCCGCTGTCTCTGCAGCCCACAACCAGCCCACCCCAGCCCCCTGACACCATGCCAGAGCCATCCCCCCTCCTCTACAGCACCCATTCGGATTATAAGATGCCCCCCACTTTCCCCCAAAATTTGTGGGAACAAAAGTGCTTCTTATAATCCGAAAAATACGGTATACATTTATTTGAATTTCGATGTGAGAAATAAGTATTTGATTCCTCTGGCAAACAAGACTTAATACTTGGTGACAAAACCCTTGTTGGCAAGCACAGCAGTCAGACTTTTTTGTAGATGATGATGAGGTTTGCGCACATGTCAGGAGGAATTTTGGTGCACTCCTCTTTGCAGATCATCTCTAAATTATTAAGATTTTGAGGCTTTCGCTTGGCAACTCAGAGCTTCATCTCCCTCCATAAATTTTCTATGGGATTAAGGTCTGGAGACTGGCTAGACCACTCCATGACCTTAATGTGCTTCATTTTGAGCTATTTCTTTGTTTGCTTGGCTGTATGTCTTGGGTCACTGTCTTGTTGGAAGATCCAACCATGACCCATTTTACTGTCCTGGTGGAGGTAAGGAGGTTGTCACTCAGGATTTTATGGTACATGGTTCCATCCATTCTCCCATTGATGTGGTGAAGTAGTCCTGTGCTCTTAACAGAGAAACATCCCCAAAGCATAATGTTTCTACCTCCATGCTTGACAATGAGGATGTGTTCTTTGGGTCATAGGTAGCATTTCTCTTCCTCGAAACATGGCAAGATGAGTTAATGAAAACAAGATCAATTTTTGTCTCATCTGACCACAGCACCTTCTCCCTATCACTCACAGAATTATCCAGGTTCATTGGCAAACTTCAGATGGACCTGCACCTGCACTGCAGGATTTTAAACCTTTACGGCGTAATTTATTACCAATGGTTTTCTTGGTGACTGTGGTCAGGAGTCTTTTATAAAGGTGACTATGTAAGACAGCTGACTTTAATGCAGGTAATGAGCTGTAGGAGCCAGAACTCTCAATGGTTGGTAGGAGATCAAATACTTATTTCTCACTGTAAAATGCAAATACATGTATATAATTTATACAATGTGATTTTCTGGATGTTATTTTTGATATCTAATCTCTTAAAGTTAACCTACCCTAAGTGTCACGATCCATTTTTGGATCTGTGTCAGAGTCTGGACTCTGTTATATAAACCTTTTTCCTTTCTGGCCCTCGGGGGTTAATATAGGTTTTTGCCCACGGTGGGCGCTGGTGTTACTACATGTTTAGTCAGTCAGCAGGTGTGACCACTCCCTCCTTCCTATAAAGGGTCATCAGGTGCTGTAACTCACTGTTGGTGATATTATTCATTTGGAGACTAACCAAGCTGGACTCAGGAGCAGGCTGTGTTGCAGTGGAGCTTCAGCTATCCCCTTGTTCTGGTGCCTTACTCTGCTGCTCAGAGCATTAGCAGCAGAGAGAATCTAAGTCTTGGTTTTCAGTTTATTTTACCCTTAGCTGTCTGTCGTATCTTTCCTTGTTTGTTATTTGGTGCAGTACACATTTTTCCTGTCTCACTTCCTGGGGAGGGGGTTGGGGGTTTAGCTCAGGGCTAAACAAGAGATAGGGAGAGGTCAGGGACTTGGGCCTCACTACCATCAAGTGCACCCCCAAGTTAAGGAGAGTCAGTGCACTCCCTTAGCCTGAGGGGCAGTTCAGGGGCCCAGGTTCCATGTCTCCTGTTTTACCCCTACTGCCCGGTGACACTAAGTGGGCAAACTTACAAAATCAGCAATGGAATATATATGCAGATGTTCCTGTATACAATTCCCGCTACTTGGTTGTGGTGTTCAGTATATGCTGTTCCTGCTTGCATTTTGCATCCTGCCACTATGTGTTGGACTGTTTCTGAGGTTTGTTTGCATAGCCTGCACTACTTAGCGCTTGCTTTTGTGCTGCTATGATTAGTGCCTCCGTGCTGTCTCGGAGTCCAGCTTTTTCCAGCCATTGGCAGGATTTCTCCATATCAGCCACCTCCATTATCTGTCGATGGTACATCCCATGCAGCAGCTTGTCTTGCCTATCGCTTCATGTTCCTATTCTTCCTTCCAGATCTGTTGTTGTTGCTGCCTTAGGCAGTCTCTCAGCATCTCATCTTTTGGTGCCATTTTTCTGATGTATTCCTGGATACTCCTTGTTCTATCCGTGATGGTGGCTTGGATGCTTATTAAGCATCGACTGCCCTTCTTTCTGTTGGTATACAATTTTTGGGTGTTAGACTTAGGGTGGAGACTTCCATGCATTGTGAGGAGATTTCATTTCTTCACATCTGCAGCTTCTATTTCTTCTTTTGGCCAGCACACTATGACAGCAGGGTGTCTGATAACTGGCAGGTCATATGTATTGATGGCACTGACTTTATTCTTCCCCTTTAGCTGGCTCTTCAGGACCTGTGTTACACTTTGATGGTATTTGGATGTTGCTGCTTTACTTGCCTGCTAATCATAGTTACCTTATCCCTGTGGGATGCCAAGCTACTTGAAGCATGTCTGTACATCTGCTATGTTCCCTGCTGGTAATTCCACTCCAGCAGTCTTGACTACCTTGCCTCTCTTTATTACCAACCGGCCGCACTTCTCCAGTCTGAAGGACATCCCAGTGTCTTCACTGTAGATCCTTGTAAGGTGGATCAGTGAATTGATGTCTCTTTCGTTTTTCACATACAGCTTGATGTCCATGTAGAGGAGATGACTGATGGTGCTTCCATTCTTGAACTTGTAACCATAGCCAGACTCTGTAATCTGACTGAGGGGTGTTCAAGCCTATGCAGAACAGCAATGGGGACAGTGCATCACCTTGGTATATGCCGAATTTGATGGTCACTTGTGCTAGTTGTCTTGCGTTGACTTCCTATGTTGTTCTTCAAAGCCCAATTGAGTTTCTGAGAAAGGTTCTTAATTTCCTGTTGACACTGTGGAGAGCCAAGCATTCACAGATCCATGTTTGTGGCATTGTGCCATAGGCTTTCCTGTAGTCAATTCAGGCTGTACTGAGATTGGTCAGAAGGTCGGAAGCAGCCATGTTTCTTTTTCTCTAAGACCTTCACACCGGCGGAGAGGAATTATTCCATCGGGGACAGGGAGTTGCTAGCAATGAAGTTAGCCTTCTTGGAGTGGAGACACCTCCTGGAGGAGGTTCAGTACCCTTTCCAGGTATTCACCGACCACAAGAACTTGGTGTATTTGCAAACAGTCCAGCGGTTGAATTCTTGCCAGACCAGATGGTCCTTGGTCCTTATTCTTCTCTCGGTTCCATTTCACCCTCCATTTCCTCTCTGGAGAGAAGAATATCTGAGCCGATGCTCTCTCCCACTCCATGGTGTCATCAGAGGAGGAGAAGCCTTGGCTGATCATCCCACCTGAGAGTCTGAGGACCGTGGCTCCGTTCACCCTCGAGTCAGTGCTTCCGGGCAAGACTTTTGTCCCTGCCCGTCTGTGACAGGAGGTCCTCTCTTGGGCTCACTCATCCAGGGTGGTTGGACATTTTGGAACAAAACGGACCTCTGAGCTTCTGGTGAGGATGTTCTGGTGGCCGCATATGTCCCGTGACGTCAGAGACTATATTCGGGCGTGCATCTCTTGCGCCCAGAATAGGTCTCCTCGGCAACGGCCCACTGGGCTACTTTACCCCCTGCCAGTGGCGGACAGGCCCTAGGAAATGGTCAGCATGGACTTTGTGGTGGAACTGCCCAAGTCCAGTGGCAGCATGGTCATTTGGGTTGTCACCGACCATTTCTCTAAGATGGTGCACCTGGTGCCTCTCTCTCGGCTACCTTCTGCACAGGGCCTGGCAATGTTGTTCATCAAGCATGTCTTCCGCCTACACGGCATGCCGGACAAGATTGTCAGTGACCATGATCCCCAGTTCGCGTCTCGGTTATGGAGAGAGCTCTGTCGCTTGCTTAGCATTGAGCTGAATCTCTCCTCGGCCTATCACTCTGAGACGAACGGGTTGGTAAAGAGGGCCAACCAGACCCTGGTCACATACCTATGACATTTTGTCTAGGTCAGACAGGATGACTGGCCATCCTTGCTGCCGCGGGCGGAGTTTGCCTTGAACAACGCTGTGGCCAATTCCACCGGCCAGACCCCATTCCTCCTTAATTACAGCCAGCATCCGCACATCCCTGTGCCCATGCCTGAGTCATCAACCGACTATAGGGTGGCACACTGGGCGGTGGAGGCATGTGACAGTTGGGACCGCACTCAGGATGCCATCAGGGCCTCCAAGGAGAGAATGAGGGTCTCCGCTGATGCACTCTGGCGCCCCGCTCTGACCTTTGCTCCTGGCGACTTGGTGTGGCTCTCCACTCGTAGCATCAGGCTGTAGGTTGAGTCCACTAAGTTCGCGCCTCACTACATAGGTCCCTTCAAAGTCATTGAGCAAGTCAACCCTGTGGTCTACCGTATGGCCCTTCCTCCATGCCTAGGTATTACAGACACCTTCCATGTATCCCTCCTTAAGCCCATCCACATATGTCCCAGTTTTCCAAGTCATCTGCTGGGACATCGGGTTTGTCCTCGGACAAGTATGAGGTAAATGACATCATGGGGTGCAAGGTGGTACGTGGCAAAAGGTATCTGGTGAACTGGAAGGGTCATGGCCCAAAGGATAGGACCTGGGAGCCTGTGGAGAATGTCCATGCTCCTCTGCTCATTGTGGCCTTTGAGCGTGGTGAGGCTCAGGGGGGAGGGGGCCCTAGGAGGGGGGTAATGTTAGGCATCAGATTTTTCCCTCTGCACAGGAGGAATCCCGAGCCTTGCCTTCTGTGGTCTCCCATTCAGTCCCGACTGCAGAGGAGCCTGCTCAGCAAAGGCGTCAATCCCGGCGTCTGCTCAAGCTAGTGCTGTCGGGTTGGTTGCTGCTGCCATCCCTGGTTCAGCTATGGCAGCCTGCACTAGCCAGCGGCGAGAAGCTCCTGGGACTAAGTCCCTCTTTCGCTCCACTGAGCATGCCCATGGCTCAACCTCTCATTGGAGGTCAGGGGTCACATGCTCAGGTCCCGTGCCTGTTCCGATTGGACCATCAGGAAGGTCCCGGAAGGATGCTGCTATAAAAGGTTTGCATGGCCGCTCGGCCATGCGCTAGTATAGACTATTATGGCTAAGTGTGTGTGTGATGATGGATGCTTGTGACAGGTGACGGACTCATTATGACTCTCTCCCTTAGTTGTGCATGATAGGGTTTGTAGAGTCAGAGTCAGCGCCGAGTTGTAGCACTGCCTAAAGCTCCATTGCTCCTCACATATGTTAGTGTCAGAGTGTGCCATTCAGTACGAGACACCACTTTACCGCATATACTGCGGCGTCCGTCAGAGCGGCGCCGTGCACAGATAGTGCACTTTCCAGCTCTGAGCTTAGGCCGGTTAGTGGCGTCCGCCAGTGCGGCGCTGCATGCTCCAGTAGTGGTTTACTCTAGTTACGTTCTCCTGGCCTCGCGATTGCGGTGTCGCACGCCAGTGAGTCTAGAGGGACTCTAACCTTGTGTCCTTGGGGTAGAGTTCTGAGACTCTACACTAGTGCTCCCCTTGCTGGGCTCTGTGAGTGATAACAGGCTCTGGCGTTTATGTTCTACGGTTCGGTGATGCAACTGAATCCACCCCTGTACACACCGGGTGACGTTAACCCATCTGAGTTCAGCTATCATATTATCTTACAGCGTCCGCCATTACCGAGCAGCAGGTATCATCTCTGCATGGTGGACCTCGGGCTGCAAACGCACCTTGATACCATCTTATTATTACTTGGTGCGTTCCACTAGCCCTAACACTGCATTTTTTTCCTTCTCCCATATGTTCCTCCAGTATTATTCAATCTCTGCTATTTGTGGAGATGCTGCATTTGTGCTGTTACTCCATAGTTGGAAGCACACCTTGGATGGTTCTTTGGAGAACAAGGCATTTATCTTCCTGGCCTCAGCTTCTCTAGTGTACCTCCCTAGTCATGCATCGAGTGCTGTGAGCCTTTGTTAGCAGTCTCAGCAGTCTCTAGGGCTTCAGTTGGGGTCAGGCCTTTATACTTGTCTAGCTTGGTCTTATTCTTGATCTGTACAGTCTTCTGTATTTCTGTTAGCTGGCTGACGTCCCTTTGTGTCACCTTGATCTTTGTCTCCAGTCTTCTTTTACAAGGAGAGCACATACTTCTCTTGTTCTTGCTGGTTGTATAGCCAAGCATTTCCATGATTGATGAGGCAAGTAGCATAGATAAGTTTATTATTTTGAGTTATGGTGGTGGTAGGTATTGATGCAAGTGCTCTATTGACATCATCTAGCATACTGTCTGGTGGTGTTTTTCTGCTGAGCCTTGGCAGCTGATCTCTGGTATTTAGCTTATCTAAGATCTTCTGTTTCAGATCAGCTATAGTGCTCTCTAGTTGCAGGATTGGATCAGGATTTTCAGGGAGTTGCACATGTCATTCTTCCAGGTCTTCATATGGGGTGGATCAGTTGATCCATCTCATGCTGTGATAATAGCTTTCTCTTTATGACATTGAAACGTTGGGTGACATGTTGTTTCTCAGTCAGTGGACATGCAGACCTTGAATCCATCCAGTGTTTCCTCATATGCTTCATGTATCCTCTCATTGGTCTGCTGTTATAGTAGCATTTCATCAAATCTAGGTTCTCTTGCCTTGGCCATGTATGGTTTGTTCCAGTAGCCCATTTATCATCAGATTGTCCTGGTTCCTCGACATCTGACGCAGACCTTGTTAATCTGGGCAACATCCGAGCCGACATGACTCTTTGTTCATGACACTCTCATGTTTATTGAGGTAGGCATTATAGTGTTAGTAGTCTTGCCCAAGGACCACTACTGGTATATTATTTCCAACAGGGCAAAGTCGGGATTTGAACCCCATTCTTCCATGTTGGTGGTTGTGCACTTTTAACAGCTATAACAGCCATCTAAGGAAGGTATTATAGTGTTAGGAGCCTTAGGCTGTGTGCACACGCTGCGGAAAAGGTGCGGATTCATCCGCGCGGATTTTGTACAATCCGCAGGTGAAACCGCAGGTCAAAAGACCTGCGGTTTTACCTGCGGATTGCTCTGCGGTTTTGCCCTGCGGTTTTTCATCTCCTCAATGGAGGAGGTGGCAAACCGCAGGAGAATCCGCAGAAAGAATTGACATGTCAATTCTTTCTGCGGATTGAAAACCGCAGATAATCCGCGCGGAAAATTCCGCACCGTCTGCACTGCGGTTTTTGATTCCCATAGGGAATCATTGTACTGTACACCGCAGCAGAAACTGCTGCGGGTCCGCAGCGGCCAAAACCGCTGCGGAACCGCAGCAAAATCCGCAGCGTGTGCACACAGCCTTAGTGTATAATTTATTTTTATTTATTATGGTGCTTGAACCTCTAGGTTCAAGCAACATGTAATCCGATTTTTTATATTTTATTATTATTCTACTTCTTCTTCTCCGTGTTTTCTGCAATTAATGCGGCCCGAACCCTCTCGGCGTTTCGAAGCCCTCATTGGGGACAGGTGTGCTATGTATTTTTGGAGTCGAGCCAATTTGTAGTTTTTAAAAAAATCACATTTTAAGCAAAAATTTTCCAATAGGAATTAATGGCGACCTTTCCATGACCCCCAACTGACATGGATTGAAGCCACAGCGCAGGTGCAGTGACCTTACAAAGATGGCAGCTATAAAAATGCAGCTTCCACACATGACCCGTATTAGCTAATAGAAGCTGACAGATCGCTGATTCAAGGTCTTAAAGGTGCAGCGCGCCAATGGCTTCTGAAAAGCCCCACCCAGTGATGGCTAACCTTGGCACTCCAGCAGTTGTAAAACTACAACTCCTAGCATGCCCTTGCAACCTGCAGCAGTTGAGGCAGCAATTGAGGCATGCTGGGAGTTGTAGCTCTCCAGCAGCTGGAGTGCCAAGGTTCGCCATCACTGCCTGAGTCAAATGCCAAAGTGGCTTTAGAAGCTCAGTGTGCCAAAGTGGCCCCTGAGGGGCCTGGAGCGACAAAGTGGCCCCCGAGGCAAAGGGGTAGCATGTGCCAACATGGCTAAAGTGGCTACCAAGTGGCCAAAGTGGCTACCAAGGTGCCGAATGTGCCAAAGTGGCTACCAAGGTGCCGAATGTGCCAAAGTGGCTACCAAGTGGCCGAAATGGCTACTGAGGTGCTAAATGTGCCAAAGTGGCTATCAAGTGGCCAAAGTGGCTACCGAGCGGCCGAATGTGCCAAAGTGGCTACCAAGTGGCCAAAGTGGCTACCAAGTGGCCAAAGTGGATACAGAGGTGCCGAATGTGCCAAAGTGGCTACCAAGTGGCCGAAGTGGCTACCGAGGTGCCGAATATGCCAAAGTGGCTACCAAGTGGGCAAAGTGGCTAACGAGGTGCCAAATGTGCCAAAGTGGCTACCAAGTGGCCAAAGTGGCTACTGAGGTGCCAAATGTGCCAAAGTGGCTACCAAGTGGCCAAAGTGGCTACCGAGGAGCCAAATGTGCTAAAGTGGCTACCATGTAGCCAAAGTGGCTACCAAGTGGCCAAAGTGGCTACCGAGGTGCCAAATGTGCTAAAGTGGCTACTAAGTAGCCAAAGTGGCTACCGAGGTGCCAAATGTGCTAAAGTGGCTACCAAGTGGCCAAAGTGGCTACCGAGGTGTCGGATGTGCCAAAGTGGCTACCAAGTGGTCGAAGTGGCTACCGAGGTGCCGGATGTGCCAAAGTGGCTACCAAGTGGCCAAAGTGGCTACCAAGTGGCCTTAGTGGCTACCGAGCTGCCAAATATGCCAAAGTGGCTACCAATGGCCAAAGTGGCTACCATGGTGCTGAATCTGCCAAAGTGGCTACCAAGTGGCTACCGAGGGGCTGTGTGCACCAAACTGGCTACCAAGGATTCCTGCATGCCAAAATGGCTACCAAGGGCCCAAAGTGGCTAACAAGGGGCCCCGCACATCAAAGTGGCTACCAAGAGGCCAAAATGGCTACCCAGGGGCAGGGCCCTGCATGCCAGACTTGCTTCTGAGGTTCATTGGCACCAAAGTGGTTTCTGAGGGGCCCTGGGAACCAGACTGGCTCCTGAGGGAGCTCGCACAACAAAGTGGGTCTTGAGTCTCACATACTAAAGTGGCCCCTGAGAGGCCTCGCATGCCAGACTGGCTCCTGAAAGGCCCCCACATCATAGTGGCTGTTGAGGGGCCACACCATGCCAAAGTGGCTTGTGAGGGGCTGTACTATGCCAGTCGCTCTGGCTTTTACCAACCTAAGATGATTCGCACCACAAGAATGTCCACAAAATATTTCCATGAAAACGCGATATACGCTTTTGTCCATTTTTATTTTTCAGGGGTACAGCTGCGATTAAATGGTTGCTATCATTACTAAGGTCCCCATCACACTGAACGAGCATCCGATCCATGACGTTTCAGCAATACCCTGCTGTGACAGCGGCAATTGCTGTGTGTGACAGTGGGATACAACATCGCAGGGGGCATTCCTGAGCATTGCAGAACCCAGTCCCGGCCGTTTTCATACACTCCCAGAGAAGAAAATTGTTCATTGCGACTGCTGCGCTTGCAACGCTGCGATGTCGGGTTTGCGACGTTGCAGCGTCGCAATCGTCAGCGCTATCATTCAGTGTGAAGGGACCTTAAGGACTTACTAGTCCACTAATTGTACAATTTTATTGAGTAAATAGGGACCACTGCACTGCTATAAGAAATGTATGTGACAAGGTTCCCTGATTTCTATAACAAATGTTAGTGGCCTGATTAATGAAAATTGCCTCAGAGTAAAACCATTTTGGTTGTCCATAGCAACCAGAGGTTAGCTTTCAAATTTGAAACTGCTGAGGTAAAATGAAAGTTGACCT
Source organism: Dendrobates tinctorius (assembly GCF_039654945.1). Lineage (NCBI taxonomy): Eukaryota > Metazoa > Chordata > Amphibia > Anura > Dendrobatidae > Dendrobates > Dendrobates tinctorius. The sequence goes on from NW_027361679.1 coordinate 65,196,809, forward strand.
CTGATTGGTTGTCGGGGCCACTCGAGCAGTCTGTCAGGCAGTTTCACTGTGTGAGGCCTGCTCGTCCTAATCGGCTAGTCACCTTCCAATTTCTGTGTTCGGTGAATAGCATAAAGCAGAATTTCTGAAGGAATTTCCACTGAGGTAAATCTGCCCCATAATCTGCCCCTAAGGGTGTATTCACACCATGAAAGGAGCAGTTAACTAATCGCTGCCATTTTTTTCTCATAGCAAATTTTTCCATACAGTATCATGTAAGGGCTGTGAGCCAAAAAATAGGGCATGTCATTGTTTCATTCCCGCAGCCCTAAAATACAGTATTTTACTTTTGTTATTAATTTCCAGGGAGGGAACTATGCCGTGCTTATTCCAGCAGATTTGCTACAGGTTTTGTGGCAATAAGGTCATTACACACAGGAGATTCTTTGGCGCGAATATTGCCAGACATTTTAGCTCTACAAATCACAACCTATTATTTTCAATCGCCGTATTCACATGGCCACATGACATCACATGGCCACATGTGAATATGCCCATTGATAACAATAGGTCATGATTTTTAGCGAGAAAATTGTCCGCAATTCTCATGCCAAAAAATCGCCCCTGTGAAACGGCCCTAAGGCTATGTGCCCATGTAGCATTTTAAACCGGACACTCAAAACCGGACTCCTTCCTAGAAAACGCGTGTTTTTTCCGCGCGATTTTACCGCGATTATGTTCGCGCTTTTGGCGCGATTTTCGCGTGCGAAATTCAAGCACTTTCCAAGCGATTTGAAAGTGATTGACAGGTTGTTCACACTCGTCAAACATAGTGTTTGACAAGTTCGACCAGCCTTTTACTATTGAGGCTGCCTATGCGGCATCAATAGTAAAAGATAGAATGTTAAAAATGATAAAAAAATAAAAAATCGGGGTATATTTACCTTCCGACGTCCCGCGCAGTCTCAGCGACGCTCCCGTTCCCAGCGATGCCTTGCGAGACCTGTGATGACGTTGGTCTTGCGTTGCTATAGTGATTTCACGAGACCGCTAGAGTAACGCGAGACTACGTCATCACAGGACCTTGCCGCAAGGCATTACTGGGAACGCTGAGGCCCGGGAAGGCTGCGTGTGACGCCGGAAGGTAAATATACCCCGATTTTTTATTTTTTATTCTTTTTTTTTACAGGGGTATGGTACCCAGGGCCTGGAGGACAGTCTCCTCTCCTCCACACCGTGGATACCATCCGCACATGAGACGCTTAACTTTGCGCGTGGTGGGCATAGCCACATGCGGGAAGTAAGCGGTTCTCATGCATTCCTATGGGTGCGGAATCGCGGCAATTCTTTGCGACTCCGCAAAAAGAATGAGCATGCTGCATTTTTTTCCGCGATGCGATTCCGCTGCGGAAAAAAGCGCAGCATTAGCACAGCATGTGCGGAATGCCGTAGGAATGCATGGGGTGCATTCTGTACGAGTTTTTTAAACGTTTTCACAGCGTTCTCGTGCCGAAAATTGTGGCAAAAATGCTTAAAAATCGCATCGTGGGCACACAGCCTAATGCTGTGGATTTGCTGCGTGTCTGTAACAATTTTGCAGTCTGCAGTAAATTTGGGAAAATTTACTAAATAGGTCTCAGGCATACAGTAGAGTTTGATCATTGATTTTTCAATGATGTTTGGAGGCGAAAACCAGGAGTGAAACTCAAAGACAAATATTTATACTGGAAAGATTTGCACCAATTTTGTATTTTGCACGTACTCCTGATGCTTTTACAGGGCTTTTCATGGCCCCTTTATAAACATCTATGTTAAGATCACCTGCAAAAATGGCCAGCCAGATGTTTTTGCAAGCGATTTTCAAGGCTCCCATAGGTTATAATGGCAATTTGCCAGCACTAATGCACTTAAACGGGCTTAAGCACATTAGTGATTGTGATACTCGGTCGACTTTTTGCTTGCAACCTTCATTTGACTTTGCAACTTTTGACACCAGTCACATGATTTGACAGGTGTCGCACTGCCCATTGAAATCAATGGGAGAAGGGGAAAAAATCGCCAGCGGTCACACAACCCCTGGCATGTTTTTGGCAATTTTTTTCTTTCCCATTCATTTGAATAGGTAGTGTGAACGCGACTCTTGCACAAAGATAAGACATGACCACAGTTTATTTCTCTTGCTGCTTTCACGCTGAGAAAGTTTGCCAGTGTGCATGGGCACATTGAAATCAAGGGGATGCACCTGCAGCACGATTTTGTCATGCGACAGTTGCATAAAAAAGAGCCAGTGTAAAAAAGGCCCTAACGCTGATGGATAAGTATGCAATTAACATGCGCTTTTCTCTCCCATAGACTTTTATGAGGCTATGATTGTGTTTTTTGAGTGCTTTTCAAACACTACGTGTGAGTAAAAAATAAGTGAGTTTAGTGGAAAAAAGTGCTTGTCTAAATAACCCCTAATGCCTTATTCAGACAAGCACTTTCCAGGTGATATTGCCCTGTGCGTAAAAAAAAGTACCAACATCTGCGCTTTTTTAAGTGCCAGTCAAAATCTTACAGAAAAGCACTTTTCCTGGGCACTTTCTAGAGAGCTGTTGGCGGCCGGCTGTCACTGCAGGGTGACAGCCAACCCCTAACAGTTAATTGGAATATCTCAATATCACCACCTGTCACATACTGGATAGAAAAGGGTTAATACTCACCCACCCTGTCCTTTACTGCTGGCCACGGCAGCTTCCTTTTGGTGCAAAAGGACTTGCGTGACGTCAGTGTTCCATGTGACCAATGGATCGTCCCATGAACTAGTCACATGGGTTGCTGATGTCAGGCAGGTACTTTTGCACCACAAAGAAAACACCATGGCCAGCAGCAGCAGGACAGGTGAGTATTAACCCTTTACTGTCTGGTGTGTGACAAACTGGACCATGCTGTGAAAATCGCCTGCAAAAAACACCTAGGCAGGTGTTTTTGAAGGCAATTTTGCACTCTCCATAGGAGATAATGGGTGATTTGTCAACGCTATATGTAAGTAATCATACTGCATTATGTGTACACTTATACACTGCTTTATAAGGGCTAGTACACACAGTCCGATTTTTCCATCTGAATTCGACCGATTATTTATTCTGACTGTGTGTACTAGCCCTAAATGTGACTTCATTAGCTACATAAAAATAGTTTGTTTCCATTATGGCCATCCCTATTAAAATCCGCCAAAAGCAGATAGACTTTATATTAGCAAAGTCTACCTGTGAGAATTTGCTGCTAGAGAGATTATTCGTTGCAATCAGAATTTCTAGTGAAATCAATAAATCAAACTGAGCAGCCACAATTTCTTACATACAGACTCTGCCTAGGACAGTCTGCCTGTTCTTCACAAGTGTCCAGACCCCGTTCATTTCATCACTGTGGGTCCCAGCGTCCTCTTGAAGCAAATGGTGGTGACATCACACAGGTCCTTTAGCCTGCACCCAGTATTATATGATGGTGACATCACTACATCACCCCCATTGGCTTCATATACAACCCATCCCAGGTTGTGCCATCGCTATACACAACATTCATATTCTAACTTTACTTTCTTACAGTCGGCACCTGATACACTGCTGTAAAGCTGGCAGCGCTGTTCAAGCACCATGTATTTCCTTCAGGAAATGCCCATCTAATTTTTAATATATTTTCCACAGGGCAGAGCCGGGATTTGAACACCAGTCTTGTCATAGGCTGTGTACTATTATTCTATATGGAAATCAAAGGATTGATAGAAATATTAATGTCATGCAAATTATGAAATAATTTAAACTAAATTTTAAAAACATCTCTGTTTATTCAGTATCGGGTATGAGTACTACACAGCATGTACTTGCACGCGTCGGCATCAGTTACATTATTAATGATGTCTTGTAATGTTCTGCTCTACTGAGTGCATTTGGGCATGCAGATCATCAAGATCAGCAGTTGGCAGCTTACTTTCAATTGCCGAGCAATGACATTCAAGATGTGCTCGATGTGAGACAGGAAATTCTGCAGACCATGGTAGCATGTTTAGGCCATGCAGACTACTCACTATAACATGAGCAACACACTACCTACTGAATAAATCAATACTAAAGAAATAAAAATGTTTTGAAATTTTTTTTCCATTTTTCATAATTTGCATATAATTTTCATATCTGTCAATGCTCTGATTTTCATAAATCACAACTTTTCCTTCATGGTATTGCAATTTCAGTACTGAGAAATGCATAAACAATATTGCACAACTGTTTTAGGCATCTGTGGAAAAATTGCAGTTAAATAAACATGATTTCAAAAATAGAAGTGTTAATAATTAATTTTTGCCAAATAACAAAGTACAAAATTAATAAACAAAAAAAAATCTAAATTAAATTAACCCTTTAGCACCAGAGCCTGTTTTCACCTTCGTGAACAGGTCAGTTTGTACAATTCTGACCAGTGTTACTTTATGTGGTTATAACTCTGGAACACTTCAACATATCCCACTGATTCTGAGACTGTTTTTTCATGACATATTGTACTTCATGATAGTGGTAAATTTGTTTGATACAAATTGCGTTTATTTCTGAAAAATATCAGAAATTTGGTGAACATTTTGAAAATTTCACAATTTTCAAACTTTTAATCTTTATGTGCTTCAGCCACAGATTTATGTTTACTTTACATCAGCATAATTTTTGAAACATAATATATTTTTGTTATGAAGTTAGAAAGGTTAAGGCTATGTGCCCATGTAGCGTTTTAAAACGCTCACTAAAAACCGGACTCCTTCCCAGAAATCGCGTGGTTTTTTCCGTGCGATTTTACCGCGATTATGATCGCGATTTTCGCGTGCGATATTCAAGCACTTTCCAAGCGATTTGAAGCATCGCTTGGAAAGTGATTGACAGGTTGGTCACACTCGTCAAACATAGTGTTTGACAAGTGTGACCAGGTTTTTACTATTGAGGCCGCCTATGCGGCATCAGTAGTAAAAGATAGGATGTTAAAATGCTAAAAAAAATAAAAAAATCGGGGTATATTTACCTTCCGGCATCCCGCGCTGCATTCCCTGGCCACAGCGTTCCCAGTAATGCCTTGCGAGACCTGTGATGACGTAGTCTCGCGTTGCTATAGCGATCTCGCGAGACCGCTAGAGTCACGCGAGACTACGTCATTACAGGGCCTTGCCGCAAGGCATTACTGGGAACGCTTAGGCCGGGAATGCAGCGCGGGACACCGGAAGGTAAATATACCCCGATTTTTTATTTTTTATTCTTTTTTTTACAGGGGTATGGTACCTAGGGCCTGGAGGACAGTCTCCTCTCCTCCACACCGTGGGTACGAACCGCACATGAGACGCTTAACTTCCCGCATGGTGGGCATAGCCACATGCGGGAAGTAAGCGATTCTCATGCATTCCTATGGGTGCGGAATCGCGGCAATTCTTTGCGATTCGCACAAAAGAATGAGCATGCTGCGTTTTTTTCCGCAATGCGATTCCGCCGCGGAAAAAAGCGCAGCATTAGCACAGCATGTGCGGAATGCCATTGGAATGCATGGGGGCGTTCTGTACATGATTTATAAACGTTTTCGCAGCGTTTTCGCACCGAAAATCGCGGCAAAAACGCTTAAAAATCGCTACGTGGGCACACAGCCTAAAAGTTGATCAGCAATTTCTCATTTTTCCATAAAATTTACAAAACCATTTTTCTTTTGGACCACATCACACTTGAAGTGACTTTGAGAGGCCATAAAACAGAAAATACCCAAAAGTGACACTATTTTAAATTCTGCACCCCTCAAGGTTCCCGAAACCTCATTCAAGAAGTTTATTAACCCTTCAGGTGATTTACAAGAATAAATGGAATATGGAAGGAAAAAATGAACATTTCATTTTTTTCCACAAAAATGTTACTTTAGCGCCAAATTTTTCATTTTCACAAGAGTATCAGAAGAAAATGCCACACAAAATTTGTTGTACAATTTCTCCTGAGTATGCCAATACCACATATGTGGAGGAAAACTACTGCTTGGGAGCACGGCAGGGCTTGGAAGGGAAGGAGCACGATTTGCTTTTGGGAATACAAAATTGCCTTGAATCAATAGCCGACACCATGTTGCGTTTGGAGAGCCCCTGAGGTGCCTAAACAGAGGAAAGCCCCAACAAATTACCTTATTTTGAAATCTAGCCCCTCAAGGACTTTATCTAGATGTGTGGTGATCACCTAGAAACCTCATAGGCTTCACAGAATTTTATAATGTTGAGCTGTGAAAATTAAAAAACACATTTTTTGCACAAAAATGTTATTTTAGCCTCAATTTCTTTATTTTCACAAGGGTAGCAAAAAAATTGGACCCCTAAATTTGTTGTGCAATTTCTCCTGAGTAAGCAGATACCACATATGTAGAGGAAAACTACTGTTTGGGCACACGGCAGGGCTTGGAAGGGAAGGAGCGCCATTTGACTTTTGGAATACAAAATTAGCTTGAAGCATAGCCAACACTATGTCGCGCCTAGAAAGCCCCTGAGGTGCCTATACAATGGAACCCCCACAATGACCCCATTTTGGAAAGTAGATGACTCAAAGACTTTACCTAGATGTGTGGTGAGCACCTTGAAACCTCAGTGGCTTCACAGAATTTTATAATGTTGAGTCGTGAAAATTAACAAAAAAAACATTTTCCCAACATACAGGAGAAAAGGGATGCCAAATATTGTTGTGCAAAATTTTTGCTGAAAAATGACTGCTTCGGTGCATGTTAGGGTTAGAAAGGAAATGAGTGCTGTTTGGGCTGCAATAGGTTTTGGGTAGCATGTCACATTTGAAGAGCCCCTGACATGTCAAAACAGCATTAACCCCCAAAGGTGCTCCCATTTTGCAAACTACACCTCTCAAGGAATTCATCTAGAGGAGAAGTGAGTATGTTTAACCCTCTTGCGATTCACAAACTTGTATAAAATTGGGCTGAGTAAATGAAATATTACTATTTTTTTCCATTACAATGTTGCTTTGACTTCAAGTTTGCAATTTTCAAAAGGGGTAATAGGAGAAAATTAACAGTGCAATTTGTTTTGCAATTTCTCCTGAGTTCCTGGATACCCCATAAGTTGTCGAAAACTACTTTGAGGCACAGTGCAAAGCTCAAAAGGGAAGGAGCGCAGATTTTGCTGCACTGGTTTCATGGTGCCATGTCACATTGGCAAAGCCCCTGAGGTGCCAGAACAGCAGAAACCTCTGTAAGTGACCCCATTTTACAAACTACAACTGTTAAGGAGTTCATCTAGGGGGTGCAGTGATCATATTGACACAAGAGGGTCACAGATTTTTATACCATTGGACAGTGAGTCTGAGTCTAACAAGCCAGTACAGCAGGCAGACCCAGAAGTCATCACATGACCTCCAGCAGCCAGGACAACGTGGGATCCCCCGTGATGTGATCCGATCTCATCACGGGGGGCATTGGAGAGGTGAGCATAGCTGTGGTATCCCTCTGCTATCTTCTAAATGCCACGATCGCTGCATCTAGAACATAGCAAAGGGTTAACATCATTGGGACCTGATCCAATTAGGGCACAGTGATGTCACCTGTCAGAGTTACCCCTCTGCACAGGAATTGCAGCGCTTGCAGGACCATGGAGATCCTGAGCACTGTGAGACCACCGACCACCCATAAACGTGGAGCACTAACTGCAGATGTCCTGTGGAAGTAAGCTACAACAAACCATTTCCTCTTTTCATGTATCTCCAGATGCACTTGATAATAATGAGATTAGAGATATAAGGATGTTCTGTCAGTGGTTGTCTAGAAGGTCTGAAATGTCTACCAAAGACAGTCGCAAGCCACTCCGCTTACCAGATCCCAAGGGTTACCCTTACCTTCACCCTTTCACCTCTGTACAGGGATCTGGAATTAAACAGAGGCCAATGTGTGGGGCAACAGAATAAGCTGCTGTAGGTGGTACAGGCTGGCAAGAATGGTCAGGTATCTGGGTCAGCCTATATAAGACACAAAGACAGGGCCCTCACCTTTCTGTATTAGTCTGTCATTGTTAGTTTGTTCACTGCATTTTATATTTGTATCTCACGTTCAGCACCATGGAATTAATGGTATTCTAAGAATAAATAATAATCTCTAAGAATAAATAATAATAATAATCTGGCAGCTTCCAACAGTAAGCTGGAGGCTTAAGTAGGCTGTGGTGCTCTCCAATTAGCTGAAGCAGGGAGCTGATATTCCCAGCTTGAAAGCACACACAGTGATACCGTCACACAGCACTGTAGGTCCAAGGTGTCCGAATCTAAGTAACTGGATAGAGCGTGGCCATCCAGAACTTCTGCTTCCAATGTCTCTGTCATCTGTATATACAATATACTTATTTTCTAATGTATATCATATGATATACAGGATCAGCATACATCATGCAACTTGGAGAACTGCAGATGTTCTGTGGATGTAGGCTACCACAAATCCTTTCCTCATATTATGTATCTCCAGACTCACTTGATAATAATGAGATTAGAGCCATAAGGATGTTCTGTCAGTGGTTGCCTAGCAGCTCTAAAATGTCTACCAAGGACAGGTGCAAGCCACTCTGCTTACTAGATCCCAAGGGTTGTCCTTGCCTTCACCCTTTCACCTCTGTACAGGGATCTGGAATTAAACAGAGACCCCTTTGTGGGGCAACAGAATAAGCTGCTGTAGATGGCGCAGGCTGGCAAGAGTGGTCAGGTATTTAGGTCAGAACCAAGAGGGCAATTAAGGTACAAAATAAGAATGGTCAGAATTATGAGCCCAGGTCAAAACAAAGAACAATGATAACAACAAGGAACTAAATAGTCAGGACTATAACAGGGAAGCCCAAGCCTATATAAGACACAAGGACAGGGCCCTCACCTTTCTGTATTAGTCTGTCATTGTTAGTTTGTTCACTGCATTTTATATTTGTATCTCACATTCAGCACCATGGAATCAATGGTATTCTAAGAATAAATAATAATCTGGCAGCTTCCAGCAATAAGCTGGAGTATTAAGTAGGCTGTGGTGCTCTCCCATTAGCTCAAGAAGGGAGCTGATGCTCCCAGCTAGACAGCAGACACACCGATACTGTCAGACAGCACTGTAAGTCTAAGCTACCAGAATCTAAGTGACAAGATAGAGCATGGCCATCCAGAACTTCTGGTTCTATCATCTGTATATACAATATACTTATTTTCTAATATACATCATATGATATATATGATATACAGGATCAGCACTTAAAACCCTATGGACACAATGAAATTACTGAGATTTTTATGGAATTATTCATTTTTTTCTGTTTATATACGCATATTTTTTCTCTATACAATCGCTACATACCATCAGAAATCATATTTTTTATGCATATTAAATAGCGATAAGCAAACCTTTCAAGGTTCGGTTCGGTTTGTTAAACATACTCGAACCCCATTTAAATCAATGGGAGGCAAAACCAAATGCATTCACAACACCTTAAATGGGGCCAAAAAGCTTCCCAATCGGCTCATATTAGAGGCAGACACCAGGAAACAAATAGTATAATTATACAGCATGGATGCACGTGACAGGGCTTGGACCAACATTTCTAGCTGAAACATTTATTGGTAAAAGGTGAATGAGTGAAAGGTGTAGACCTGGTGCTCTGATAGCCCTGCCAAACTCAGGTAACACACAAGAAGGAGACCCAGCCTGGAGTCCAAACATTTCCAAAAATTAGGGTTAGATTCCAGGAAAAGTGGCATCAATAGACCCACAGTAGAAATATTGTAATGGCACAGCCGAAGTCAGCCATGGGCTATGCATGAGGTTTCAAGGTCTGGGCCAGCATTTAGAGCTTTGAATTGAAGTTTCAATTAAGACGAGATGGGTGAGGGACTGGTGTAAGCCTTCTTTGCTGGGAGCCCTAATTCCTCATGCAACAGCTCAAACTGCTTTTTTGTTCAGCCACACTCAGGTGGCACAAATATCAGCTTGTTAGACCAGAAATGTTATAAAAATTTAAGGATAGTAACACAAATAGTTGGCTGAAAGTAAGTGCACACCTGCTGGTCTGGGATAGGCAACACACGTGAAGTAGACACAACTTGGAGTGCAAACATTTAAAAAAAGTAATCATTCGCACACACCGACATCAATTTCCCCAGAGTAGATATAGTATAATGGGCCTCCAGCACCCCTTCCACTACAAGCTACCTACCAGATGTGGACAGAACTTGGAGTCTCCAAATTTCAAAAAATTATTGTCACACACCACTAAAGTGGCATCAATTTCCCTGGAGTAGAAATAGTATAGTGAGCTTCTGAAACCTCATCCACTACAAGCAACCCATCAGATGGAGACTAGAGATGAGCGACCTTGTTCTGAAAATGTTCACTAAACTCAAATTTGGCACAAATGTAGCACATCCATATTTATGATCTGTTACCCGAGCATTTTTCCTCAAAGTCAGCAAAGTTTGGTCACTGATCACTAAATGATCGCGTTTTCTCTAATGCTTTTGTTATGACGTCGACTAGGACAATGGTGCTGTATAATGAGCGGGGTGGACGTGTTTTAAGAGGGGAGAGGGTGTGTATAGGTCAGAGGAGCAGGAGTGTAATTTTTTTATGACTTAATCTGTGTACTTTACCGCAGCCAGTTGGGGCGCAGAAACCATACACAACATGAAGACACAATGGCTTCTGTGATTGACTGCCAAAGTCACATGACCCTCTCCATATAAAAAGCAGGCATGTTTTACTGGTGCCATTTTCTCAGTGTAATAGTGCACAGAGGCTGCTGCTTCTGCTGCAAGTAAACTTCTCATTTAGTTATTAGATAGGATCCTGTCCTGTGTAAAATCGACCTTATAGCATTTAACTAGTTTGTGCTAATAGTGTTGTGCAGGCAGTAGTCCACATTTCCTACTCAAAATTATTTGGGCTAAAACTGTGTTGAAGTCAGGACTCTGGAGGCCCATTTGCTAATCAAAATCGTTAGGTCTAATATTGGGGTGCAGGCCGCAGGCCACATTTCCTACTCAAAGTCGCTTGGGGTAATACTGTGTTGCAGTCAGGACTCAGTAGGCCCCATTTGCTAATCAAAATTGTTAGGACTAATAGTGTTGTGCAGTCTGTAGACCACATTTCCTACTCAAAATTATTTAGGCTAAAACTGTGTTGCAGTCAGGACTCAGTAGGCCCCATTTGCTAATCAAAATCATTGGGCTAACATTGGGTGCAGGCAGGAGGCTTGAATTGCTAATCTAAATTGTTAGGGTTAACAGTATTGTGCATGCCGGAGTCCACATTTCCTACTTAACCCCTTAATGAATGCCAATGCGTCTTTTAAATGACCTGAGATATAAGAGAATAGTCTCCCCATACAGGATAAAATCCAGCTGCTGTCGGCTGTACACTATAGCTGATAACTTCCTGCATCAGCCACGATCAGTGTTTGCACCATCCAAATCTGTTTAACCCCTTAGATGCTGCTGTCAATAGTGACTACATCATATAAATAGTTAACAGAGTGTGTGGTGGCTTCCTCTTTATCCCCATTGGTGCACTCATGATTGTGTGGTCCTGATGTTTGCCATGGCAATTCTCAACCAAATAGTGGCCATAGAGTCGGTTGTAACCTGTTCAGAAGTTAGCAACATTCAGGTGGTAAAAATACACATTTTTATTTCTGTCATGCCACTTTGCATTAATTCCTGAAAATCACCGGAAGGGTTAATAAACTACCTGACTGCAGTTTTCAATATGTCAGGGGGTGCAGTTTTTTAAAATGGTATAACTTTTGGGGGTTTCCCAATATATAAGACCCACTTCAAACATGAATAGGTCCTTAAAAAAATAAATTTCCTTGAAAAAATGAAAAATCACTGCTATATCTTTAAACCTCCTAAAATGCTAACAAAATAAAAGAACATTTTACAGATGGTGCTGATGTAAGGCAGACATGTGGAAAATGTTATTTATTAATGTTTTTGTGTGGTATGACTATCTGGATTAAAGGGATAATCATTCAAAGTTTCAAAATTGCAAATTTTTAAAACATTTTCTCAAATTTCTGATATTTTTTATAAATGAACACAAAACATATTGGCCTAAATTTACCATTATCATAAAGTACAATGTGTCATGAAAAAACAATCTCAAAATCACTGACATTTGTTGAAGCGTTCCAGAGCAGCTTTGCAACAATAAGGTATCCAAGGTCTTGAGATAGCTCACTGATTTTACCCATCAGGAGGTGTTCCTTATGTGATGCCTTGGTAATAAGACACCTTTTTATCGGCCACCAATTGAACTAGCTGATTTTATTTTTGACTAAGTGGCAGGATTCCTTTTTAATTAATGATAGATTTTAGCTGGTGTCATGACTTTCTATGTTATTATATGAAGAGATGAAGAGACCTGAGTAGTCTCGAAAGCTTGCAATTTGTTACCATTTTTTCAGTTAGCCATTAAAAGATATCAACCACTGAGGACTCGCAATTCTAAATATTCTTCTATGTTATTTTAAACTTCTTTTCATGTGTTCAATAATTTTTCCTTGTATCATTCCCATTATTACACATAATTTAATTTATAGATATCTATGGCTTTATTTCTTTGTCTATGTGGATTGGATTGGTTGTTACTGACATCCAGTGAGCATTTCATGTCACTAGCACCTTGGTGACATGTTTAATACTTATCTCACCCACTGTACACAGTATATGTACATATATACAGTATATATATATTTTATATATATATATATATATATATACTGTATATTATACAGTATGTACCTGCCACAGCATGTTTTCCACAAGCTATGGTGCCGCAAGAGAGGAGTGCAAGATAGAGAGTAGTGCCACATGGCAACCATGCTGCACACTGCAGTAAACATAGTGACTACACATCCACGTTAGAAAGTGAATACACTTCAAAGGTGCTACCCCTTCTAAGTGAGAATCCATACTCCAAGTACATAGTGAAGGAATATTGATATTGAATATATTGGATTTGAAGAAGTGAAGCCAAGCAAGAAGATTGCAGAAAAGAAGGGATTTAGATGTCAATTTGGGACAACTTTTGACTAGGAAAAAAAGCCAAATAATTTGATGAAATGAACTGAAAATCATATTAATTTTACCAGCTCTACACAAATATATAGAAAAAGATTAGTTATTATTTAAGAGAATAATTGAATATTACGCAA